>NC_138049.1:25299187-25899187 GCF_964194185.1 Rhinolophus hipposideros | reverse complement strand
AAGCCTGCTTTTTCCTTCTAACAGCATCCGTGAATAGTCAGAACCTTGTTCATGAAATCCTGACCTACCCATAATTCCCTGCTAGGCTGAGTAAAAATCCAGCTGTTTCTACCTGCTTAAGGCTTCCCACAAAGGGATTTGGAGCGTGTCCTGCAACACTGTCTTCAGATAGCACTTCCTACAAAACAGAGACTTGTTTTGTAACCTTTTCTCATGTAGAATCAGATCTGCTCACTGATTTGAAAATGGGTTATGAGCTTGTATCTCACTGTATTTCTTATGCTTTGTTCTTTTAAGCAAACCCTTGAAACTGTGTTGTTTTGTGTACACGTGTGAGGTTTGGAAAACAAAAACAAAAACACCTTGTGAGTTTTTGCTCAAAATGTGGCCTAAATATCCATTGGCATGTCTTAGATGAACAATTAAAATAAAGATAATTTCTTAAAAATATAACAATATGAAAATATCCTGATTCTCACCAGGAAACATGTTACCAGCTATCCAATGGGATTCAACACAAATGACCTCCTGCTCCGGGGAGGAAACTTTCAAGAAAAAGAGCACAGATGCAGACATGGTGGTCCATGTGACTCATTCCACTAGGGGCTGCAGAAATAGCCCTGTCCATGAAGGCTTCACTTGCCAGTTAGTGCCGAGTCAGGGAAAGAGGGCCACCATTCATCACTCCCTTTTCCCTGAGTCCTGATAATTATGCTCATTCACATTTATCAAACTCATATATGAAAGAGAATGAGGTACAATGTTTTATGTTGTGAAAACGTAGCATTACGTGTTCAAAATATGGTTTTGCATATCACCAAGCCACCAAGAACAATAGTACAGTTCAGACAGGACAACTGAGTGTCCTAAATGTATCTGGAAACAGAGGAAAAAAACAAACAACACATTTGTTTCCCAGAAACACTTTTGTATCTTTACATATTCTCCCCACATCCACTCTATTAAGATCTGTATTCAGAATCTCATTGATTTCTTAATGCCTCCCATGTCTGAAGGCAAAGCTCTTTTTCCTTTGTGTACATTCTATATCATAAAATCAAAATCAAAAGTGAGACTCCAGTGGTATTCCAAGAAATGGTCAGACATGGCTTTCAAATGTATCTTGGAACTTAGCCAACACCTTGTCCAACAGCCCACTCATATTGATTGCATATCTATGAGCCAGAGGTTGTGCTGGATACTTGGCAAATAAGATCCAGCCCCTCCTGGAGCATTCAGACTTGTGTCAGAGACTGGCATTACCAGTGAATACTTCCTAGAAAATTCCTGAGAACATCTACGTGAGCTTTACTGCATCTAAAGCTCTCCTCTGGGGTACAGCATAATGGAACGCAGACAAACTTTGGAGACTAAAATGGGTCCCAATCTTGATTCTGTCACTAATTGATTCTGTGACCTCAAGAAAGTTCCTGAACATCTATAACAGACAATGATATCTTTACCATGTTGTTGTATAAACTAAAAGAGATTGCATACAAAAAGCACCAAGCACTTTGGTACATGGTAGGTTTTCAAGAGATGCAAGTTCTCTCTTAAATTACAAGAACCTTGGCAAATAGTTATCCGCACATGGGTGAGAATGTGGAGACTATATGGGAGGAATGTAGTAAAGAAATGCTGGTGATTTTACATTAGGAAATCAAACTGATGTTTACTCTTTTTTTTAAACAGATTGGTTTGTTTGTGCACTTACTTATTTGCAAGGTTAAGCATTAGGTTGGTGCAAAAGTAATTGCAGTTTTTGCAATTATTTTTAACCTTTTAAACCGCAACTACATTAGCATCAACCTAATAAAAGGACTAGCCCTTCCATTTGTTGCTTAACTGGAAGCTCTGCCTCAGCTACAGCCTACTTTTCTGTTTAGTCCTTCATATTCTACAGAAGATAGTATATTTTTTGCTTGCAGTTCTTTCAGAAATTTCTGTGACAGAAACAGCTCCTAAAAACAAAATGAGTATCATTGATCTCCCTTGCATCTAAGCCATCAAAGCCCCAATTCTGGCTGGTGATAATGACTCTGGTCCACTGTGTCAGGCCCTGAAAGTTTGCTGGGCTTTCCCAGGCTCTGCAAGAGTAGGCTGGGTTGGTGCCTCCTGGAGGCACGTGGCTCACACCACGCACACATTTCCAAACATGTTCTCAGCTACTGCTCACTGTATATCCTAGGGCAGCGCAGAAAGCAGAGGCACATCTTAACATCTTATTGGGGAAGGGAGAAGACTCAGTCCTGCCTCCATGGCAATGTAATGGACAAACATTTTAGTAATGACTAAACAAGGAGCTTTTATCTGCGAAACAGTCCGTGATGGGCTTGCTTTTTTTTCCCTTTTTTCTTTTTTCAGTTAAACCAGAGAGATTATTGGAAAAACTTTAAGTTTTAGCTGATATAATTTGAAGATACATGATTGCCTTGTCTTAGTCTTCTAAGCAACAATATAGCTTTGAATCAATTTTCTGGAATGTTTTAAATTCTAGGATTGCCAGGGCTGATTTATTCTTCAGTAATTTTTTCCCTTTTAAGGAAGCAATGTGGTAGACTTTAAAACATGTGGGCTTTGGAGTCAGGCAGAGCAGAATTCAAACCCCCTAGGAATCACTTGCTAATAACCTTCGGCAGTTAATTTAATTTTTCTGAGCCTCCATTTCTTCACGTACAAAATGAGAGTGATACCTGCCTCACAGAGTGATTATGAAGTCAACATTCGAGAACATACATAAAACATATAGCACACACATAAAACATATAGGTTTATAGCAGAAAGGGGCACTCAACAAACATAAATTCCTACATAATTTTTAAAAATCTACAAACTGGAAGTTGGAATACATCTTTTGCTTTCTCTAAGTTGTACAATTTTTGTGCAAAAGGCAACACAAGACCCATTAATGGACATTAAGCATGATCATATCTACAGGTGACTAGCTTGACCGTAAAATAATCCTTATAATATGGACAAAACTATAAAAATTTATTATAGAAGAAGACAGTGTTCCTAGGAAACTAAAGATACACGGATAAGACCAGGGAAAATAAGGAACTGTCTTTTCTAATTTTAAAGTACATACTCATACTCTTCAGCCCAGCCAGAGCAAACAAACCTGTTAAATCTAAACCTTTCCTAGAGTTCATGATAATACAACCCATGCTAGAGTGAAGGTTTAGTTAATAAATAAAACTTGATACCCTATCAAGTTTTCATGAATTCCACTCGTATCCTACAAATCCTATCCATAGAAGTTTCCAGTGGCCCTTCCCCTTGTAAGATCCTTTCTGGCCTCCAACAGCAGAGGTAGAGAAGTACAGGGTGGTCTCTGTAAATAGATGACCCGAAAATAGATTTCATTCTCCTAAACTAACATTTTCAGAATTGCCTAAAAATGTGCATGCCAAAAGATGTTTGTTAAGTATTCCCTGAAAAAAAAAAAAAAGAAAAGAAATGGCTACATAGCCAAAGAGATTTGAGAAACAATGGATTAAATACACCGGTTTCTCTCCTCCCTGCTTCTCAGAGCTTTCTCATGTGCTAGTGGACAGCTCCACAAAATGATACTGACGATATTGTTTGTTTGGCTCTAACTTTGGTTTGACATCACGAAGACTTCCTTGACCACACCAAACCAGAATGACCTCCCCATTTATCACTTATCATTTTATCTCCCCAATTATCATTTGCCTTAGCATTGGTAGTGATTGTTTATTATTGTTGACCTACGTGTGTGTGTTCTGCCCACCTTGAAATGTAATATAACATCGTGCTTAACTTACCTGAGTTTGTGACTTGATTTTACTACTGAATAGGTAGCCAACCTTGGGCAAGTTTCCAAACTTTTTGTGCCTCAGCTTCTTCATTGCTAAAATGATAATTTAAAAAAAAATTAGGTTAGTGCAAAAGTAATTGCAGTTTAAAACATTAAAATAATCGCAAAAACAGCAATTACTTTTGACCCAATCGAATAGCACCTATTCCGTAGAGTTTCTGAAGACTAAAAGTATTTGTGCACTTAAAGCACAATGAATGGTGCCTGGCACATCGAAGGCATTCAGTAAGTGTTGGCAAAACCCATCTTCTTCTCCCTCGGCCCCCGCATCTCCCTCTCACACCTGATCTGTAAGCTCTTTGATAACAGGAATAACTATCATTTTTACTAGTCTCCATAGTGCAGCACAGAAAGTACTAAATAAATAGTTCTTAAATCAAAGAATACACTTTTGATTGACAAACTGAAAATCCTATCAGAATAATATGTTAATGCTTAAAAACAATTAAGTTCCGATTGTAACAATAAATGTCCCAATAATTTGAATGCAGGTGTTGTTTTTCAAGTACACTAATTTCTATCTGGTAGATTTATATTGTTTCTAGGAACATGATTTAGGAAGACAATTGGTTTTCTCCTCCCAGTTTACGAGCCTACTCTTCTGAGTGGTGAAGGACAAAGATAATTCCCCTGAAGGGGGAATTTTATTTACTTGGACAGTTGAGGTTCAAAGACCTCTGGGTTTTTTCCAATCCAACTGAAAAAGAAGGCTGCAGAAGGATCAGTAAATACCTTCCTTTGCAGGGCAAATAAAAATCCCTGTTTTAATACACAATCCAAGAAAAAAACAGAGACAAATTCCAATCCTTGTCTTTAAAGACAAACAGGAGAGTAGCAGATGCGTCTCCTATTGTACCCTATTTACAAGTGCTTAAGATTACATGTCACCAACTCCTGCTCTTCTTCCCAGAGAAATTACATGTGCAGTTTCGGAACTCTCAGCAAAGTAAGTCTAGGGGACCAAAATGTAGGGTCAGTTTGGGGGGTTATTTGTTTCTTCCTACTTCCCACTGTGGTATTTTTGTTTGGACCTTCCTAACAGGAGAGTCATTCTTTACATGTCACTGAACTTTCACACTTTGAAAGGACTTTCATCCACATTTGAAGAAAAACAACTTGTAAACGAAAACAAAAGATCAATAGTGTCATGTAGCAGAAAATGAGAAGTATATTCTATAATTACAGACAAATTTTCAAGTACTAACCCGACTGACTTGTTCAGTCAATCACTGCACAGACAGTGAAGTCTGGGGACAGCAGTGCCACCTCCTGAGCAGGATGAGATGAGCAGCACCTCCGACAAAGCAAGCAGACCACCAAACAAGGGCCTGTGCCAGGGTCTCCTTTCGAAAGTTTGGGTACGTATGAATGTCATAGAAAAGTGCCATTGGAAGGGATGAAAATGAATTGCCTATCTAAGATGTCTATTGCATGTTAACGAAGTTTTATTTAGGCTAGAAAACAAACCAGGGAGCATCAATTACTGCACACGATTGTTTCTTCTTTGTCATGTTCAGAGCTGTGTTTTGGGGACATAAATTTTTTTTATATATGGCCGGTAAAGGCTCTGACCAGATGTCAAGTATGTCATTAAACCATCTGTATAAATGAAATCACTTGTAAAAAGTGATTGCTGAGGCTTAATTTCATTTCAGAAACAGTAATAATACAGCCTATTTTGCAAATTTGTAGCGAGGATTAGAGCTAATGTGTGTGGAGTGCTCTGCAGTGTTGTGCATATTATTGACACTTAATAAATAGCTGTTTTTATTGACCAAAAGAAATGATGGTGCTGTCTACGTTCCATTCGCTGCAAGAGAATATTCAATTCTTCTTCTAACTCAAATGAGACTGTCAAATGAGACAGGAGGCAAGGAGGAGAAATGGCAGAGAGAGTAATGATTTTCGTTAACAAGCAGGGAAACTAAGCATTTAAGGAAGAATAACCAAGATGAAATAAAATTACTACTCCCCTTTTGTAGTAGATTCGTAGGGCTGCTGTAACAAATTACCACAAACTGGGTGGCTTGCAACAACAAAAATATATTCTCTCAGCGTTCTGGAAGCCAGAAGTCTAAAACCAAGGTGTCAGCAAAGCCATGCTCCCTCTGACGGCTCTAAGGAAGAATCCTTTCTTGTCTCTTCTAGCTACCTGTGGCTGCCAGCACTCTTTGGAGTTCCTTCGGTTGTAGCAACATAACTCCAATCTCTAGCTACATATTCACATGGCCTTTGTCCCTGTGTGTCTCTGTCGCTGTCTTCTCTCCTTATAAAGAAGCCAGTCACATGGGATTCGGGTCCACCCTAATCCAGTTTGACCTCATGGTAATGAATTACATCTATAAAGACCTTATTTCCAAATTAAGTCACATTCTGAAGTTCTGGGTGGATGTGAATATTGGGGAGGGGATCATTATTCAGCCCAGTACACCTTGACACTCCTCACTTATCTACCCCAGGCTTTCCCTCCCACTGTCCCCATCAAATATACACAGATACACACTACATACACATCTTCCAGATTTCTCCTGAATGAGGCTATTGGGACAGATTGCTTCAGGTTTGAGATATAGTTGTTTCTGCTTATTTGGAGGTAAAGTCTGGAGAAGGAGGATCGAAATATTCTTGTATATCCTTTCCTTACTAATTCAGATCTGTGTGCTCACTTCGGCAGCACATATACTAATACTAAAAAACTAATTCAGCTCTGTCTCAGAAATTCAAAGAAGGAGGGGGGGGCTTGAGGATCCCACTGGCATCAGCCATCTGGAGATGCTGGTGTGAATCTGTCCCACATTTCAACTTCTTCACTATCTCGTCATCATGAATGTTCCACATATATCAGTCCACTCACTTATTTCTTATTTTAGAAGCAAAACAGTTTGATGTGAGGACAGGTCCAGGCAGTTTGGCCATGGGAGTGTGTAGCGTGGAGGGCTCTAGTGGGGAAGACCAAGTTATTATAGATAAGGAGCTAAAAGGACCTAATGGCAGAGGAGTTAGCTACTTCATTGCAGAAGTCACATCACGCGGGATGATGGCAGGACTTGGGGTAAGAAACCTGGAGCTTCCAGGAACTGAGGTCGAGTATATGCGAGGTCGAGTGATGACAGAGAAAAGAAGGTGCTGGTACTCGTGACAAGAACCCCACGAAGAAGAGCTTTTGGGTTTTTAATCCCTCAGTGAAGGTAGAGGACTAATGGTCTAGAAGTGACAGTAAGACCTGAGGTGATACTGACCCCGTTTCCCAACATTGACATGAAGGACAGTTGATAACAAGTGACCTCCACTTGGGAGGCTTCCAGAAAGCAGTGTCCTCAAAGGACAGTTTTTGATTGAAGCATGAAAAATAAAGGAATATCTGGTGCAAAGATAAAGGAGATAAGAGTGTGTTTATTCTGGTCTGGGAGCTCCAGAGAATGTAATAATGTAAGGAAGAAGGACTGTGGCCAGAAAAGGTTGGATCAGAATAACATGAGGTATGAGGGTATGGGGGGAGATGAATGAATGAAGGAAGCATTATTCTTAGGTGGCAAATCAGGTGGAGGAGGATGGATTAAGCTAGCCATTAGATTGTCCAGAGAATTAGTCCCAACATCCACCCCCCACGTGCGTGGCTGGAAGGATGACAGAATCCTGCTAGATCCACTTCCAAGTCTTAGGGGAAAGGGGGAATTCTGAGCTGTTGGAAGAAGTGACCTATTGACTGTGATGGTCCCAGGGAGATTCTACTCATGAGCTACTTGCACACGGGTACCCAGACAGTGGTTAGGGCACCGAGCACAGAGAGCTTGGGCTGGAAGGCGGTGGTGAGAGCAGGCTCTATCAAGGAGCGGTAATGACCAGGAGATCTTCTCGTACAACCAGCTCTGCTTTTCCCTTTGGGACTCTAAGCCCAGCTATAATGTTATAGATTCCGAGTGCAGTCTGGAGGCAGTAATAAGTCTGTAGTTAACATTTTTCAAATCTCCTTTCTACTGGGTCCCCAGAGGTCAACTGAGAGCCCAGGCAGCTTGCTGTGACAGAGAGGACCATCAGACTTGCCAGTTTTCTGGATGAAATGAGAAGTATAATAAATTTGAAAAATGGAAAAAAAATATACCCCTGACCAACCAAATGGACCATTCTTTAATGATCGTGAAAACCATGCAGCAGCAAAGATCAAAAGTGGGTACTAAAAGATAAATGAGTTTTGATAAGTACTTCCAATTATACATTGGAAATGAATGTAATCCCTTTGTAAGGTGTAAATCAAGCAACATCCATATTTTAATCTAAGTTCAGGGTCCTGTGTCCTGTTACACGTAGTTCAGGGAGAAAAAGAGGCCAAGAAAACAACTAGTAAAAGAGGCTCCTCTCAAGCCCTCTTATATTTAATCAGAGATGGCTCTCCAAAAGAAAAAGAGATCACTTAGACAGCATCTCGGCTATACAGCGATTTCTTATTAACACTTAATTCAAGAAAGAAGTCATTCTTGGAATTTGAGAACATGCTAGAGAATCTCTTTTTTCCCTGAAAGTGACCTTGCCTCTAAGCCTTCCTGGAATTTTAATGTAGAATTTCAGAGAGTTCAGTAAAGTTTTGAAATACAACCACATCATCTCTAACATTAAATGCAGAGCCCTTCTTCCTCTAGAATCACAGGATAACTAATCCAATATTCTCTTGAAATCAAAGGGTTACATAGTGGGTGGCCAGATAGCTCAGTTAGTTAGAGTGGGAGCTCTGAACAACAGGGTTGCCGGTTCGATTCCCAAGTGGACCAGTGAGCTGCACCCTCCACAACTAGATTGAAGACAACAAGCTGCCACTGAGCTGCTGGAGGGGTGGCCGGATGGTTAGAGCGGGAGCTCTCAACAACAAGGATGCTGGTTCAATTCCCACCTGCGAAGGTGGGCTGTGTCCCCCTGCTACTAAGATTGAAAATGGCGACTGGACATGGAGCTGAGCTGCACCCTCCACAGCTAGATTGAAGGACAACGACGTGGAGCTGATGGGCCCTGGAGAAACACACTGTTCCCCAATATTCCCCAATAAAATTTTTAAAAAAGAAGGGTGTCATGTGGGGTGTCATGCAGGGTCTCTGGTCCCACTCCCCACATAAGAATACAGGATATGATGAGGCCGAAAAGTAACACCCACGGAGCCATACATAGGGGAGTCATACCACTATATTCTCGCTGACGGCTGGGTTGGAGACACAGGAAGCAGGGGCCACACGATCCGAAATCTGCCGTCTGCTTCTCTGCCAACCAACCAACCCCACTTGCTAGCTGCAATCCGAGCTTGCTAGCTCAGCCACGGCAGTTATATCAGTGGCTAATGGCTAATCGGTAACAGCTGAAGGCCAGCTAGTCACAGCTGATGGCCATTTACTACCAGAGCCAGCACCTTTCCACATGAGGCTGAGAGCCTGGAAACTGCTCTCTGCGACTCTGTCCCCACAAAGGGTTACATAGTAATTCTACTACCAAAAAACAAGCAGCAATTTCAACCGGAGCATAATTTCCAAATTGAGACCCAAGTTAGCAATCCATATACTGAAACACACATGAATATACTGAGGTTACACTAGTACATTGGGTTAGTCCAAGATAGATTTGGAAGAAAAATAGAGGATGGCTTGGTTTGGATGGTTACTAAAATTTCTCAGTGACTTTTTACCAAAAGAATTCCACATTTGGGATGTTGCTCTCCCCCTGCCCCACTCCCAACTCTAATACAATAAACCAGCAGCTGTCTACCAAACCATTGATTTCCGGTGGGACTCGATGGAGAGGCAGCATAGAGGAGTGGTTACAGGCAGATTGCCTGAACTGAAATTCTGGCTCAGCCACTTACTGTTTATCCCTTGGCTAGTTTCTTAATCTCTGTGTGCCTCTGTTACATTAATGGAGTAATAATAGCACCTCTCAAGGGATTGTTATGAGGATCAAACCAGTTAGAACAGTGCCATACACATACTAACAGCTTGATACGTTTTTAAACCCTTAAATGGTCATATGAACAGAAAACATGGAAACGTACTCTCCTGACCTTCTCACCTTGCTTAGAGCTCAAAGAAGCAGGGTCACTCTATGTAATATTTTCAGTATGTATTTCGCTATGGGCCCATGTGTGTTCACAAATGTTTTGCTTTCATGGTAGGTGTTGCACAGTTTCTGACATAACTTTGGAGTTGATGCTCCCAAGACACAATCTTGCTTGGGACTGTCTGATTCATCTCTTCAAGCCAAGAATATATCACAATGTCCAGCAGGTAATAAATAGGTCCTCCAAAAATGACTGTTCAACTAACCTCAGCAAAATAGTTATAGTTAAGCTACTGAAAGGAGACAGAGTGCGAAGAATGGGGCCGTCCAGGAATGGCAAACTAAAGTATGGACAGAGGGGCCTATAAACCAACACCTAGGAGTAGAAGTGTAACTCCAGCACCTTTTTCAAGTATCTCCTACTCGGTTATTCTCTCTCCATCATAATTTGTCCCCACTGGTAAAGCACGCCAATAACTAAGCTGCTTAGAACAGAGCCATAAGAGATAAGAGTTACTAGAAATAAATAAGGCAAACTTTTCAGTCTCTTGGTGAGATGGGAGCAAAAGCACAATGTTTGGGCGAGTCCTAAACAACACACAGACAGCAACTGCAAAGCAAAACGGAGCCCTGTCTATCTTAATGGAGACTGCTTCCAGTGGCTTACTTACTCTTCGAAAAGTTCTGAGTCAAATCCCTTCATCTCTTCTCCAATTCTCACTTCCTGCTGTTCTTTGATTTTTCCTCCATTTCCTAAGATGTTTAAATGCCTATTATTTTTTATCTCAAGAACTCTCATATCTCAATACTGCAATTACTTATTTTCCAATCACGTAAAACCACATGCCAAGGAAGAATAATCATTAGAGAATTGCACAATTTTTGGAAGAGAGAATAAGAAAGAAATACTTTGTAAGCCAGACTCAATGGGATTCAAAGTCCAGGTCATCTACAATCTAAGGTCGAAAAGTTAAAACATGTTCACTTAGGGAAGCATAATATCTTATCAAAACATAGCCAGAAATAATTTTGGCATAGAAACAGCACAAAACTTACCTTTCTCTCACACAGGAAAATGAGATATTTTCTCTTTTTGGGTGCATTTTAAGATAGTTGGCACAGACTAAGCAAGGCTGAAAAAACACACAACTAGAATCTCATTATATGAAAACCTCCCCCAAAGATCCTATCTTTCTGTGTGCACTTCTCATGAATTCCTCACTGTTATCTGACATCTGTCTTAAAAGTGCCCCTGAAACTTCTCATCTTCCCATATTCAGATGACATTTCTATGCTTCTGGACATGGTCTCTACAACCTTTGTCATTTGGGGCCACTATTTTTCCTTTAAACACTCTTATTCACATCATATTCTCTTGATTTTTCTTCCTGCATCTTCTAGCTATTCCTTTGTAGCCATTCCCAGTTTGCCTGGAATTGTCCAGTTTCAGCACTAGAAAGTGCCACATCCCAAGAAACCGCTCACTCCAGAGGAAACTGGGATGGTTGGTCACCCAAGTCTTAAGTCTTTGAAGGTTTTGTGCTTTCCACTCACTACTAAATGTCAGTGTCCCTACGGCCCCCTGCTTGGCCCTTGACACTTTCACCCTATAAAGTCTCCTTGGTGACCTTATCCAACTAAAGACTTTAAAAACCAATGATATATTTGGATGATGGTTATCAAATCTATATCTTCTCCAAACCAAACTGTTGATATAGCTTAATGTATCAAAACAGAACACATCTGCACAAAATCATCTTATTTTCTATCTTGGTAAATAACCAACAATGTCCATCCACCTAGTCTGACAACCAAAAACAAATCTGAAAGTCTCCTCTAATTTCTCCTTCTCTCTCATGCCTACTGATTCTACCTTCTAGATATTCATCCCTACTCCCCGACCCCTGACTCCATTTCTTACATACAGCTTTTGTTCAGTCTTCATAATTCCCCACCTGAAATCTTATAATTCACTCAGCTAATCTAGTAGTCCTTCTAAAATGCTAACCAAACTAACATTTTTGTAATCATTTAATGGTTTCCCCTGTAGCTTTTCACATTAAAATTCAACTCCTTGGTTTAAAACACTAAGATTCTCATAATCTGAACATTGCCAATCTCTATAGCCTTCTCTCATCCGCTGTTCCACCCACCCTCCCTTTCGCCACCTTTAACCCCAGTCTTGGGTCCAATCCTTCCTAATACTTACAGGTCTCAGAAGCCCACGTGCTGTTTCCCACCTATGAGCCTTCCCCTCGCAATTCCTTCCATTAGAAATGCTCATCCCCAACTCACTCTTTCTAGACTTTCCAATTCAGATAATGATACCTTCTGTATGATTTGGCTGTCCTCCATTGGAAAACCATAGCACCCTCTATCATGGCATGTATTACTCAGTATTCTCATCATTGCCTGTGTTTGTTTTCTCAGTGGACTTTGAGAAACTTGAGAATATAATTCATGTGTAATTTGCTGTTGTGAACCCAACACGTAAAACAACAGTGCTCACTAAAATTTCTTGAATCAAAAAGTGAATGAGTAGGCAAATAATTTAATACCTAGAATCCAGATGGGATGGCTGTAAATGGTTTCATGAGCTTTATTCTTTAAAGTATATGTTTCCACATTTTCCCACATTTTAGAAGCTGGAGAAGTTTCCAGAATAGTGAGAATGAAAGCAAGGTTCCCACTGATGAGAAAAGATATGTGAAAGTACTTAGTTTAAAATATCTATAAATTTATAAACGTGTCACAAAAAGGATTTTTACAAAAATCTGTTCAATAAATAAGTAAAGCAATAAAGCAATCATTGTAGGACTATCTTTGAACCTATGTCAGCTGAGGAAGTGAGCACACACCAAGAAATATTCCACATACAAAGAAGAATAAAACATAATCCTTGCCTTCTGAGAACACACCATCTGGTTGGCATACAAGATGGCATTCAATAAGGACCTCTCAGAAGAGAGACTTCTTGCCTTGGTCTGAGTCAGAAAAGACTTCACAGAAAATGAGGACGTTGGAATTGACTTTGAGGGAGAATCTAAACGAGACTGACAGCGAGAAAGAAGAAATATAAACCAAAGTGTAGAAAATGATCTTCCCACAAGTGAGGGCAAAATTTGCCATCACGTTCACCTCGTAATGAGGCCATCAGCTAGATGAAGCTAAAGATAAGAATGAGCAGTACTCTAGGGCCAACCAAAAAGCCCCAACTGTGCTGCACCTCGAAGGTCTACCAATGGTCAAAGGACAAAAGTCCCATTAGAGTGGTCAGGTGATGAGGGAAATGATGTTAAGTAACTGGCCCCCAAACCTACTAAAAGATAAAGAAAACAGACAGAAACCAAGATATTTTTCTTATCATAGTAATGTAAGAACTGACAGAGGGAACTTGGAACGCTGGTCTTTCCAGGAGCCCTCACTGACCAGGAAGTCTCAGACGCAGGATGCGATACAGCCAGGTTACGCATCTGAGAGTTCAGAACAGAGGCCATCACGCCAGAGGATGGGGTAGCAGAGCAGAGGAAATATCCACGCAGAGGACATCCAAATCCTCCCTGAGCAAAGTCTGTGTTAATGAACACATCCTTGTAAAAGAGATAATTCATTATTACATAATCAAGAAGCCTAGACCCAGTTAGCAATAATGAGATTATAGAAACTACAGAAGCTGCTGGGTAATAACAAAAGGGGACTTTGAAACCATACCAGCAGGGATGTCGAGCTGAGCTCTCTGGATAGAACAAATGACTTCCTCATTGCTGTGGTGGGGGACTAGCAGACAGTCACTAAGGCAGGACTAGCTCCCAGGGCATCTGGCAAATCAGAAAGGCCTGAGAGGCGAAAAAGCAAAGTCACAGAGACAGAAACGAAACTAGAAAGCATAGGCAGGTGCCCTAAGTTGTATCATGCAGAAAGCATATTCCAAAGTTCAAATGAGTTAGTTCATATTTCTTTATATGTTTGCTTTCGCATACATTATTTCACTGGAGTCTCAAAATGACCCTGTCATGTAGATAGGGTAAGAATTATTGTCTCTATTTTATGACCAAGGACACAGGGACTTGACATTAATAAATTACTCTCCCAAGGTCCCACAGAGGGTAAAATACGGAACTCGTTCTAGACTTTTGATTTCAAGTTTAGTGCTTCTTTTTTCAATAACAGGGGCCTCTCTAATTTAAGCCTCACCTTAGACAAAGATTAAATAGTAAGTGGTGAGGGGATGGAAGACCTTGTGGGTGGCAGTGCAGTGCCCCACTTGAGAAGACGAGGTCAGAAGATGAGGGCAGTGTGATCAACAGAGTCCTGGAAGAAGAGTGGCAGCCTCAGTCACCAAGTGTCCCTTGGGGTGACGGAATGGCAGGGTGACCAACTCATCTTGGCTTGCCCATTTTAGAATGGAAAGCCCCTTGTCCTAGGAACCTGCTCAGTCTCAAGCAAACCTAGGCGGTTGGTTGGCAGCTGTTGGTAGAGAGGACACCCTGTCATCAGAAAGAAGGACTGGGGTTCAGACTGGGCTCTGCCCCTTAAGAGCTTGCATAGCCTTGGGTGTGTCATTTAACTCTGAGTGGCAGTGTGGAAATGGAGTTGGTCATTAGTACCTGCCTTTTTGGTACAGTTGAGCTTTCAAAATTGACTTCTTTTTTCCTTTTTATTTCTTTTTTTGGCCAAAAAGGGTCACATATATTAAGGTTCTAATACTTCATAGTACAATTAATAGGACAAAGGAGATTGCATCTATTAGGATACTTGGTAAACAATAGAAAATTTATAAATACAAATTATTATTATTATTTTATTATTATAAAATGACCCTTTATTATCAAGAGCAAAGTGGACACAGGCCTGGAGTGAAAAAAGTCCTCATTCAGTGAGGGACCCTGGTTTTGTAATATTTTTTAAACTTTCTAAGAAAATTACTACTCTTTTAAATTTTCTCATGTAAAATTTTCCCTGCCCAAGATCAATGGTCACTCTGATGTTTACCAAATAATTGGAGAGCAAACCAACGAAACCAAAGAGTTTTGACATCTGTTTGCTCTTAAAACAAGAACACATTTCTTCTTTTTTTTAATTTTATTGGAGAATATTGGGGAACAGTGTGGTTTTCCAGGGCCCATCAGCTCCAAGTCGTTGTCCTTCCATCTAGTTGTGGAGGGCGCAGCTCAGCTGCAAGTCCAGTCGCCGTTTTCAATCTTTAGTTGCAGGGGGCGCAGCCCACCATCCCTTGTGGGAATTGAACTGACAACCTTGTTGTTGAGAACTCACACTCTAACGAACTGAGCCATCTGGTTGCCCCTCTGGAAGCTCAGCGGCAGCTTGTTGTCTTCAATCTAGTTGCAGAGGGCACACCTCACTGGCCCAGGTGGGAATTGAACCAGCAACCCTGTTGTTCAGAGTTCACACTCTAACCAACTGAGCCATCTGGCCCAAGAACACATTTCTGAAACTGCATTTTAGATATGTATCATGATGGAAATACATACATACATACTTACATTCATGAAAACACTGGTAAAATCAGAAGCAAATCACAGAAATGACCCTACTTAGGTCACTGGGAAATATTAAAAAATGAGACCCCAGGCTGCTGGAGACCATATTAATTTTGTGCCCCCCAGAAATAATTGTGTACTTAGTTGGGTGGGAAATGGACTGATGCTGCTTCTGTCTCATTACACATCTCAGAAACGTGCTGAAACAAAGGAGACAGAGCTCCATTCCTTAAAAGAAAAGAGACAGAAAGGTGTAAGATACTGAGCTCTACAGAAAGGGCGCTATCCATCTTCTGGGCCGGACATGAGCTCAGACAGGGAGGAAGATTTAGAGCTATTGAAATAGGACCCCTTGGCCAAAGGCAGTTCTGTGAACCTTCTCTGACTTCACGGAACACTCACAGTCTATCTATAACAAGTACACAACTTCTAGAAAATCTGACTGCTTCAAACACTCTCACTGACTGTGCAAAAGTGACATAAAACAAAAACTACAAACAGAAGCCCAGGGCATCGAGAATAGTATTGCCAGCCATACCATAACGAGATCAAAACCAGCACAGCCACGGTCTGCACGTGGAGAGAAGACTGAGCATACTCTCGAGGCTGGTGTCTGCTGTTTATTTGATTTGTATTTATAGGACTTGGTACTATGTGTTGATTTGCAAAGAATGCCTTTGTTTCCTTTGTAATGCTGAAAATTGTTATCCCCTTTAGGAAAAACACATTTTCTCAAGCCCTGACAGAGCAGCAAAAGGTTTTTATACACAGGCAGCATTCAACTAACTTTGGGAGTTACTACTGCTGCCAAAATCCTTTCAGAAGATGGAAAATGAGGTCCAGAGCCAGACCAATTGGTCAGTTCGTGGGGACACCTGCTCCTCCCTTCTCACCACTTGTTTGTCAGTGGCAGTACACTGGCAAGGTCCCTGAAACTGGACCTTAGCTATGGACAGTGCCGAGAACGAGGCAGACAACTGCAATCAACCCATGCCCTACTGCACGCGTGTGCGCATGCACACACAGACAGACACACACACGCATCTGCAACTATCCACACTGCTGGGATCTTACCAAGAGGCAGAGAAGAACTCCAACCTGGAAAGAGGACATGGCATTAGCTCAAAGAAGTCTCACATTTTGACAGTTAATTAGTGGCAAGTTATAACAGGACACAGAATGAGAACTCATCACAAATGTTAGTCCTAACTGTAATCCAGTGGCCTGAGATGCTACCTAAACCAGAAGGACCTGAAATTTGAAAGTTTCTCAGGCCTCACTGAAGTTCTCAGAGAGCCTACCCACAAGTCCAATAATATGATGAGGACGACAATGATGATAACAACTTACATTTAGTGAGCACTTATCCGGGCCTAGTTTTAAGAGTTTTGTATGAATTAACTTACAACTCTATGAAGTGAAACCTATGATTTCTTTCAGTTTCTGTATGAGAAAACTGAGGACCAAAGGGTTAAATCATTGTCCTGGGTCAGTGAAACCAGGCCGGCTGGCTCCAGAGCCGACAATGCTCCCTGAAGAGTCCCCTCTGCCTGAATACCTCCAAAGCAGGCAACTCTTGACATCACCAGCCGGCTCTGGTCCTTCAATTCTCCTGTGTGAATCTCTGCCATTGTGCATGCTATTTTATTCACAACTGCACTCCAGGGATTTAATACACAAATGTGCATGTAGATAGTTGTTTAGATGGCGCATGGTTGTAGTTTGTACAGAAGATAACCCAAATTTCCTTCAGGAGATAACTAGATAAATATATTACAGGATAGCCACCAGGGCGCTATTCTAGAAAGCTGGCTCCTCTGCTCTGTCCCATGCACCCCCACAGGCACAAGGCACCTTGGTGGGAAGTAAACCGTGCCATTTCCTCTAAATGGAAGCAGCCCCAGGGCGGGACACTTGCACAAACCACACACTCTTGCGGCAGCCCTATAGCCTCGCAATGAATTACCCCAGAGCAGTACAAAGGAGGTGTGCATCCATCCACATGCAGATGTGCCTAGACCGTTTCTGGAAGGACACACAGGACCTGATGACCACAGACTGACGAGGGGACATGAAGAACTGAGGGATGGAGAGATGTGTTTCTTACTTGTAAGTCTTTGGGTCATGTTTGCGTTTTTACATGTGTGTGAACCAAGCATACCTTTAAAAAAATTAAAATTAGAAAAATTTTAAAGGAATAAACCAATGAAAATAAAATATTCAATACTGATCAATTGCAAACAATAGATCAGAAAAAAAATCTAAACATCCAACAATTTGAGGGATGGATAAGTATATGAGAGGATTCACCTTTAGTGGAATATTGTACAATGTGTAAAATTTGGGGATGTAGAAGCTATGTGGCAAAGAGGAAAAATGTTTAGATGACGTTAATAAAAGAGCAAAATACCATACTGTATGTGTGATTAATGTGATTGCAATCACAATAATATAAAGAAAACTGTCTTCTCTTAACAGCTAGAATGAGCATTTCTCCTAACGGTGGGGGTAGGGACCTTCTTTTGTTGGGAAGATGGCTCAATAAGAACTTTGGAGTGGAAGCCAAGCCCTTCAAGCGTCTCCTGAAAATCCTCAGGGAAAACAGTCAGTAATTTCTGCTTTGCTCCCTGATGATACTTAAAGTAAATGGACTCTTTTCACCACATGGAAAGACAGAAGGCAGACAACCCTAGATTAGCCTACAAAGTGCAGAAAAGGAAAGAAGGACTAAAATAAACTATGGTAAATTGCTAAGCAGGCATATTAGCAAGGGGTTCCCCCCATTTTTTTTCTAATTTGCGTAATATGATTTTATTACCTCTATACTTTTAGAAATTTTTAGATGTCTATGTGAAAAGCAATGAAAGGCAACTCAGCTGCGAAAGGCAGTTGGAACTCTTACAGAAGAGAGTAAGAGAAAGGCTTAGTAATGAAACCTCCATCTTTCTCAGATCCTCAGGGTTTTATGTTCTCTCCTCCCTGGTGTTCAGAAGGGAGTCTGAGCTCTGAGGGGAGGAAAGGAAGTTGGGGAGCAGCAGGGGGAAGGAGCGCCTTAGAGGCAGAAACAACTGATATTGTCTCTACGTTTTTGCAAAAACATCTTATGCTAGGAATGCATCTCAGATAACTGATGATAACAGAGAAAATAAGATTCCGTGCAGGGGAAACTGTCAGAAAGACAAGTAGGTCCTAGAGCAAACTGAGCCTGAAACATCACTGGAGGCAAAAATGACAGAACGGAGGCTGTCCTACTTCGGGCACCTCATGAGAAGGCAGGGGACTTTGGAAAAGACAATAATGCTGGGAAAAGAGAAGGCAGCAAGAAAAGAGGAGGACCACGTGTGAGATGGACTGACTACATAAAAGAAGCCACCGGCGGGAGTTTACAAGAGCTGAGCAGGGCTGTGAGGACAGGACACTGTGGATGTCACTCATTTGTGGGGTTGCGGGGAGTCAGAGCCAACTCAATGGCACATAACACACACACACACACACACACACACACACACACACACAGTGAGAGAGAGAGCGAGAGAGAGAGAGAGAGAGAGAGAGAGAGAGAGAGAGAGAGAGAGAGAGAGAGAGAGAGAGAACAGGATTTCCAGATTATATCTGTTCCACAGATTATATAACTAGACAGTCTTGTGGCGTGTTTCCCCAAAGGGCACATCATATGGTCACATTTGACATCTAAGTAGGTGGATAACGAAGAGATGATGGTAATTTAGAAACCATATTTTTAACGCTTTTCAGACCACAGAACATGGGATTTGCAGTCAACAACGGAGCCCCAACCCTGCTTCCTGAACATATCACAACTTCCCACATTGCTTCAGTCTCTAAGCCTCAGAATCATCAGCTATAAAATGGTAATGATAACAATACCTATGCTTGTTATTTTAAGCATTAAAGGAGATAATAGATGTGAAAAGATCACTTATAATTTTAAATCACTCTGTAACATTGTATTATCAAAAGTGAACAGGCCTATGTTTTTTCAGAAAATATAGAACAGTTTCCCCTAAGTAATATAAATGACTAAAAGACACAATTTTTGTATATCACATAATTCTATAGCATTAGCAATTTAAATGTTAATAAAATTAAAACTATATATTGCCTCATTTTTATTTTATTTCTATATGTATTTATAAATAGTCTCTAGGTTATTTTTTAACTTTTTTTAAGGGGCCTAAATAAAAATAAGACCTTTGAAAGGAAGGTTGTCTAAAGAGGAAGCTAATGTCACTTTCTTCGAGTCACATTTTCA
Organism: Rhinolophus hipposideros; assembly: GCF_964194185.1. NCBI lineage: Eukaryota > Metazoa > Chordata > Mammalia > Chiroptera > Rhinolophidae > Rhinolophus > Rhinolophus hipposideros. The sequence continues at coordinate 25,879,542 of NC_138049.1, read as the reverse complement.
AATGCAGCAATGCTGTAGGCTGCAGACTGAAAAAATCAGCAAGAGCTCCCTGAAAATCCCACGTCGCTTAATTGGAATACTTCCCTGTGTCCTTCCCTGATTTTTCTATGTAAAAAATATTCTGAGTTCACCTTTCTTTTTCATTGTATTCAATACAAGTGCATTCATGATACTAAATGATAAACTGCTGTCATTATCATTACTATTATTACTGTAAATAAACACATTAATCAATTGAAAGTGAATACTCTGAATGAAATGGAACTTCATGTCAAAACCAGGTCACAGAGTCATGAGGTTGCAGCCAGTAAGGGAAGCCCAGGCAGGAAACTCACAACTTCACAGTGCATCTGACTCCAGGAGGAACCGCTGTCAGGGTTAGAAGGCTCTTCCTGACTCGGAACCTCCATCTGCTTTCCTTTAACTTCCACCCGCCGGCTTGGTGCTTCCACCTGGAGCAATGCAGAAGTCCCTCAGTCCCTCTCCGTATGAGGAGAGCTGCCACACACCCCATCAATTTCCTCTTCCAAATTAAATATATCAGATTTTAAGAACTCCTGCTTATAAAACAGGACATCCGAACTCCTTCACCATCCTGATCAAACTTCTCTGGATAAAATGACAATGATCTCCAATGAATACGCTATTTCAAGCACCCTTCACCAGTTCAATGCATAATGGAACTCCTCTTAAGAGCAGATATTACTTCTATTATGTGTAACTTAAATTTACATATATTTTAGTGTTTGCTTGTTTGTTTTGAAAAGAGGTATTTGTTTAGGAAAGCGTTATTTCATTCCAGGTGTTCACTGAACTTGTTCCCTTATAGTTGGAATTTTTATGATTATATAAATAAATTCCCCTTTAAGTTTTTCAGAAAACATTTTAATTTAAATTTGTTATCCTTAATAATCATCTAGGTCAAAGAGAAAAGAAGTACAGGTATCTAGCTATTAAGTATTTTCAAATATAAACTACAAATCTCTACAACTAGCAGGAGATCTCTGAAAAATGCTATGTAGTCAAAGCTAGAATTATTTTTGATCTTCAAAATACATTAGTTAAGTGTCTTGGAAACAGACTGACTCCTGTCCCAACCAGATATATCTTAAATAAGATAACTGTTTTAGGTAAACGTTCCATAATTGTAAGATAAGCTTAATAAAAGGTGCGGTTGGGGTGAGCTTTAAAGCCTTTGATTCTATCTCAAGGACATAGCCTGGTACCTGGAACATGGTAGGCATTTGGGGATTTGTTCTAGATGCCAGGATACACCTATGAAAAAGCAGACACAATCTCCTAAATTTATGCAGCTTACATCTGCACACACAGTCATAAGTATAGGTAGGGAGGTAATAGAGATCAATAAACTAATAACAACAAAAATGCAGACAGTCATGCCCCACCATTTCCGAACCCAGAAGAACAAACCAGAGTGATTATGATCTTACAGGCATGACTATGAAACAGAAATGTTTCATGGTTCATTGCTCATAAGGGATCATTGATGTACTACGAATCAATCAAGCAAGAGACAATTTTTCAGGCCTTCAAATAAAACATATAAAAGAATGGAAATGTTATCTTGGACTTGTCTATGTAACAAAATTGGGTCAACATACTTAGCCATTTGTTCTGCTACAACAATAGGTTAGTGATATGGTCTTTCAAAATACACATTTTAGACTCTAAATATTTAGTCATAGGGTTTTTTTGTTTGTTTGTTTTCCCAGTCTTCATTTTATAGAAAAGGAAATTGAGGCGCAAGGATGTTAAACGGTTTGGCTAATATTATGCAATTAATTAGGATCACAGCAGTGACTAGCTCTCCAGTCTATCCAAGGCCGAGCCTATGCTGTTTCTATTCATCACAACTTCTCCTTATTACGCTGGACAGAGGAAAAGGAGATGAACATTATAACAAAATGCACAGAAGCCCATTTTAATATGCTTTCCTAAAGCTCTACATCTGAAATCAGGTTGAAAGAGGCTAAGGCTGGAATTCTTACAAAATAAAGTTTCAGAGTTTGCTCTCAAAACTCTGAAACTAATACTCAGCACAGCATATAATAGGTGAAATCCTCAAAGAGTGATACAATTCAACAAATAATGTTTTCATTCACTTCAAACTGATTATTACCAGCTTCAACAATTTATGAGGGTAGGGATTCCTGGACACACGCCATTAAAGGAAAAGAAATTAATATCTGTATAATTTTACCCTCCATCTACTTTTTAAATGACTAATTTGGTCATAATCGCCAGTTCAAGTAGAAAATAACAGCTAGGTATAGAAGTCCATATACATCTTAAAGATGCATTTATGATACTTCAGTAGCTTTTGTCAAAACTAAACTGCTTTTGACCTAAGTAGAGAATATTTTTATCTTCATACAAAATTTTACTCTATCATCTGCTAAAATTAACCTTTAAAATCTTGGATCCAAATACCCATACAGGCAATATCAATCACAAAACATATTGATGATGTAAAGTGCTATGATTGGCTTAAAGGAGAAGGTCCAAGATGGAGGAATAGGTAAAGGCTACGTCTGCTGCATCCTACAATCAAATTAAAATTACAACTAAATTATAGAACAATCAACCTCAAGAAACACCTGAAGACTAGCTGAACAGAACTCCTACAACTAAGGATATAAAGAAAAGGTGACATTGAGACTCGTTGGTAGGAGGGGTAGAGATGCGAACTGAGCTGATGACAAACCCACAGGTAGTGGTTGAACACCGGGAGGGACTCCTCAGCAGCGGAGGTCCCCCCTAAAGAGTGATGGGTCCCAGGCCCACACCAGGCTCTCCAACCCAGAGATCCTGTGCTGGGAAGAGGAGTCTCCACAACATCTGAATGTGAAAATCAACGGATTCTATCTGTTCATCCCAGTGAGATGGAAGGTGGCTAGAAACCCAGATATCCTCTTAAAGGGACCACACACAGACTCACTCACTTGCAAGCACTCACTCTGGGCTCCAGCAAAGGTGTGGTAAATCGAGAGGTACCAAAGACTTACAGGGAAACTCTGAGTTGAGTGGCTTCAGAGCAAGGGCTACCGGGACAGCCTCTATTATCCCTGTATGGAGCACGACTCACATGTAACCTACAGGAGGGTGCCATCTTCCCTGTATTGAACCCACTGACAAAGAGCCAAAGCTGAGATCCTACTGTTCTGGTAAAATCTGCACATGCATGCACCACCTTTATAATTCCCTTAGACCCTACCCCTCCCAGCTAGTGCAGCATTGCCAGGGATACTCTCAGCTCCTAGGTGGCTAACCAGGCTGCAGCCCACAGGCTGCAGGAGACTTACACAGCAGTGGACGACTAGCAGCAGCCTGGTAATCTTTTGGTGGTGGGCAGTCAGCCCTATCTGGCACTGTAGCCCTTCTTGGGTGGCTCTCAGAGATCTGCAGGCCTGAAACAAGCGGTGGCTAGCCACAGTGTTTTGAGGCTGTTTTATAAAGTGGCCACAGGTTCAGCACTAGTACAAGAATTAAATCTGCATTAACTTACAAACCATTGGTCACACCCTGTGACTCCTTGGAACCCCACCCCACCAAACTCAGACAGCATCACTGGAGGCACTATCAATATTGGGTCAACCAGCCTGGCCCATGCACCTAAGAAGTCTCCTTCAGTGGCTGAGCCTTACGGGTACCCAGCAGGTGTCAAGAGGACTGGGGGTTCCTAGGCCTTTTGCTAAGCTGCTCCAGGCCCAATACAGGTGGCAGCTGGCCTCAGTTCATAACGAGGCCATGCCCACATGCCTCCAAGTCCAACACAAGAAGCAATCAATTGCATATAGCTCTTACCAGGTAGCACCAGACTGGTCACAGGCAAGGCTGAAATTGGCCTGCACAGGAGCCCCTCCCAAAAGGCAGCAGAAATAACACACCAAGATGCCAGCCTCAGACCACACCAGAGCACCCCAATTAGCCCCACAAGTGGCAACCCAAAAGGTGGTTTCAACAGACACAAGAGCCTGCTCATGCAAATTCCTCTCTGAGGGGTCAGCCCTCACACAGCAGCTCACATGCTGTGGGCTTAGCAAATCCTCACAACCAGTCAGCCTGGACATCAATCCCACCCACTGATGCACCAAAAGCAATTAAGGCTCCACTACACAGGAGAACACACACAAGGGATACTCCTGGAACACCTGCACAGGTGATCAGGAGACTGCACCACTGGATCATAGAGGACATCTACTACATAAGTCCACCCAGCAAAGATTGAGAGACATAGGAAATATACCTAATACATAGAAGCAAACACAGAGAGGTAGCAAGAATGAGGAAACAAAGAAACATGTCCCAAATAAAAGAACAGGAGAAAACTACAGAAAAAGAACTAAATGAAATGGAGGAAACCAATCTACCAGAAGCAGAGTTTAAAACACTTGTTATAAGAATGCTTAAGGAACTTAGTGAGAACTTCAACAAAGAGATAGGAAGCATAAAGAAGGACCATAAAAACGAACCAATCAGAAATTTAAAAAATATAAAAACGGAAATGAAGAATACACTAGAAGGAGTCAACAGCAGATTAGATGAAGCGGAGGACTGAACCAGCAATTTAGAAGACAGGGTAGCAAAAAACACCTAATTGGAACAATAAAAAGAATTTTTAAAAAATAGTTTAAGAGACCTCTGTGACAATATCAAGCCTAACAATATTCGCATCATAGGAATACCAGAAGAAGAAGACAGGGAGCAAGGGATCAAGAACCTATTTGAAGAAATAATAATTGAAAATGTTTCTAACCTGGTGAAGGAAGTAGACATACAAGCCCAGGAAGTTCAAAGAGTCTCAAACAATATGAACCCAAATAGGCCCACACCACACATTATAAGTAAAATGGCAAGGGGGTAAAATAAACAGAGAATCTTAAAAGAAGCAAGAGAAAAACAACTAGTTTACTTACAAGGCTGCTCCCATAAGATTGTCAGCTGATTGATTTCTCAGCAGCAATTTGGCAGTCCAGAAGGGATTGGCACGAAATATTCAAAGTGATGAAAAGCAAAGGCCTACAACCAGAGACTACTCTACCCAGCAAGTCTATCACTTAAAATTGAAGGAGAGATAAAGAGCTTCCCAGAAAAGAAAAAGCTAAAGGAATTAATTACCAACAAGCCAGTATTACAAGAAATGTTAAAGGGACTTCTTTAAGATAAAGAAGGGGGAAAACAAACAAAAGAAGATCAAAGATATAAATAATAAAATGGCAATAACTATAGACCTATCAATAATCACTTTAAGTGTAAATAGATTAAATCCTTCAATTAAAAGACATAGGGTAGCTGAATGGATAAGACAATAAGACCCATACATATGTTGTCTACAAGAGACCCACCTCAGATTAAAAGACACATATAGACTGATAGTAAAGGGATGGAAAAAGATATTTCATACAAATGGAAAGAAACAAACAAAAAATCTGGAGTAGCAATACTTATATCAGACAAAAATAGACTTTAAAACAAAGACCGCAATAAGAGACAAAGAAGAACATTACATAACAATAAAGGGATCAATCCAACAAGAGAACATCACCCTAGTAAACATTTATGCACCCGACATAGGAGCACCTAATACAGAAAATAAATATTGATCAACATAAAAGGAGAGATTGATAGTAACACAATCATAGTAGGGGACTTTTAACACCCCACTGACACCAATGGACAAATCTTCCAGACAGAAAATCAACAAAGAAACAGCAGCCTTAAATGACACCAAGACTTGATGGATTTAACTGATATTTTTTAGAACATCCCACCTCAAAGCAGCAGAATATACAGTCTTTTCAAGTGCACACAGAACATTTTCCAAGATAGAGCACTTGTTAGGCCACTAAACAAGTCTCAATAAATTTAAGAAGATTGAATTCATATCAAGCATCTTCTCTAACCACAATAGTATGAAACTAGAAATCAATTACAAAACAAACAAACATACAAACAAAAAAACCTCCTGAAACACACACAAACACATGGAGGCTATATAACATGCTACTGAACAATGAATGGGCTAACGATAAGATCAAGGAAGAAATCAAAAGATACCTTGAGACAAATGAAAATGAAAACACATCAACCCAAAATGTTTGGGACAGAGCAAAAGCAGTCCTTAGAGGGAAGTTCGTAGCAATGCATGCCTACCTCAAGAATCAAGAAAAATATCAAATTAACAATCTAACTTTACACCTAAAGGAACTAGAATAAGAACAACAAACAAAGCCCAAAGTGAGTACAAGGAGGGAAATAATAAAGATCAGAGAGGAAATAAACAAAATAGAGGCTAACAAAACAATACCAAAGATCAGTGAAACCAAGAGCTTGTTCTTTGTAAAGATAAACAAACCTGATAAACCTTGAAACAGGCTTATCAAGAAAAAAAGAAAGAAGACCCAAATAAATAAAATCAGAAGTGAAAGAGAAGTGATAACGGACACCACAAAAATACAAAAAATATATATATATAAGAAAATACTATGAGCAATTATACGTCAACAAATTGGACAATCTGGAAGAAATTCCTAGAAGCATACAGTCTTCCAAAGCTGAATCAGAAAGAAACAGAAAATCTGAGCCGACCAATTACTACTAATGAAATAGAATCAGTAATCAACAAGCTCCCAACAAACAAAAGGTCTGTACTAGATGGCTTCACAAGTGCATTTTACCAAAAATTCCAAAACGAATTAACACCTATTCTTCTCAAACTATTTCAAAAAATGTAAGAGGTGGGGAGGCTCCCAAGCTCACTCTATGAAGCCAACATTACCCTGATTCCAAAACTAGACAAAGACATTACAAAAAAAAAAAAAAAAAAAAAAACCAAAATTATAGGCTGATATCCCTAATGAATGTAGATGCAAAAATCCTCAACAAAATATCAGCAAACTGAATTCAGCAATACATTAAAAAGATCACACAGGGGCGCCGGATGGCTCAGTTGGTTAGAGCGCAAGCTCTCAACAACAAGGTTGCCAGTTCAATGTCACATGAGATGGTGGCTGCACCCCCTGCAACTAAAATTGAAAATGGCGACTGGACTTGGAGCTGAGCTGCGCCCTCCACAACTAAACTGAAGGACAACGACTTGACTTGCAGCTGATGTGTCTTGGAAAACACACACTGTTCCCCAATATTTCCCAATAATTTTTTTTAAAAGATCGTACATCACGATTAAGTGGGATTTAGTCCTCGTATGCAACGTTGGTTCAATATCTGCAAATTATTCAATGTGATACACCACATGAAATGAAAAATAAAAACCAAATGAAAAATAAAAATTATATGATCATATTAATAGATGCAGAAAAAGCATTTGACAAAATCCAGCATCCATTTATGATAAAAAATTTCAGCAAAGTGGAAATAAAGGGAACATAGCTCAACATAATAAAGGCCATATATGACAAACCCACAGCTAACATCATACTCAATGGGGAAAAACTTAAAGTATTCCCCTTCAGATCAGGAACAAGACAAGGATGTCCACTTTCACCCCCTTTTTTCCAACATAGTACTGGAAGTCATAGCCACAGCAATCTGACAAGAAAAAGAAATAAAAGACATCCAAATTGGAAAAGAAGAAGTAAAATTATCATTATTTGCAGATGACATACTACATATAGAGAATCCCAAAGATTCCACAAAAACACTATTAGAAGTGATAAGTAAATTTAGTAAAGTAACAGTATACAAAAATTAATATTCAGAAATTGGTTTAATTTTTACACACCAAAAACAAACTATCAGAAAGAGAAATTAAGAAAATATCATTTACAATGTCAAAAATAAAACAGAACACCTAGGAATAAATTTAACCAAGGAAGTAAAAGCCCTGTACTCAGAAAATTATAAGACATCGAAGAGAGAATTAAAGAAAATATAAATAAATGGAGGCACATAACACACTCTTGGATAGGAAGGATTAATGTAGTTAAAATATCCATACTACCTAAAACAATCTATAAATTCAATTCAGTCCCTATTAAAATACCAATGGAATTTTTCATGGAACTAGTACAAATAATTCTAAACTTTAAATGGAATCATAAAAGACCCCGAATAGCCACAGTAATCTTGAGAAAAAAGAACAAAGCTAGAGGTATCACGCTACCTGATATTAGACTACAAGCCCATAGTGATCAAAACATCATGGTTTTGGCATAAAAACAGATATATAGATCAAAGGAACAGAATAAAAAGCCCAGAAGTAAATCTAGGCCTCTATGGTCATTTAATCTAATAAAAAGCAAGAATATACACTGGGGTAGAGAAAGTCTTTCAATAAATGTTTCTGGGAAAACTGGATAGATACGTACATGCAAAAACAAAAAACAAAATCACCTTCTTACTCCATATACAAAAATAAACTCAAAATGAATTCAAGACCTAAATGTAAGACCAGAAACCATAGAACTCCTAGAAGAAAACAAAGGCAGTAAATTTTCAGACATCACCCTTAGTAATATTTTTACTGATATTGTTTCACCTTGGACAATGGAAATAAAAGCAAAAATAAACAAATGGGTCTACATCAAACTGCAAAGTTTTTGCACAGCAAAGGAAATCATCAACAAAACAAAAAGACATCCTACTGAATGGGAGAAAATATTCGCCAATGATATATTTGATAAAGGATTAATATCCAAAATCTATTTTTAAAAAGTCATACAATTCAACACCAAAAAAAAAAAAAAAAAACATCCAATTAACAAAAGAGCGGACAACCTGAATAGATATTTCTCCAGAGGACATATAGGTGGCTAATAGACATATGAAAAGATATGCAAAGTCACTAATCATCAGAGAAATGCAAATAAAAACCACAATGAGATATCACCTCACACATGGTAAGAATGGCTATCATCAATAAATCAACAAACAACAAATATTGGTGAGGATGTGGAGAAAAGGGAACCCTTGTGCACTATTGGTGGAATTGCAAATTGGTGCTGCCACTAAGGAAAACAGTATGGAGGTTCCTCAAAAAATTAATAGAAACTACCTTATGACCCAGCAGTTCCACTCCTGGGTATTTGTCCAAAGAAGTTCAAAACACTAATTTGAAAAGATATGTGCACCCCTATGTTTACTACAGTGCTATTTACAATAGCCAAGGTATGTAAACAACCGAAATGCCCATCAATAGATGATTGGATAAAGAATGTATGGTACATATAAAAAATGGAATATTACTTGGCCATTAAAAGGAAAGAAATCTTACCATTTACAACAACATGGATGGACCTATAGGGTATTATGTTAAGTGAAGTAAGTCAAACTGAGAAAAACATTTACCATAAGATCTCACTTATATGTGGAATCTGAAAAACAAGATAAATGAACAAACAGAACATAGATGGACCCATGGATGCAGGGAACAGACTGATGGTTACTAGGTGTTGGGGGTCAGGGGATTAAGAAGTACAAATTGGCAGTTACAAAAGAGTCACACAGATGTAAAGTACAGTATGGAGAATGTAGTCAATAATATTGTAAAAAATTATGTATAGTGTCAGGTGGGTACTACATTTATTAGGGGGATCACTTCATAAACTATTTAAATATCTAAGCACTATGCTGTACACTTGAAACTAATATAAAATAATATTGAATGTCAACTATAATTTTTTTTAAATGGTCCCAGGAATATATACTACTGCATAGGGAATATAGTCAATAATATTCTAATAATTAGGCACAGTGTCAGATGGGTAATAGACTTACTGGGGTTATTACTTTGTGAGGTATATAAATGTCTAATCACCATGTTCACTACGTTGTTTTGCACACCTGAAACTAATGCAAAATAAATTTAAATAACTAATAAATAAAGTGCTATCATTGATTTACTGACACTTCAGCAGAATTTCTATATTTAAAATGAATATTGTCCTTCCAAAAGTCATCCTGGGTAATGCACCCAATGTAGCAATTGTTCAAAATATTTTTGGAGCCAGAAATGCCTTCAAAGCCAGATTACAATCCTTGCAAGGAAATCACTTGTATTACTTGCAAGTCACACTTCATTTGTGACCAATCTTGATGTCATCCAGCTTGATCATCCACTCATTCATCAGATTTGGCACTTATTTGGCTATTTCTAGAAATCAACTTCATCCTCAAAGAAGAAACAGTTACCCTAAAAGCCATTTTCCACAGATTCTGAGGCAATTATTGGGCAGGCTCTTCTGTGACACATGCTGGGACCCAGAGCTAGTAGAAAGGGCAGGATGTCTTGGCTGGGCAGAGACCTGCTCACTAGGGTCCACAGTGTGGTCCAGGGCGTTACCCAGGCCCCCAGGACTGATAGTCCTGGTGAGGGCCAAGGGCCTCACCATCCTGTGGACGGTTCAGGCAGTCACTGATGTAGCTGAGGAGGCTTGGCCTTAGGGAGATCTCTCTCTCCAAACATGGGCCACAAAGACAGAACTTTGGCCTCAAGAGCGCTGGTTTAAATCCCAGTTCTGAAACCTTCTAGCTACATGAATTTGAACAACTTGCATTATTTTTTATTCTATTGGATAAAATCTGTTACTAAATAATAAATGTAGTTTTAACTAAATAAGCTTATATCAGGTCTATTTTCTATCACGTTTGTCAATAGAGGACATAGAATCTAATAGTCACATGTGCACGCTCTAAAGTCACACAAACGTGGGTTCCATCCCAGTTCTATGTCTTAGTAGTTACTAGTTATAGACAAGCTACTGGCGTTCTATGAGCTCTGTTTTCCTCATCTGTAAAATGGGAATAAAAATATCTCTCTTGAATGGTTGTGATTAAATGAGATAACCTATACAGTCAGCCCTCCGTATCCACAGATTTCAAATCCTCAGATTTAACCAAACACAGATCCAAAATATTCAGGAAAAAAAAATCAGAAAGTTCCTAAAAGCAAAACTTGAATTTGCAACATGACAATAACTATACAGAGGCCACACGAATGAAGTGATGTGTAGATATACCTTGCTGTGGTTTCAGTTACCCACCGTCAACCTCAATTCAAAAATATTAAACAGAAAATTCCAGAAATAAACAATTCATAAGTTTTAAATTGCATGTCATTCTGATATGCCAAAGAGAAGCTGTAAACTCCTTCCTTTAAGTGAAAAGGTGAAAGTTCTCGACTTCAGGAATTTTATCACCTCACATCATCACAAGAAGGGTGAGTACAGCACTATATTTTGAGAGACCACATTAACATAACTTTACTACAGTACATTGTTACAATTGTTTTTTTATTAGTAGTTATTGTTAATTAATCTCTTACTGTGCATTTCTTACTGTGCCTGACTTTAAATTAAACTTTATCATAGGTCTGTATATATAGGAAAACACATAGTACATCTAGGGTTCGGTACTATCTGCAGTTCCGGGCATTCACTGGGAGTCTTGGAACATATCCCCTACAGATAAGGGGGGATTACTGTACTTAGCATCATTCTTAACACATAAAAGTGCTCACAGATTGTTGGCTATGATTGTTGCTTGGATATAGGAAGAAATGAGATAAATAAGACTGTTTCTACCCTCAAGTTGGTCAAAAGAACCCAGTAGATTTGGGGACAGACCAGAAAGCAATAAATCCAGCAGCAAAGAGAAGTGTACAGTTCCATGTGAACCAAGGTGGGAAATGGTCATTTCTACTGGTGGTGTAGGCGCAGAGTGGGAGAGTCAGAAAAGGCTTGAGAAAAATGCTCCTTCAACTGTGTCGTGAAGGATGAGTAGGAATTCCCACGTGGTGGAAACAGCACACGCCAAGGGACAGAGCTATGCCAGTCTGGCACTTTGGGGACCAGACGTTGTATGTTGCTTTTGGAAGTCAGAGGAAGTGGTGGTGGTACTCTTTGGGAAGGGCAGGCTCTGGACCCCAGAATTTGAATCCTGACTTAGGTACTTAACCTCTCTTCCTCAGTTTCCTCATCTGTAGAAAGGGAGTATGACTTAAAACTGTGTGTAAAGGGCCTACCACAGTGACTAGCACATATTAAATGCTCAATGAATTTAGCTGTTATGATTATCATTATCATTGAGCGCAGGCAGCAGGACCATGGAGAAAACCTGGTCTGATTTCCAGGGAAAAGGGTTGGCAAGAGCAGGCACAGCACAGGGTCCCCAGCCACCAGCTGTTGAGGGTAAAGCTAAAAACCTGACCATGGGCGTGAACTGAAGGGTCCTTAGTGAGGGTAACCAGGCAGAAACCCAGTCAAAGACTGAAACCTCATGGGACAGTGTTGGCCCGTTCTGAGGATCCTCCTGTGTTGCAGCATAAATCCATGGCCCGGCAGATGGGTCTGAAATAGCCAGTATCCCTCTCTGAATTAACTTTCCACATGGCTTACCTCAGCTGCAGGAAGATGCTGGGCTAACACAAAAGGGAGAAAAAACTGAGGGGAAAAGAATCTTTTAAACAATTACAATACCTTTGGAAACACAGGTTTACGTGTGTATATGTTATGGTTCCCCTACAAGTTCCCCTACTTTAATATACTAGTCTTTACTGTGATCAAAGCAAAAACTGTAATCCTATTATTCATAATAAGCTTGTGCTTTTCCCTAATAGTCAAGTAAATAGCTGTACTCAAACTGAAAAAATTATGAGAATCTCACTGCAATCTTTAAGTTTAGCAATTGAGCTATACTACCCCTTGCTTTTATCATTGAATGTTATAGAATATTTAGTATTTGTTGGAAAAAGGGTTGAATTAGCCTGACATGAGTAATCTCAGATCTATCAAGGACCGGCATTTATAATCCGTGAATGTCCTTTAAAATAAGCTGCTTTTGCAAGTAATACTAAATCTAACTCCCATTTGTCTGTAACTTCTAAACTTGATATCCAAATGTGGTAACAGGTTAGCCATTTTAACTTCGGTCCAGGCGCTCTCCGATGCTATACTGCTCTCTCGTGGCGAACATGGAAAACTGCAGCCTGGAGGTTTTTTTTCCTCTTTTAGTTTATTCTGCGTGCTTTACATATCCTTGTGTACTGCCTTAAATACTTTCTGGAATAAAGCAAAGACTAAACAAGTAAGTAAAAAAAATTATAAGATGGACAGTGTTACTTAAGGTTAGAAATAAGTGTTGGAAAACCCATCTGCCTGAGTTGAAATCCCAGCTCTGCCTCTTACCAGCTGTGAAAACCTGGGACCTCCTGTGGCACTCCGTTTGGCCTCCTCTCCATTTTACAGTTGAAGAGCCTGGGGCTCAGAGAAGTAACTCAGTTCTCCTGGCACATTTCTAGCACTTTTTCCATCAGTCCCCAAAGCAACACGATGTGATAGCTGCTTAATGCTTCTGAGTCCTTGTAAACGTAAGTAATTTCAATGAAGAGAAAAGGACAAAGCTGTGATCAACCAACCATAGGTTAGCCACACAGAAACCTGGACAGTAGGGCTGGAGAGGGACAGATCTTTGGAAGTGGAAAGGCTTTCGTACCCTACCCCACTTCCGATTTTCAAAATGCAAATATTTTCAAGAAAACAAGTATAAGGACTGGCCTGGGCAATGACAGGGCGAGAGTAGCGGGACTTCTGGACAGCTAGTACTACTCAAGCTAACTGCAATGTAAGGCAGAGTGGGCTCTGCAACATATGGGGAACCCATGTCTTTCTGCAACGGACTGTGATGCAGCCATCTTTACAACTGACCAACCTCGGTGGAAACCTTAGCTGAAGAAGGCTGCCTTGCTCAAGGTCGTTCCCCCTCTCAAATGATTGGTCAACGTCAAGGTATAAAGATCCAGCACCCCCAAAGCAATGGCAGACAACTCTAAAGCGCTAATCCCAGCTTCAGAGCTCTCTACGGGATCTGCGGAGGCCCTTGTTGAGACTGCAGCCCAACCCCAACTTCTCTCACTCAGGCCTACTTCCCTCCTGAGAATTTTGAGAACACACCAGGTAAGACTTTCTGCAGTCATCTCTGTCTCAGAGGCTGCTTTCCAGGGAAACCCACCTGCAATAGCCCTTTTCTGATATAAAAATATCATATTTCATGCCTCCTGACCCATTTTTGGTATTGTTTTTTTTTCCAATTTAAAACAAATCCAAATGCCTGTTTAACCTCTCCAATCAAAGGAGCGTCTGTGCTTAGGATCCAGCAAAACCTATTTAAAAACCCTCTTTCCCCAATGTTACCATATAAATGGCTGCTGCTTCCCCAACTTAAGCTCCATTTAAATTTCATAATTAAAGTACAAATATATTCTCATTGGAAAAGCAAGGCCTTTTGACATCCCCTGCCCACAGCCTTCTCACGCCACTGTTTTCAATGTGGGGCCCTGCAGACCCCGCTGCATGTTCCTAGAAGGCCTGGTCTCAACCTCACTGCCTTGACAATCACTGCTGTCATCGCCTGCATGTCTCAGCCAGTCAGGATTTTGAACAGCATCAATTGTCTGTGGTCTATTTTATAAACCAACGGTTTTTTGTTCCTTGTTTTCATTTTCCAAATATAAAATAGTATTAGAATGCTTTGTCAAATGCCCTTGCTCAAACACCTTAATTAGTTTATAGAGATTAACGAACAGCCAGTTGGGAAGGAGAATGCAACTTAGTTTAAGGCATTTGAGGAAACACCCACAGTGTTTGGTAGGTTAAATGCAATCAAATATGATTTTAAAAATAACATTGAGGTACTAATTTATGTATAGATGCACGCTGAAGGCCTACACTGAATCCCTAACCCTGAGGAACTCTACAGCAAATACAAGTCACCAGGAGCCCAAGTCAGAGCTTTGTAGAGCCTCTGGAAGGGAAATTCCAGGGTATGTGCTCACCTCTCCCGAGATACCAGGACACCCAGGGTCAACTCAATCCCAATGCATCATGTTCCTGAAATGTGCTTTGCACAGGCAGGAAATTCATCCTGAAGTAGAATGGAAAAGCATCCCCCCGCAAAAAAAATCAATTTGAGGTATCTCAAAAAATGTGTTTCAGCTAGCAGAGGATGGTATTTTCCAAAGTTATCTGGATGTTAGCCAGGGGTTCTTCATTATACATTTTTGAATAAGGAAATTATAAAACTGAAAAGGCAAGACTACCTTGGAAGATAAAAAGCAGTTATTTCAGGGGGAAAAACTAATTACAAGGACAATGAAGAAAAAAGGCAAGGTGAAGAAATGTATAGGAGGGGCAGGAACAACAGCAGGAATAAACAGTCACAAAACTACCCAGAAGGCATCTAAGCTACACCGCTACACCTTCTGCGTCATTAGGAATGCTTTGGCCGCAAATAACAGAAAACCCACAGGCCCATTTTTCTTGTTTATCTTCCTCATATAACAAGAAGTCTGGAGACAGCCCTTGCTGGTGTTGGTTCAACAGCTCGGCAATGTCAGGGTTCACATCCCTGTGATCCAAAGTCTATCCCTATGATAGCGGCTGCATGGTCACTCCTCACTGGAAGATGAACAGGGAGAAAGGGGTTGGATATGGAGGGGAACAGGCAACCAACTCTTGCCACAGCAATAAGAACACTGTGAGCAAACTGGGCTTTTCTGAAAGGAGACCCTGGCAAACGGGTAAATGCTGAGTCCATTCAAATGGAACCTAAGCCTCCAGGTGGTGTACAGGCTGAAGGATCCAGGGAAACGTAAATTTCCTTATCATATTAGTATGTGGGCAGAAGGACAAAATACCTACCCCAAATCTATGTGTTTCATTTGTATTACTCGAAACTCTATCTAACTGTCTTTCAAAAAAAGTTCAGACAGTTCGAAAAACTCGAACTGTCTTTCAAAAAAGTTCAGACTTTATGAACAAGTATTAAGAAGAAATAAATGAATTTAAATTGCTACAAAATACAACCAAGTTAAAAAGGCACATTTATTTTCTAATACATTCTATTTACAAAGGAAAGAATGTAACTATAAGGAACAAAGGAAATGAAATGATAGACATGCATATTTACATAGCAAGTATAGGCAAAATTATGACGAAGATTCTTTAAGTACTAGCATCAAATCACTTTTTAAGTATAATTATCATCTCAGGAAGAATTTTGAGGAGACACAACCTATATGATTCAAACTATGACTATCTTAATGAAAAAAATTATATTATTTGAAAATCTCCAAGGTCCTGGAGGTCAACCAAGTAAACCAGATCACTACCAATTTTTAAAAGATTCAGAGTCTCTTAAATTAGGAAGTCATAATTGCTTTAAAAAACTCAAACATACTATCATTTGTTGGTAGTACCATACAGACTTGGTTTACATGAACTTCTTAATCCATTAAAATGGCTTCTGTTACCTTATTGCGAGACCCTACTGTCCTCTAATGAGAAACATTAAGTCATTTACTATTTAGCTCTAAGGAAAAATCATTCAAAGTGTGTATTCAGCTTTTAATAACATTAACATACATGAAAAAAATCAATATGCATAACTACCCTGTTTCCCTGAAAATAAGATCTAGCCGGACAATCAGCTCTAATGCATCTTTTGGAGCAAAAATTAATATAAGACCCGGTCTTATATTATATTATATAAGACCGGGTATTATAGTAAAATAAGACCGGGTCTTATATTAATTTTTGCTCCAAAAGACGCATTAGAACTGATTGTTTGGCTAGCTCTTATTTTCAGGGAAACACAGTATCATCAGATCCAGTTGCTGGATCTTCCAGAACCACACAGGTATTCTTAAGAGTCAACACTCTTCAGACCTCTGCGCTAATACACCCCAGTGTACAGACTTCGTTTAACTTCATTAACAGAAGATTAAGCTGTACTGAAAGGCATGTCAGCATATTTCTACAGTCTTTCCTTGTAACAGTGTAGACACAGCTCGCATTGTTCACACCTTTTGTTTGTCAGTTCTTCGTTTAGTTCTGACTGTGAATGTGATGTCCAAACTGAAATAAAGCAAATATTTAACATAGAAATTATTCTAATGTAAAAAAAAAAAAAATGTGGCACCACAAGCACTAAATGACCCCTTGAGGTTTTATTCATTCAACAATAGTTTTTTGAGAGTGGGCTATGTGTCAGGCATTGTGCCTGAAAATATACAAAAAGATATGCTTTCTCTAAGATGTTTATATTTGGTTGGAGAGAAAGTGAGCAGAATAGTGAGCGGTATAAAACAACCCTGTAATTCCCCATTGATTCACTATCATTGGTAAATAGTATTTTCCATGCAAGTGAATTTCTTAGGTAACTGAAGGTTTTCAAACACCCCAGCATTTTAATAAACCAAGTTCTAGTCACTCCTCTAGCAATCAGATGTGGGGTTACGGGCAGATTACTGAAGCACTAGGGAGGCTCATTTTCCTCGTGTGTAAAACAGATAATATTGGCCCTGGGTTTTTGTTGTTGTTTAGGATATGGCTGTGAAAATTAAATGAGTACTTTTAAATTAAAAGTACTTTGAAAGTTATAAATTTCTATACAAATGTTAAACATTTATTTTTAGATATATTTTCATTTTTTATTGTAATATTTCTAAACTAAAACGTATACCTTTTTGTCTTCTTAGAGTCAAGCATTTCCTGACTCTGTCATGTTGATGATAAACATAAGATATTGTGGACACACATGATAATAATTCAGAGACCACACATGCTAGAACATGAGGACAATTTCCCCCCATTCTGTTATGCTCTTGGAGTTTCTATGTCCTTCTTAGTTTTCCCATATCCTCCTCTTCTGCCAGCTACCACTCCTCAATGCTATCTATGTACCTGCCCTCAGATGCTGTCCCTCTTTCACAGTCCTCTTGTCAACAAGGCTTATTCTTATGTACTACCTCAGCTAAATTATGAGATGGGAAAACCCCTCCCAAAATTAGAATTATGTCTAAATTAAAGAAAAGACACCTCAAGTAAGGAGCAATCTTAAGAGTCAAGTTTTTTAAATATGATGTGTGCCCCTTTAAGTAACCCAAAAGCATTGCCACTGAAGATAAGTTTGCTCCCACTTGCTTTTTTTTTAAAGCACAGTTAACATTCTATTTAACTAAAAAATCCAAAGTCTATATTTGACTGAGAAAAATTCTGGGGGATTCAGATGTAACAATGATTAGGTGGAATCTATTCACACCATTGTTCTCTGGTCCTCTCAGTTTGACTCCCCGTTCGTACCGCAGACAGCAACTTCAAGCAAGCACCTGTCCAGGACGAACCATTACAAACTTATGCACACTATTTTCCTCCTCAAGTGTTTTATTTCAAAAAACTTCATAGAAGGCTATAAGCTAAAATGAGCATGGAAAAGTTAACAAAAACAACAGAAAACATGGGCAGCATCAACAAATAATTGTATAGCCCATTCTGCATAATCACTTCAACAGAGCTTGAAGGCGAAGTTATATATATCAGGAACAATACACGTACACTTCAGAAAAACTGAAAAATTAACTGTACATCATTAGAGCTCACCCTTGAAGTTTCTGGACTGGAAAATGGAGAAGACTCCCAAGACCTATTTTCTTTCTCAAAGGAATCATCATCTTGAAATGCAAATTTCTGCTTAAGTGCCTGGGATATTAAAGACACTGGATCCCATTGTGAATTTTGTCTTTTCCTCTTATGAATGGGTCTGCCTCCAGGTGACCTATTTTTTTTAGTTGAATAAATTAAAACTTTGTGTAATTTAAGCTCCTTGTTGACAAACATAGCAGAAACACAAGCATAAGGTATTACAATCTAATTAGTCTTCGAGAGAGAAATTTTTTTGCCATGAACGACATAGGAATCAGAAAACCAAGAAACCAAGTGGGACTCTACCACAGCCTTGTTATGACCTAGGATTGATCAAATATCTCTGTGCTGAAGATCGTTATTTTGAATTATCTAACTTTTCAGTGGAAAATTTAAATATTTAAGAACCTTTAAAAGGACCAGATTGTTCATGAAAAGAAAATCATTAGGCAATTGTTCATTCAATCTTTACTTGATGCCTACTATTACCAGGCTCCATTTTACACTTTGAGGGTGGAGCAGTATCCTGCTCCCAAGGAACACTCACTCTGGTGGCAGATGTTCAATGGAGTAAACAATGTCACTGTGGAGAGCAATAAGTGCTGCGAGTAAAATAACACAGGGTAACAGGGCAGGGACTAGAATGAAAGCACTTTAGGTGAGATGACCAGGAGAAGCCTCTTTAAGGATATGACATCCTCTTTAAGGAAATGACAAGGAGTCAATTTTAGTGTAAATCTCCAGTGCATGCATCAAGAAGGAACTTGGCATGTGTGAGAAAAGAAAAATGAAAAAAGGGTATAGCCGGAATGCAGTGAGCAATGTGGGAAGTAGGACATGAGGTCAGACAGGAGCAAGAGCGGGATCCTGGAGGGACTTACAGGCCACAGCAAGGATCAGTATTTTATTGAGCACATGGAAATCAGCAGAGGTTTTCAAGCAGGGAATGGCACGATCTGACTTCCAATTTTTAAAGGCTCACTCTGGTTACTATATGGAGAAAAGACAAGAAAGTGAGAATGAAAAGAGAGAGACCAATTAGGAGGCTATGGCCTCCTAGTCCAAGCTAGATGAGATGGTGGCTTTTACTGGGAGGTGGCAGTTGGATCATGAGGGTTCACCAATTAGAGCTACATGCTGATGGAAAGAATATGGGACAGCAAGGAAAAGAAAAAACAAGGATGATTCCTAGATGTTTGGACTGAGCAACTGGGTGACGGTGTTGCCATTTACCGATATGCAAAACAATAGGGGAAGAACAGATTTTCAAGGTACAGGAAGGGAACAGGTAGGAAGGAAGAGTTCTATTTTGGACATGTGAAACTTGAGATACCTGAGAGACAGGCAAATGAAGATGTCAAGTAGGCATTTTGTCAAGTAGGTATGGGGCTCAGAGAAGAGGTCGGGATAGAAAAATAAATGGGAGTCATTAGCATACAGCTGGTTTGTAAAGCCACATGACTAGATGAGATCAACAAAGGAAACCATGTGTATGGAAAAGAGAAGGGGGCTGAAGTCTGAGTCTTAGACAAATCAACATTCAGACCAGGCTCAGAAGGAGGAATAAGCAAAGGAGTAAGAAGTAGACAATGAATTAAGAGGAAAACCAAGTCTGATTTCCCTGAAGCCAAGTTGAAGAAAGTGTTCCAAAAAAGAGGGAACCACAGACTATCAAATGCTGCCAAGGGGTCAAGAGGAGCAATGCTATTTGACAACATGGAGTCAATGGTGACCTTGACAAGAGCAAATTTCACTGGAGTGATGGGGAGAGACACCACATCACCATCAGTAAAAGGCAGTGAGAAATGGAAACAAATTGTTGACGGCATCAAAAATTTCTATTGGAAAGGGGAACAGAAAACTAGTAACAGCTGGGGGTATACATGTTTTGAAAATGGGAAATACTCGGGAGTAAGGAGAGTAAAGAAGTTAATGTGATGATGAAGACAGAAGGGATGATTTTAAATGAAATCCTTAAGATAAGAGAAGGAGAACCAGTGACCATAGGGAGAGCCTGACCATGAACAAAGACACTTCACAGTAACAAGATGGAAGGCAGGGAACGTGGGTAGCAAATCTGTAAATGTAAAGATGTGGGAAGTCTCATCTGATTTCACAGTAATGTATAATGCCAGGTTAGTTGTAGAAATATGAGAGAAAAGTTGTAGAAACATGGAGGGTATTCTACTAGCCTCTTAGTTGTTTCTCCAGTGATGGTAACAGTCAGAGTCACCATTTTACACTGACGGTGCCCAGTGATACCAGTAAGCAATCTAGTTGGCATCGTGTGTACATAGAGCCATTAAGTGTGTACATACATCTCTGTACTAGCTGCCTCATACAAGGATCAAATCATAACCTCATTAATAACTATATGACGTCTGTGTCCTAACACTGTGATACAGAAAATATATTTCTTACCAGAAACTTCGCTGAGGGATTTCTAAATGAAAATGGCAGATGTCTGCAAAATCCTACTAAAATGACAGTAAAGAAATTAAAAAGATGTATACCCACAAAGACAAAGAGATTACAAGAGGAGAAAGTAGATAATAAGTTCAATAAAATGTTGAACACTGGAAAGTTAATGAAAATGAGGGGTGGTGGGGAGTGGTACGCTGCCATCCTAAAAGAGGTTAAGAAAGTCTACATACTGATGTACTCCTTCCTTGTTCTCTTCCCCATTCAACCTTCAAACTACCTGGCTCGTGCCCCCGTCTAATTCCCATCTCTTCTAACCAAGAAGGGAACTGAAGAACTCTCTAGCCCCAAAGAAAACACATACAGCTACTGAAATACGGGGTCTGACCAACAAAATAGCGGTCAGTTTCCTTACTCAATCCTTACTAAATTGTAAAGCTCACTAGCCGACAATCCACCTCACACAAAGAACCTTCAATCAGTTTTTCAATGCCTCACTTTTAAATATGAATGTACAGCCAAGAATCATCAGCTACTTAAGACTCCAAAACTACAGCTAGAAACTGAAATCAACAAGTGAAAAAAGGAACTCAGGAAAACTAGATAACTCAGTTTAAAAACCCCTTAAAACTCTACCTAATATCTTCAGTGGATTAAAACAAACAAAAGCAAGTAGATACAAAAAAGGCATTCAGAGAAAAGGGAATGGCTATTGCAAATTAAAAATAGGACGGCAAGTAAAAATGCAATAGAAGAGGCCCTTGGAGCCAAGCACCGCTGCCGTGTCTTCCCGGGCAGGTGGGAACGCCGCCCTGCAGTGCCTCGTGGAGACTCTTAAACTGGAGGCCACGTGGAGAGAATCAAGGTCTCTCAGGTGGCTGCAGAGCTCCAACAGCACAGCAGGCAGAATGCCTGCAAGGATGTCCTGCTGGTTGGTGTTCCAGCCAGAAGCAACCCTTCAAGGACCCCAGATCCTGTACTCTACTCTGAAGACTGTGGGAAAGAAGTTCCCTGAGGAATGTCTTCAGGTGCAAAGTGATGAACGACTGCCTCCAAGTCTCAAGAAAACATTTTTCTCTAACCAAATAACTTAGATGTTTCAGACCTTTCCTGTGTCCTGGTACTACAGCCAAAATTCTACAGAAACTGATGAGTTTCTACTCAAATTAGGAAACTGGGCAAAGGAGTAGACCTTTAAATAATAATGGCCTGGTTTGTTTGGTGTAGTGCTTTTAAGCTTTTAAGACAAACAAAAACCTTACCACCAAATATACCAAAATGAACCTTTTTCGTAAGTGAATTACTAGTGTTTCCATACTTGGAATATTATGTATGTTTTATTTACTGGATGTTTACATTTTGGGAAGGAAAACATTTTTATTAAAAAATTGAATATTTGTAATTTGTTGTTCCTAAGATTTTTATACTGTAACAAAATTTGTTTTTTTTATGAATTTATACAATTTCTAAATGAAGATAAGCCAGTGAAAAAATGGGAGAAGAATAGGCTTTATTAATCAGATATCTTGATTTTTCTAAATGAGACTGTTTTATTTGTAACACTAAACAAGGGAGCTGTTTCTTAGCAAACCTGTTTGGAAAGATTGATGTTTGTCATGTAGTAGATTGCCCCAATTTGTGTATGAAGCAGATTTGATTTTTGTCTTCTTAACTTACGCTACTTTAAAGCTGTGGTTGTATTTTTTAAAAATACATTATTTCATGTCTTTAAAAAAATGTAATGTGAAAAATCTTACAAATTAAATGAATTCTTAATGTCATTAAATGTTTTACTTTGATGATGGGCATTTGATTTAATTTGTGACAATTTTTAAAGGATACTTTATTTGTGTTTGTAATAATCCTTGAAGAACTTGGAAATAAAATTTCTGCTTGATTCAAAAAATGCAATAGAAGGGCCGGCCCGGTGACTCAGGCAGTTGGAGCTCCGTGCTCCTAACTCCGAAGTCTGCCGGTTCCATTCCCACATGGGCCAGTGGGCTCTCAACCACAAGGTTGCCAGTTTGATTTCCCGCAAGGGATGGTGGGCAGAGCCCCCTGCAACTAATGATTGAACACAGCACCTTGAGCTGAGCTGCCACTGAGCAACCGGATAGCTCAGTTGGTTGGAGCGCGGGCTCTCAACCACAAGGTTGCTGGTTCGACTCCCGCAAGGGATGGTGGGCTGTGCCCCCTGCAACTAGCAACGGCAACTGGACCAGGATCTGAGCTGCGCCCTCCACAACTAAGAATGAAAGGACAACAACTTGGAAAAAATCCTGGAAAAATACACACAGTTCCCCAATAAAGTCCTATTCCCCTTCCCCAATAAAGTCTTTAAAAAAAAAAGTGATATGCATATAAATTTTTTTAAAAATGCAATAGAAGAGTTGAAAGGTAAATTAAAGAATTTTCTTAGAAAGTATAATAAAAAAGCAAAGAGAAAGAAGATAGTAAAAGGAAAGATATGAACATAAGCGGAATAATTCTGGTGTTCAAACTTCTAATAGGAGTTTCAGGAAAAGAAAACAGAGGAAAAGAATGGGAGAAAATTATCAGAGAAATGTTTATAAGAGATTTCCAAAAATGAAGGACCTAAAATTCTAGATAGAGTCCACACGTGTCCAGTATAAGGAAAAAAAAAAAAAGAATTCTCCAGGGCACATCATCATGAAATTTCAGAATACCAGGACCAAAGAGATCCGAAATGCTTCAAGAATAAAGAAACAGGTTTCATACTAGGAATCAGAATATCAGCTTCTCAACAGGAAGACTGGAAGCTGGAAATCAATGGAACAATGTCTCCAAATTGTTGAGAAAATGATTTTCTGCCCATTATACCCGCAGCCAAACTAGCAATTAACTGTGAGAATATAATAACATTTTCAGATATGCAAGGTCTTAAAATAATCCATCTGACTGCACTCTTTCTCAGGAGGCCATAGGAAGATATGACACCCAGGAAATGGATGATGCAACACAGGATAAAGAATAAGAGAACGCCCAAAATAATGAAGGAAATCCTTAGGAAGACGACAGTGCAGCAGGTTTAGAGAGCACCAAGTGAAACTGGAACAGGACAGAGGGCTCCTGAAGAAGAGTTAAAAAAAAAAAAAAAAAAAAAAAAAGGAACTCAAAGAAGCAATTATTAACTCCAACAAAAATATAAAACCAGTCATCAAACAAAATATAATCATATATAACATGGCTTATCTGTAAATATTGTTGTAAGGATATACATTCTGAATACTGACAAGACTGCGATTTAACTATGTAATAAGAAATATATGTATGTTTGAGGGTAGAATGTCTGAGAATATATTCCTAATCTTTAACAATGGAAAAGTAAATATAATTAAAATATCAAGAATTAGCAAAAGAAGTATGTTGTTTCAAAAATATGGAGATAATACACTAGAAAGAAGACTCAAAAAAACTGAAAATGATTCCTCAGGGAGAGGCATTTGGGGTGAAAAGGAATAAAAGAAGACATGTATATGTTTACTTTGATAAATATAATAATTTTTAAAAATATAATTGATAAAATTTTGGTTCATTTCTCAAATTATGACAACATACCGTTCAACAGCACGAAGTTTAACCTTATTCATATCCTTGAGAACATCCAACATGTTTGGAACATCTTGGTTTTTCTGGTTTTTTGAATGACAACTGTAATTGGTCTTACTAGCACCTGGGTGCTGTTTTTTCATTTCAGTTGCTGAATTATCGGAGTCACACGTATTACTAGATCCTGGTTGTACAAGAGGAGACCATGGAGGCTGCAGAGAAGAAAACTGAGGGGGCAGTGGTGGTGGAGGAGGAGGACAGGGGAGCCCTGAACGTGAAAATGGATCTGACCCGACACTCAGTTGAGCAATCTCTCATGATGGCATTTGTCCCAAATCACCAGGCTCATCACTGAAGTCAAAGGAGCCTAAAAACAAAGTAGTCTGTTGAAAAAACCATGCAAAATTCTCTTTCACATAATACACAACACTACTTAGAACCAAAACAGGAACAATTTCTGTAATGCTACTAAAATAATCACGTGGCTAGGAAAGACGTGGCAAGGAATCCCACCTGCTTGGTAATTTCCATAAGCGTCAGGCCAAAGAGTAAAATTACTTTTAATCCAATTAAGATTCTCTGTGCAGGCCCTTTAAAGTGGGAAGGGGGAGGTACATTTTAAAGAGAAAATAAAAAGGAACTTTTTCAGTAATTCACAATCTGAATTTCATCCTGTATTTTAAAAACGAAAACATAATCAAAAACTTATAGTTAGAAACACTCAGAATGGTATATTCGCTCTATGATGACACTGTAGAAACACATAAGCATGTATTTTCTAGGCAAGAGCCTAGGATGAGTACAGAGTACAGTAGTCCCTCCTTTTCCGCAGTTTCACTTCCCATGGTTTCAGCAACCCGTAGTCAACCTTGGTCCAAAACAATCAAATGGAAATTTCAGAAATGAACAATTCATAAATTGTAAATTGCATGTTGTTCTGAGTAGCGTGATGAAATCTTTCACCATCCTACTCCGTCCTACCCAGGACATGAATCATCCTGTTGTCCAGCATATCCACACTGTATATGCTCCCCACCCATTAGTCACTTAGTAGCCATCTGGGTTATCAGATCAATCGTTATGGTGTCACAGTGCTTGTGTTCAAGTAACCCTTATTTTACTTAATAGTAGCCCCAAAGCACAACAGTAATGATGCTAGCAATCGGATATACCAAAGAAGTGTCATGAAGTACTTCCTTTAAGCAAAAAGGTGTGTATATATATATATATATATGAAAACAACATACCATACATAGTGTTCAGCACTATCCGTGGTTTCAGGCATCCATCAGGGGTCTTAGACTATATCCCCCTCGGAAATAGGGTAACTACTGTACTTAACTTTTTCACAACAGATTTGCTTCTAAAAGGCTGTGTGTCACATGATAGCTAAAAAAGTAATGTGTATTTATATCTCATTTTTATTACTACACATTATATAATATTTATATTTATATATTTATATATTATGATACATTATATATGTATTATATATGTATTTACGTATGTATTACGTATGTATTTATGTATGTATATATAAATTATACGTGAGTATATGGATGTGTATATATACATATATATTATGTGTGTGCATGTATGCACGTTAAAGCAAGTTATATCTCTAAAAATTTAGAAAAGGATCATCTAGAAAACATTATTCACCAAACTTGGTGAAGAATAGCAACAATAATTTCAAACTACAAATATATGAAGCCTCAAATCTATCCTCTTCTTTCAAATTAGTATGCTCTCCTCTTAAATTTCCAATGCTTTCCTGAAGAGGTAGAAAAGCTTACTTAGAAAATAGGCTTTTAAATACAAAAGTGCAATCTTCTACAGTAGCTTGCTTTTCTTAAACCAAAGCCATTTCCCTCAATATCAATTTGTCCTGATTTATTCTAAATAAACATCAGACATAATAATTTTATATATCCTGCATCCTTTTATATTTAATATCATTCACAAGACACATTAACATCAAGCATTCTTATTCAGAACTGTGAATAAAACTTAAATAATGACGTAAATACTAAACAAGTATTATCTAACCGAAACAAAAATCCAAAGCTGCTTACCAGAATTGGTACTGTTTTTTAGTTCCTGCATTTGCACAATTGCAGCAATCTGAGAGCGAAGAAAAGTTAGTTCATCTTCAAGCGCAGCTATTTTTTTAATTGCAGCTTCACTTACAGGCTGATCATTTTTCATTGGTTTGTTATGTCTTGGAGCAGGTGACAATGGGTCCCAAACTACTTGCACTGGATGAAAAAATTTACTTTTCTCTTCTTCCTCATTTTTCCATATACCATTTCTGTGGGTGGAAGACAGGAAGAAATGGAAGGAGAGGGAGGAAAATTTTCCAAGAGAAATAAATTATTTCAGTCAAAGAGGAATAAAGACATCAAAACAAAATCAGAGTGGTTAGTTCTCTTTATCCCATGATTGTCTCTAGACTCACTGAGATCAAGCGCTACATCTTATATAAAGAAACTTTGTATTTTCAATACACAGAACAGAATGTAGTCTTAATAGGTGTCCAATAAATGATCAAGGAAGGAAGGAACAAATCTTGCTTTTAGGTTGTAAAACAAAAATAATTATCCTGTAATTAGCCTGCCTAGTTGTTTTAAACATAGTTCAAGTTTATTTATTTAAAAGTAAAGTTGATTTATTTAGAAATTCTACGTACTCTGAATACGCATACACAGTACTGAAAAGCCTTATATTCAGTATAATGTTAAGGGTAAATTTATGGTATTCTAATTTTTTAAAAACTGATAAATCAGTTTGATACACAAAAAATAATTCAGCTGCAATATTTGAATAATTGACCCTTATTATGCATAAATTCTGTATCTTAATATACTAACAAATAACTTAATACTCCCTAGGAGAAATACAATCAAATTTTGAAATATGTTTAACATCACTGTCTATAAAAATTATAAATTTTGACTAAATATATAAAATAAAATAAATCTAGTATCTAGTATAAGAAACAGCTTTCTCATAAAAATAAACACAGTGATTCTGATATCCTTTTACTGTCATTCCTTCCTAGGCCTGATGTTAGCTTTAAATGTTCATTAAGAACAACTGGCTAAAAATGAAAAACAACCAATCATCCTTATTAGGAAAATATTAGTAGGAGACAGCGCAGTAGAGAAATAGACAAAATAATTAGTCTCAACAAACTTCAACATGTCCAATAATTGCGATTATAGAACATACCCCACTTTCCAAAACAAGCATGTAAAATTACCGAAATCTGAGATAACTGGCTTCTTCATCATTTGCCACACACAAAATATCAGCAAAAGATGGAATTATAGATCCACAGTTACCAGATTCTACAGAGTTCAGGATTGGGATCAGCTAAAGTAAAAAAAGGGAAAAATAAGTCAGAGCTCTGCATGGGGGGAGGGGGGAAGGAGACACACTCATGCCCATGGAAATTAAATAAGTTAAAAATCCAAGAGGGAAAAGACAAAAGGATATTCAACAGAAAAACATGCACCTATTAGCAAGAAAAAATACTGAAGAAAATATTATTCTGAAGTCTAAAAGTGTAGCGCTATTCTCTCCCTTGATTAATGTCAGCTATCATAAAGCACAAACTAGAAGAATAAAAAAAGCTACGCAGTATTGCTTTGCACCTGCCCAACTTTGAACTATTTAAAGAAATAAACACAAAAACATACGTGAAATGTCTTGTTTACAGAATTACACCAAAGGTTTTTGGCTTGCAGGAAATATTTTTCTTTTGTTCTATCTTATATCCTCAGGAGTACCTATGAATATTTTATACACAGTGATTAAGCAATGCACCTTGACTGACTTACCTCAAAATTAGGTCTGGGACAAGGTTCTAAAGGAAGAATTTTCCCAATAATACGAACAATACTCCGAGTTGATCCATAGTCTTTATTAATCCAAATATGCAAAACCTATTTAACATAAAGCATTGTTTAAAAAGTACTCTATTAAGCACGTTTATATATCTATGGGGGGTAAAAAGCAATGTAAAAGATTCAATTACATTTATTTTTAAAAAGAAAATACAGAGCAGTGTACTCAAAGTATTTTCTTCAAAGAATTAAACTTTATTATTTGTCTTTTTAAAAAAAAGGAAAGAGTGAACATATGTATTCCAGGAATAAAGATTTTTTAGGAAAGCACCACAAATTCATTTTGTTCTATTTCTGGTAAGGTCAGAAAAAAATGCCTTGGGAACTTTGTTCAAGAAAATTGTCTGCCCTCCTCCCAGCTAAAAATCCCATCTTTTGCCCCAATCCGAATTTGACAATTTTAATTTCTCCAGCAATGAGGTAATACAGAGTATATTCATGTAGTCTCCTTTAAAGGAGAGATAAAGAGGGGAATGAATAAATCAGGTTGTAGACAATTTAAGAGTTCTTTACCTACAATGGAATATATCTGCTGAAACTTGGTTCTTGAAAATATAATAGAAATGAAATGTGCTACTGTAATTCAAATAATACTGTGTCTTTTAGCTTCGGCTTCCCATATAGGTATAAACTATTCCCACGGGAAGCTCCAAAAAAATATGGCACAATATTTATTCTTTTGGCAGGGTTTGAACACAAAGCCTTTTCTCTTTAAAAAGCATCAAAAATTGGACTTTTCATTTTTCCTAAGATCCCATAACAAGGGCAAAGTTTATGATGAGCAACAGATATAGGTCACATCCTATTAGCATCCTCAGGTATATGTACAGTAAGCATTTGTTGGCATTTGTCAGGTAAACAGGTTCCTAATAATCTTACCTCTTTGTTTAATTCAAATTATCAAAGCTACACTATTGCAAACTCGCCTTTGTTACACCTGAAGAGAAATAACAATTTTGCCTTTAATGCTTACATACAAATCATTTTCAAAATGAGACTCAAGAACAAATACAACAGATTCATTGAAACCCATCAAAAAAACATTTACCTGGTCCAGGGGAACACCAAAATATTCCAGTATGTCTCTTAAAATATTCAGTATGAAAGACATTGATGAAGCAAATACAGAAGCAAATTCAAGAAAACATCATCAGTTTCTTAATACCTGCAGGGGAAAAAAATTAGAAAACATTACTCGTGACAAATAATTAATTGTCGCATAAATTGTATTAAATAATCTGGAAGAGTCCTTTCATTACACATCCCACCATCAACTAACCTCTCTGACCAGTATTATTTTGAAGGAAGTCAAAGAGAAAGAGGAATGGGGAGTGGGGCAGGCCTGGTAAAGGAAACTTCCATTTAGCAATTAAACTGCATCACAAGTTCATAGGATGTTCGAGCCTAATGAGTAACAACAGACTGGACACTTAGCAGGGAAGCCTTCCGGTCAATTGCGACAGCAAAGCTCTCTCCTCTGAATCAGGAGAGGTTTGAGTTCAGCCCACCCTTGAAGCAGGCAAGGGGGCCAACCCAAGTCTTTAACAAAATGAACAGTACCTCTTCCTCACAAACGCAGCAGAGTGCCACCCACCCCTTCTCGTTTATTTTAAAAGTTAAGTGACCTTAGTCACCCAACTAGTATGTAACTGGCTAAGACTAGCGCCCGGTCGAGTCCTCGCTTCGGCTGCAAGCTTCCTTAAGGGCTCTCTAACCTAGCACGGTCGCCTTGCTCACCTTCCTCCGAAGCCGACCTCCCAGCAAACACCGGAACGTCAAGATGCGGTCGTTAAGGAACCCTGCCTCGAAATCCTCAGTCGACGCAGCCAGGCGTGCGCTAGTCTTGGTCCAGAACTGCTCAGACGTGTCCAGAAAGGTTAGACCTGCGTCCGCCCGCGCGCCGCGGCTTGCAGGCCACACGTGGTAACGACGCCCCCACTGACCCGGGGCTGAGCCCTGGAGCCCCTCGTTCAAAAGGGCAAACTCAAGGGTAGGCGCTGCCGCCTCCTCCCGTGTCCCACACAACCTGCTGTTCTCCAGGACAGACTCACTACTTCCGCATTCCTGGACGAAAATCAAACTCCGCGGGCCGTCACCCTGTGCCCAATCTCATTGGACAAGCGATCTTCAGACCGCTGCTTGTGATTGGTTGCGCGATAAAGTTCAGGTTATCTGGACTACTAGGATTTTCTTCTCCTTTAAGAGGGCGGGCCTTCCGAGAAGCAGTCAATAGAAACCAAGAGGAAGCTGGTGGGCGGGACAGACCGCGCGGGGACAGAGACGCAGGCGCAGGAGGAGGTTTTAGGTTTCCTCGGTGCTCTCAAATACCGGTGTCCACATCCGGGCATTTTGGAGCAATCATGGGCCCTAGAGCCAGGCCTAGCCGGAGTTCGTGCCCCACAGATCTTCGCGGGTCAATCATGTCGCCCCGTACACCAGACCTGAAGCGGGGCAGCACTCCCAAGTCCGCTTGCCGCGGGGAGTCGCGATTTATTGTTTGATCAGTCATTCGTTCAGTGTATTCTGTGCTATGGGACTAGCAGAAGCTAAGTCCCGTCCTCGAGGGATCTGCAGCTTCGCAGTACTTAGACTGCTCGACCACCAAACGCTCCGGATCATCCCGGCTACCAACCATGGACCGGACACTGACCTGACCTAGCCGGCGATGGCAAAGTGATGACTAAGTCCTGACAGGTGATAATCCAATGCTCAACTCCTATCTGACGTTACTGACTTCGTAAGAGACAAGCTTCCTCTTCGTCTTTCAGCAAGGGATGAATTAGAGTAACATGACAATTTACTGGGCCTTCTGCTGACCTACATAAAAGCGGGGGAAGTTTTTAACCAATTTCTCTATGGCCTGTACCACTCGCTCATTCAACTAATACTGAATGTCGTGTGCCAGGAACCACTCTAAGCAGTCGTGACGGGGCGAGGGGGTGGAATGCAATACTCCCAAGGCTGGTCAAGTCCTACCAGGCCCTCTTGGAGTTTACAGGGAGGTCTCAGAGGCTTTCTCAGCACCATGGCATCTCTCGCCACTCTTACATTTCTTTATAGCAATTACCACCATGTATATTCATGCTCCCCCAACAGCCAAACTGGATTGTAATCTCCAGAACAGGAACCTGTTCTGACCCATGCTGTATCTCCAGTGCTTTAGAAGAGTGCCTGGTATATAACAGGCATTTAATCAATATTGTTAAATAAAACAGTTGAATATCGGATGAGAGAAAACACACCAAGAACGACTTGGAACTAAGCAACTGGAAGAATAGTGATTACAGTGACAGGACTAGTTAGTCTAAACTAGATTACGATGAAAGCAGGGTCAGGAGAGGGGTGATGGGTAATATAGAAGTAGAAAGCCAATGGATCAGCAACCTTACCTGTAATTAGCAAATCACATATTCAAGTTCCTTGTCCTTCCCTTTTTCCCTTGTAACTAATCATCTTATACCCTCCTCAAGTCTGATATCAAACAGCACATAATAGGACCAGAACGAAAGCATCCCTTGAGAACATAATGGGAACCACTAAAGCCTCCTTCAGGCTGCAATATTAACAGCTCAACATTCAACTGAGTTAGGGAGTAAGGTGGGCGCAGGTCAGATCCCGCCCACCCCCCTCCACACACACCCGCCATCCCCCCACCCCACCTCTTGGAGTGGCTTGCTAACAACTACCCTAAAATTAATTTTTCAGAGGTCCTTCCTCGTTTACTAAAGCATTCATACGTACATCTTGATCTTTTGAAACTTGACAATATTTTTGTTTCATGTAAAATAATTTTTCTGAACTTTTCAAATCATGCAGGAATCAGAAAAGCTTCTGATTTACATAGCTACCTTTTCTGTTGTTTTTGAACGGTGTTCTGAAATATGGTGGTTTGCTTTCTAAGATTTTCCTGGCTGTGTTCCCCTCCACCGGTTTGATCTAGGCCCCACCCTTTTTCTATTGTCTCTGTCCTGCTTGATTCCATTTTCGTACTTTCTCCTTCATGTAGAGTCCTGTCCCTAAAAGGTCTCTCCAATCCTTACTGCGGGTACCTTGCACTCACTACTGGAGAGGGAAAAAATAAACCCAAGTCTCAGCTGGCTAATCTATGATTCCCCTTTTTTCATCTATCAGATGGTACCCCAATTCTTCCTTCAATTGGCATAGAAATCTTTACCAGGCAGGTTGATCGTCTGCCCCCATCCACTTATATTTGGTGGGTTCATAAGAAAATATTTGTCACCTAGTTGAATAGCAAATGCTGTCCATAGGTATTTGATATTGTTATGTAGGTGTATTTTTCCAAGACATTCTAAAACATTATAATCATCATACTATGTTTTGGATCCCTAAGACCAAGAATTTTTTATTCATCTTTACACCCAATGCCAGGCATACTTTTTCAGTGAATTAATGGAGAGGACAAGGGCTGACTTAGACAAAGGCTAGAAAGACATGTACTTAATCTTGCCAACTGCAAGTAGAACTTCATTAGCCTAGTGAAGTAAGCCTGTTTTAGGTGACTGGGTGAACTCAAATTACTTTAAGTATGTTAAACAATGGGGCAGAACACAATATAACAAAGTATCAAAATACATCATAGTCTCTTCGACCTTAACCAGGAGTCTCATGAAAGGGTGATCTTCAGATTGGGACATCCATGCCCAGGAAGTTCATTTAAGTTTTATATTTCAAAAGGAAAAATACTTAGGGCCTTTTTCCTTGTTCTGCCTACGCTTGAAGCTTCTCAGTGTAGCAGTAACACAGTACGCTTCAAACAGACTCGTGTTATTTCAGATTACACACCTCTTAAAGTTTCATTAAAACTTTACAACTATTTATTCAAAAAATTTTGATACTAATTAAGACCAAGATTTTCCTTGATATTAAAATATTTCAAATTAGATTCTCCTGAAAATTTCTGGCGACAATAAAAATGACTAAGAAATGGAAAACAGTGGACCCCTACTACCTATTTATCTATAAAATCACTATTTATTTATAGTGATAAATATTAAAATTACAAACTCTAAGTTAGATGTTTAGTCTAAAAGCAGAATTTTAATATGAACCTTTAAATAATTTATATAAAAGGTTATGATTAGTGTTTGAATCCAAAGACTTTATGTAACTACTTGCTATTTTTAACAAAAATACTCTACTCTAGCTAGACCTCTAAAGGCATAAAGCTTTATTTTTAGAGGTCCGGACTTGACAGATTCTGTTATCTGTTTTCTGATACAATTATATGCTCACAAGTAGGTATCCCTTGACTCTTGTCAATCACTTAACAAGAGACACAGGAGAAATAGTTAAAGGCTATCCTGCTTGTCTTCTGGACCATCCAGACAACATATCAGTATTCCTGATGTTTCCATCAATCGTCTTCCTTTTTAGCAATAAGTCATACTTGTCAAGTTTGTCATGGTCTAAAGTAACAGGAATGAAAAACTTCTGCTTCATAAAAATTCCAAATAATTTATTTTGATTGTCATACACAGTTAATAGCAAATTATTTGTCATCCAAAGATTTGGCGTATGTCATAAGGACTATGGCATAAGTCAAAATGAAAAGCTGCATTACTACATTTTTTCAATGTTGTGATATGAATGAAATTAATTTTTTTAAAATTATCACTGCTAATCTCGGTTGGTGACATCTAATTTAATAAAGCAAGCACCTTAAACTGCAGCTCTTAACCTTAAATATGTAATCCAGAGAACTAGCAAAAAGTTCAGCTTCAGGTAGTACAGCATTCCTGACAGGGAGATACCCAGATTCTCCATACTTGTATAAGCAGAAAACCTATTCACAAGCTGCCTACTCTTCTTTTTAAATACCTAGTAGTCAAATATTAGCTCATTGAGTTATAAGTCTGTGTACCTATGATTTTTATGTAATGGCTCTTGTTCTGTTCTCTATGGAGCATGTTAAAATGATGAGGTTAGACAAGTGTCATCAAATGCCCCTTTTGGTCTACGATTTGAATGTCTACTTCCTCTTCTAAGTAAAAGCCCGTTAAGTACTTGGAGATTACTATCAAGGACCTATCTTAGTCATTATTTTTCTGAAGTGAATATACCTTTTCCGCTATTCCCATGACATTTCAGACCTCCAGCTCCTGGTTCCCCTTACTTTATTGTTTTCTCTTAAAAACATGATACTCCAAAACTACACACAAAAGGTGACTGGACCAATGTATTAAAAATAAAAGATTAACAATCTAATTCTTCTGTTCACTGCAATATGAACTCCCTTCTGTTCATCATTTTTAAAGCAGCTTAGATTGAACTAGGTTTTTAGCAGCAGCCATTAAATCAATTGGCTTATACCTATCAAACGTCTACATAGGCAGTCATCATGCTTTCACTTATACACTCAAGGAGCATTTATTACATGCCTACAGTATGCACACATGATGCACAATGCCAAGTACTGAACATTTATCCTGCTGGACGACACATAAGTGGAATGAGTTGCTAGTCTAATGAATGTGCTGCATTCAATGAGGACAAAAGAGGAATCTAATTTTTTTACTAGGATGTAAGGTTTTAAGATAGTTAAATGAACAAGGAGTGGGATAAGGCAAGGCAAAGCAGCTCGTAGGGAATTCCTGTAGTTCATCTTAAGTTTAGGCAGCAGCATGACAAAGGGTTTTTAGCTTAAAATAACAATTTTATAATTGAAAAACATCCCACAGATGGCAATTAAAGGATGAAATTTAAGGACCAAACAGTCCAACTCAAAAGACTACTGCAACACCTGGGGCAAGTGATGAGCATATTCATCATAGTATCATGGGGTCTGGGGGGAAGGGTTAAAAGGAGGAAACGCTTTAATTTTGCAAGCTGAATATACCATCACCAAATGTATGCATAAAAAATAATTGTATGTATTTTATAACTATATTTTTATGCATACACTGGTGATGATATTCAACTTCTTTCAAAAAAATTCAAAGTGTATTTAACATTCCTTTTATGGTAGCCTTTGAAGTACCCTGTAACTTAACAGTTTAGTTTTTTCCCTTTCTAGTACAAATAAGACAGGAAAATTATGACCTTCCATAGTCAAGGACTAGGTCCAATAGCTAATAAACCCCTATTCTGATGGGTGAGAGTGGTATTCTTTATTTTTTTGTGGCCCTTTACATTCCATGAAATTTGCAATTATTATGACAGTACCAAGAAGTTATTGCCAAACAGTTCATGCTGTGAATGTAAATCCTTTCAAGTCACCTAGTTGTATACTGTCATATACTTTTATTAAAGGGAGGGCTCATTATTATTGAATCAGGACATTGGGCAACCCCAAGAGATTACGAAAAATCTGATTCCAATTTTTATGGAAATAAGAATTTGCCAACCCTTTTCTACTTGCAAGAATCAAAATTATCTTCTGCATTTAAGGGTGCTACAAATCAGTTCACTGTTGTAAAACAACTAAAATGTTCATAGTAAAAACATTTTTCTTATGTATAGATCATTTTAAGTAAAACATAATTTGAGGGTTTTTTCCTACCAGTGAAGTGCCACCTTATGCCCATTCTCTTTTGTAACCAGTGGGATCCATTTTTAAAGGTTAAAAGATAATGAGGTAACATAATAAAGAGAACTAGCTCACTTAATTAAATGTACAACTTCGACTTCATTCTCATAACTGATGCACACTAACATTACAATACTGAATGTTTCTCAAAAATAAGGAGTCCAGCTCATAAATCTACGCAATTCCAATGTCTAGGCTAGACAATGGAATACACTAATTTCCATATATTCCTGGATTCTAAGAAACTGAGGAATAACAAACCCTATTCGCTTAAAACTTTAACAGACTACTAGTTGTTAATATCTACCTCAATAAACTAAGCCAATTAGACACTTGATACCCATATTTAAAAATAACAGTTTCAACTATTTGAGAATGGTCCATGTATGTAACAGCAAGTACTCTAAATTTTTGTTAGGGGATGTATCAGGATCTACTACTCAGAGACTAAGTCTGGCCAAATACAGTCCCATGACAATGGTTTATTTCTCCATGTGCCTATCTCTATTTAGCAACTTCACAAATTGAGGCAGTTCTCTGTACTTCTCTTTCTGAAGGTGAAATGAATATATTGTTCCGTATGAAAATAAAGTATATCCCACAGGGAATCCAGCTGAAACCCAAAGAAAAAGAAAGCGGAAAATAAAGCAACTATGTAAATTCCTAAACAGTTAGATAAATATCTCCAATAAATAAGATAGCATACTTTTATGTAGGAAACTGGTGTATAACATTAAAATTACCCAGTGCAATTAAACATGCATACAGAGTTCTTATTTCTCTAACAAAGTTTTATTAAAGAGATAATGTGCCATTTGTATTAGTCAAAATCTATTTTTCCTAGCATACAAATTTCGATGAAAACGCTTTTGTTTAAAGTTGACAGAATGGCCTATTTTATAGTTCAGATATCTTGTAAGAGGGGTATTGTAAGAATTACACCAGATCAAAATGAAAAGACTAATTAAAAGTCCTTTTTTAGTTATTAACTAGTACTGTATTTTCAGAAAGAGAAGTAATACTAATTCTCCATTGTAATATTATGGCTAAGTTCCTGTATTAACAGAGGAAGAGTAGGGCTAGACTACAAATCTGGAATTCCTGTAGTCTAATAATCGCTTGAAATTATCCACTATAAAATTTCCCATTTTCCCAGGGGAAACAAGAAAAAAGTACACAGGGATTTGAGGAGTTTTATAAAGTACTTATCAACCTCTCAAAACACCACACCACACCAGTACTTTTCCTAACAGATGAACTGGTATTCTAAAATCTAAAAATAGGCCAAAGAAATCAGTTGTATGTAAGACACAGAGATAGTCTCCAAATCAGGTAAGCAAACAACAGCTATTACCACTTATGACATTTTATTGGCATATGACAATTTACAAGGGTCCCTGTTGCATTATACATCACACTGAGTAAGAATCGTTGAGCCATCTACATTCATTCTTATTGGGTAGTATTTTTTCTCAAATTATAACTTAATTCCCAACACTTGATTGTAACTGTGACAGAATAGTTATTCCTTAAAGTAGGCTGTAACTGAAAAAACATGTTTTATTTTTTATATTAAAATTGTATGATGTTGAAAGGTATACACACCTAAAGAGTGAGTCATGGCCTTCTCAAACAGCTATCTGTTCTGGAAATACCCTTTGGTTCATTTCTATTTTCCTTCTCTAGACAAAAGGGATCTGTTAATGCAGATATAAAAGTTATTATTTTCTGGCACTTATAACAAATATCCTTAACAAGAAAAACCACTCAAATTTTATCACATCATGAAGTGTGGAGCTAAACTGTGGTTTAAAAAAACACACACAGGCTACTTTTTATATGCGTGGCTCTGAAAAAGATAATATAGATAATATCCACAATCATCCTTCTTCCTACTACTACATTCTGCTATGATACTATTTCCTGAATTTTGTTTAAAAGAATAAAGGTAACCAAATTCTGTAGATATTTGAGTTAAAACAATGCACTTACACTTAAAATATAGCCTGCTGATAGCTTTATTCCCACTCTCTATTAAACAATTTCTCAGCAAATTCCCTTTTTCCTATTGTCTTAAGTGGAAAAGCAAAATAGCACATTTATAGTCATGCATACAGATTCAGTGTTTAACCAAAAAACTGTTAAAAATAAAAACGAAATGTATTTGTATAAAATGATCATGAAAATTCTGTACTGGATATCAAATCCATGTTGCTTTAGCATGTAATTATTCTAACTGGGAGAATGTTATGTCTTGATTAATCCAACACATACTTCCTTTGATAGTATCTCCTCTGCTGTAACAGACAATTTCAGAAAGACAGGATTAATAGAAGAAATCATGCAATACTAAGGATCTTAGAGCCATAAAACTCACACACATTGAGGATTTTTTTTTTCCCCAATAGCTCTTAGCAAATGCCTCTGGCTGCAATCCAGGTGCTAGAAGGATTGCAAATCATCAAGTGAGGATAAAAGGGTCATACACTTAAGCTCTTTAAAAGTTTACACTAACAGAATAACAGTTTTATCTCTTTTTAATGCAAACATATACAACTAATTCAATTGGTGAATTAACAAATGAAATTTGACTACTTTTATATATGCTCATAAAGCAGACAAACTTAACACTGAAATTTACTATTTCAGATTTTCATTCCTTTAAGAACTACCGACATAAACAAAAGTGATTCACATTTTAAAGATTATCTACCTAAAAAATAGACCCCTTTGGAAAAAAAACAAAAAGCCATTTTGCAAACTGCAACTGAAATGGGGGGGGGGTGTCAAATTAGATCAATACTGCAACCAATTTCCCATCAAAAAACTTTTTATTGGTGACATTTGAAAATCAAGTTACTTAAAATACTACTAATGAACAGTATGCTGTGTTCGCCTATTTTTCCTTATGGTAAGACTACAAACTAATATTTCAGTTGTCCAAAACCTCAAATAAATATATAAGATGAAATCAGATACATCTTTTTAATGTATCAAGTTATTCTTCACGATAATCCTCTTCCATACCAACACCACAATTACAGGTTTTGTTCTGTTTTGTTTTCTTAAAATATAAAAGACGGTCGACAAGAATGGGATTTTTATTTTCAGTATTACAAACCAGTTTCCTCTCAAAGAATAGCTGCGATCTAAGACCATGACTCAAATGTTCAAATAACAGAAAGAGAACACTGAATTTTGAATCCAAAAAGTAAAGGCTCCTAAGAATGGTTTTTATAGGCCACTGCTTGCTTTCAGTGAGAAGGAAAAAAAAATTCTCACAGTTTTCAATCTAACTTTTAATAGCTTGTATTTCTTAGCTCTTGGCAAAGCTTTTTTTCCGTCTTAAACATTTACAGAAGTGTTAAACTAGCTTAGTTTACCAAAGTAACATTTTCTGTGGTACACTTCAAAGATTAGTCACCCTACAATGTAGTGTGTTTGAATTAAGGAAAATGTTAAGCAGATGTATAGAGTTAAAATAATTAGTGCAGTCTCTATAAACACTTCTGTTCCAGGATTTGTATGTAGAGCTAACGTTTACTTCAGAATAAACATTAACAAACAGGGAGGGAAGAGAATCAGAACTTTCACAGAGTTGTACTTGACCATATCTTATAGACAAAGCAGAATTACAATGCATGTAACAAAAACAGTAAAAGTATTGTTTTTAAAAGTTGATAGTTACAAATATGGTACGTAACAAGTTTCTACTTTATTTCAGTACAATTTTCAACATACAATCTACTATCTTTCAAGATATTTGAAGACTTAAAACAAAATTTCTATAGACTACTTGCAAACAGTAAAATTTAAGTAAAATGCTTACATTCTTATTGAAAACAAAAATCAGGTAAAAAAATGGTGGGTGCAAGTTCTGCTCTCTGTTGCAATCTCACTTCAGATTTACTATTCCTAAAAAACAAGAGAGAGAAAGAGAGAGAAAGAGAGAGAGAGAGAGATTAGCAAACATGTATAGAGTACAAATGATCCTTAATAATCACTGTTCCTATGGAAGAAAATCTGTTAGAATCACTAACAACTTGAAATTATCTACCTTTTCTTCTTTGCGTCTGTCCTTCTTTTCTTCATTATTTTCCATGGTCTCTTCTTCATCTTCAACAATCCCGTCCCCTTGGTATTTGTCATGAGTCCATTTTGGACTGCTACCTGATTTTTTGAAGTTAAAGCGCCCTCTGCCACGTTGGAAAGTACCACGACCTCTTCCTCTTTTGGCCCAATAGTCCACACCATCATCTCTGTCATCATGCTACAGAAAGGTTAAAAACAATCATCACTGAAATGTCTTTGTTGTAAGGAAGATGACTGTATCCCCAATCATAAGTCACAGTATAAATCTTCTCAAGACTGGGTACATGAAATTGGTAATGTTGTAAAACACAATAAAACAAAACCAATAAAACTCAACTTTTCAACAAAAATATATTCTGTTATCAAAGCAAATTACATTTTACTGCTTAGTAACCCAAGCATTGAGAGTTGCCTACACAAATTTTTAGAGAATGTCAACTGCTAAATTACTACCAATATTCAAATTTTTTACTTTTGGCCTTCCCATTTTATTTCAATCTAAGTCTCCTTATTAATTATACTGCATGTAAATAAGATAAAATAACCAGTATCTTCCCCCAAATTTAACTTAGTCACAAAGATGTGACAGAGTCTTAAAAACATCATTACAATGTTATCAACATTTACTAAATAAAATAGGTGAATTATACCTTACCTATAGAAACAACTTTAAAATCCTACTGACATTGAAATCTAAATCAATGTATACTACACATCCATCTTCTGGGCCAGGTAATCTCACACCCCAAATCATGATGGCATAGTCCCTAGAGAAATACCTCAACTTATTTCTTCTTCACCAATTTGAAGTACTGTAGCTATTACATTCCAACCGTAATTTTTCATTAACTGTATCCAAATAGATATTCCCCAAATTACAACTTATTCCATTAAAAACAATCGGAAAAATTGAAAGCACTTGACTTTGTGGATGAGTAACTAAGTATCATATCCCAAATACAAAACAAAAAGACAAAGTTCTCCTGTAATGTAACTGCTACCCACCTCAAACTTAAACTCGTATCTGTCACCTACACAAATATGAAATAAGGCAAGATGATGCCCCTGTATGAGACAACAGGCATAAATGTAAACAATGCTGCATAACCTAGAGTACTAGTATTGATCAACTGTCCAAGTCACTAAAACTTTTTCAAGTATTATGTGATGAATACCTTTTTCAAAACTGTATGTACCTTTGTGCATATTCATGTTATACAGATCACCCTCCCTCCTGAATGACTTGAAAAGTTCAGTTACACATGTAATTAACAGACTATGTGAAAGAGCACTTACCAATTTCTAATAATCTATCTTCACCAAAACAATGAAAGATCACTAGCTAGAGGTGTGCAAGACTCCATAAAGAATGTATTCAGGAACTATCAAGTGTAAATTTCAATATGTCAGAAAGTTTAACTGTAAACCAGAAATAAACTTTTAAAATAGTCTGCCACTCAAAACATAATGCCCAATTACATATTTTCAGGCTCCCTTTGGGTATCAGCACACCCAACTCCAGAGTTTGTATTCTTCTGTTTGGGTATTTACACAGTATTCCATAAATTTGTGGGAAGTAAACAGATTTGAGAGTCAGAGGCATGGGTTTGTATCTTAATAGAAACAGCGTGACTTTATCTCATTTTAAGAAAAACAGACTTGAGGAAACACAGATGATCTGTAAAAAGTACCCAGCCCAGTATGTGGCAAGCAAGCACTCAATAAATTGTGGCAATGTTTATGTAGTGCTTACTACTTTGAGACAGAACTTTCCATGTATTTACTCATCTGATCCTGCAAAACACTGTTACTAATCCCTCTTTAGATATGAAGAAACTGAGGCACAGTAATTTGCCCAAGGGTACAGAGGTAATCCTTTCCACTACCCCTTATGCCCATCATCCACAGAATCCATTTCTCAAGAATCCTGGTGGCAATTAAATGATTAT
Source organism: Rhinolophus hipposideros (assembly GCF_964194185.1). Classification (NCBI taxonomy): domain Eukaryota; kingdom Metazoa; phylum Chordata; class Mammalia; order Chiroptera; family Rhinolophidae; genus Rhinolophus; species Rhinolophus hipposideros. The sequence goes on along the minus strand of NC_138049.1, from coordinate 25,837,601 downwards.
CACACAAGGCAGCTAAGATTCCCAAGGGAAAATCAGTAGCAAAGATAGACACTAAACTAACCATTACTTTTAAAAATACAATCATCTGAAACTGGGTTAAAAAATAACAAAAACAATAGCTAGAAAACTATGCTGTGTATTTTAGAGGTTATCCTCGCAGCTAAGTGACATTTTGATGCTAAATATACAAACTCTTGATCCTCAAATTCTTACATCCAGGATTTTAGTCTTGTTACAACTTTTAAAAATTTCTTCATAGGTAATAAAGTGCCAGAGAAGTTAGACATGAGTAATACACAGTCAAAAATATGTTACAAAAGGAGACCATATTAGAATCAAGACCTTGTGAATCCTCTTTTCTCTTCTACATTGAATGATCAACTTTCAAAGGGTTCATTTATGAGAACTCCAACCCTAAACTAAACCCCCTTCTCCACCAGGGGTTTTCCCTTCCTCAGAAGACAACATCAATTCACCATTGATAATGTGCCTATTTCAGCACTTTTCCATTTGCTTCAACTCTTCATATACTCACCCCTCCACAGAATTCCAGTTTCTAAGACTATTCTCTCTCCTGGAGTACTTATCGAAAACATTACCATATTTTTGCATAAATCCAAGTTTTGAGATGGAAAATTTCACAAAAGAATGCAACCAATGTTACTACTGGAAGAATGATACAGGTTTGCAGAACCCAGACTCTGAAGCCCAAAACATGGATTTCAATTCTGACACCACTCCCACTTGCCGCCATGTAACTGTAACTTTGGTCAAGCTGCTCAATCTTTGTACCTCAGTGTTTTTCATAGGTAAAAGTGATAAAATGGCTTCACTTCAAAAGGATTCTATAAGCATGAAATACATAAATACATTTAAAACAGAATGGTACCCGGTATATATTTTCAATAAATGTTATCTGTCATTACTACTACTATTATGTTTCATTCACATGGACAAACCAAATGGGTAAATTATTCTGAAAGAATCTAGGGGAATGTCTAGTTTTCAACCTCGTTTCTTCTGAATTATATTTTTATTTACATTTTTATGCTTAACACTAGCTATCTGAAAAATCAAGTAACTTTACATAAGATGCAAAATCTTTTTTAAATTTAAATATCCATGTAAAAACCAGAGTTGTCATTTCAATAGCTCATTAATTAAGAGCCAAAATAATTAACTTTGGGAATTGATTTATAAGAAAAAAATGTATTGTGTTAATTCTAGTAAACAGTCTATATATGTTTAATATAGAAATGAAAAAATTTAAATATAACCCAGAACAGCAACATATAAAATGTTACCACTACTTATAATGGCTAAATTCTTAAAATAACATACTCTTCTTGATTAGTAAAACTACTGTCTCATTACATGCCTACCTAAAATGATTATGTCCCAATTTAAGGTAAAAACTATGATACCAGATTATGAAACAATGCCATAGAAAAATGAAGGTCTGGCCTAAATTAAATATTTGTAAAATGTGAAAAGCATTAAAAAGTTAATTACTGGGGGTCGGCCCGGAGGCTCAGGCGGTTGGAGCTCCGTGCTCCTAATTCTGAAGGCTGCTGGTTCAATTCCCTTGCAGTTGAGAGCCAGTGGGCTCTCAACCACAAGGTTGCCAGTTCGATTCTTCGACTCCCACAAGGGATGGTGGGCTGCACCCCCTGCAACTAAGACTGAACAGGGCACCTTGAGCTGAGCTGCCGCTGAGCTCCGCATTGGCTCAGTTCGTTGGAGTGCGGCCTCTCAACCACAAGGTTGCCTGCTCTACTCCCCAAGGGATTAGAACTGTGCTGTGCCCCCTGCAACTAACAATGGCAACTGGATCTGGAGCTGAGCTGTGCCCTCCACAACCAAGGTTGAAAGGACAACTTGACTTGGAAAAAGTCCTGGAAGTACACACTGCTCCCCAAAAAAGTCCTGTTCCCCTTAATAAAATCTTAAAAAAACAATAATAATTACTATCTACTAATTTATCTCATTTCCCTCTTAGCTTTTTGACCTTTTACATTTGATTTGCTGTCTGGCATTTTTGCTATCATTCACTCCTCACCCCATCTTTGAAAGGTTGGCCTTTTAATCTTTTCTCTTCTGACTGGGTAATCTTATCACGGATTTAACTGTGACCTGTAAGATGATGGCTCCTAGATTTTTCTCTCTCTAGATCTGCACGAGCAACTATCCATTGCACATTTCTACTTGATTTCTCCCAGGCACTTAAACAGAACTTAATCTCCTCAAATAGGCTTCTTTCCCCTGTATCTCCTATATCTTAAGAAAATATCTTCTCACTTCCAACACCCAACTAGAGGTCCCTGAATAAGTCTGTTATTTTTCTCAAATCTAGCTCCTTGATTCAGACATCGCTCAGATCTGTTCTCACCACCATTATTCTTCTAAAACTGCTTGAAATCCAAATTAATAAAAGTATTTTGGTCTTCTACAACTTAGCTCCTGCTTTTGCTTCATTTTCCCAAATCTGTACCAACCACCTAGCCACCTGAGTACTGGAGTTCTCTGGATCGGGATGTTTCACTTCCGCTATCTGCAGTACACCTACCTACCTTTTAAGCTCAAGATTCAAGCCAAGTTCCTCTACGAGGTCTCTCCTACTATCACCATCCTTTGCAATAATCAACCATTTCCTCCTTTGAAGGAAATCTACAATACACAGTTAGAATGTTTGTTTCTCCATTACTAGTCTCTAAGCCAAGAAATAGAATAACATCATATTTGTCTTCCCATCATTCATACCTGGCATAAACAGCAGTCTGTTAATACATAAATTCTTAAAATAAAAAAGGAGATAGACCTTTTCAACTTTTCTGTAACTGAATAAGAAAATACCTTTCACTTTCAGATTGTCAACTCAACCAACTCAAAAAAGCATCAATTTCTCCTCAGAGGAACACACCCATTGAGCAACATTATGCACAATGTGTTCTGTAAAAATGTGTTTAATTTTGGGGGCTTCTGGTCAATAAACTACCCCAAAGAGACAAGTGCATACTAATTTCTGAAATAATTATATTGCCAGTTATCCAAACAAAATAGTAATCTTCTTCAGAATACAGCTCTATCCTCTAACTTTGCAGATGTGCCACGGACATTCAGGTTTATTCAAATATATTCAAAGCCAAATGAAAGACACAATTCTGTAAATCCAGCACTATTCCCCTACTTGCTTCAACAAAACAACTAGGTCATCAGAACCAGTCTCTGAAACATGATTTCCCCGAGAAGCCTGTGACAAAAATGAACTTCTGGGGATACTTATTGGTATATTCTCAAATCCATCTAAGGCAGGATGGACTCTTTTCTTCGATGCTACACTGAAGAAAATTTCCATTGTTACCTAGAGAATCTTTCGGAACTCACCTTCCGCTAGTTTCATCCCTTAGAAAAATACTTCAGAGAAAAGCATCACAAAGAAATATCAAATTAGTATATCTAGCAACTTTTCTATACTGCAATTTTTCATCTTCCTTTTACTCCAATGCAAGTTAACAGCCTCCCTGAGACCTTTAATTACATGTACTGTGAAAGAATTCTTGTTGTCTTTCATTTAAACAATTGGCTGTAATGATGGAAGGTAAACCTTAATGAGTTTTTACAATTATCACTGTCTTACAGACATACATTAATGTTCTTCTCTGAATGTGGCTATCAAATCAGGTATATTTTTAATTTACCCTGATCAGCCCATAGGTGATGTCAATAAAGTATAAACAGGACTAAAAGGGACCCACATTTTCAAAACTTCAAATCATCTGGGTAATAAATTTTTAAAAAGTTTTCCCGCATTATGGTGAAATCTCATAGTAGTGGATATCTGTACTCAAATGTATTCATCCAGTATGCTTTGAAAATTAATGCAAACCAAATAAACACAGATTTCTAACACCCACCAAGAAGTACTTCTTGCTCTTTGGGGTGTATTCTGGATCCCATTCCTCTTCCTTCGGTCTCTTTTGAAAAGTAGTATTTGAGTTGTTTGGACCAGTATTTGTCCCAGCAAAAACTCCTCTGGCTCTTCCTCTGCCTCTAATTCGAAACTGATTAACATTAACAAAATAGTTTAGTAATGCATTCAAAGGTATTTAGTTACATGCAAACTCTAATTTTACTGCAGTAACAAAAAACATGTTCACTGATTTTCTTCCTAAATCTCAATTTCTTAGCCAGGATGGAAAGGATGGCCGTTTTGTATCACAGGCAAAAAAATTCTGCCTACTGAAAGTTGAGTAGGTTAAGAAGAAATGCACAAACTAAGTGTTAGAATACTACACTTTCATGGCCTGAACTAATCTTTTAAAATAATCAAGTTGGTTTTATTCCCTTTTACTAGCCGAAAGAGTTGTCTAATTTCCTTGAACTATCATAGGCAGCCCAAGTGTTCAATTACAGCTATAACCATATAAGCAAAGGTCTTCTTTCCCAAAGTATTTAATTAATGAACTCTGTACTAACCAACTGGATACTCAGTCAAGATAGAAATCTGAATTTAGAAATTAAGAGTCAAGAAGATGCACTATGAATCCATTAAATTAATAATTAAAACAAATTTATTAAAACATGAGGGTAATTATGTATGCTATGTACAAAAGTTGTATGATTTCCATGATTGATACACACATAATAAACAAGGACATGAAGAAAATAGGTAAAGATGAAAATAGTTACAATACAGAGATGAACATATGGGTTTTAAAATGTTTTTTAGGTATCTTGTCAAAACTAAGTTATTATTAAAGAAATGGGTGTCAATCAATACTCTTCCTTGACTCTTGGGTCTTTAAGCACTATGAACAGTTATTGATTCCAAAGTTAAGAAATATATCTAAGTTTATATAGACGCCTCTAGATCTCAAATAGCATTTCTTTTTTTTAAATTAAGCAAAAACATTTATTTTTTACTCTGTGTACAAAAGAATCATCCCAGCTCCAGCCCCTCTTCCCTCCCCCTAAATGCATTTAAGGAAGATGATACTTCAAATACCATTTCATTTTTCAAGACTGATTCAAGACATAATTACCCTCATGTTTTAATAAATTTGTTTAGAAGTAGTGAGTCACATAACAATGTCAAAATCATATATTTTACTTTCCTTATATATAGTATTCTAACGAAAAGTCCTAGCAAATGATCAAGAATAATTTTATTGCTTACAAAGGTTCCTCGTGGTCGGCTAACTCCTGCAAAGCCTGAGTATTCTTTCAGCTCATGGTGAGTTTTAAATTCTTCTTCTCTTTCCTTCTTACTCTCCTTTTCTTCGCGAGAACTAGGAGAAGAAGGTGATGCTGAAGAGGATGAAGATCGAGAATGATCTTGCTCTCTACTTTTATGTTTACTGCAAAATAAATAAACAAAAAAATGTGCTATTTTTAAAAAGATGAAGACCCTGTTGACTCTTATAATAAGAGGGATATTTTTCAAGCCAAAAAACTATCCCCTATTAAAATTATTATATAACTAAAATGATTGGGTGTTAAACTTTTGACAGTGTTTCCATTCTCCTTCAATATTTGTTTTCCATCACTACTGAAAAACATACTATGGCCTGCCAGTTAGAAACTAGCAGTCTGGAAACCAAGAATAAGGTTCAGTTGTTCAATATTTTTAACTTATTTTTTTGTTATTGTAAGGAAAGAAAAAGAAGAGTAGGAAAAAGTAAGAATGTTCTTAAGGCCAAGTTTCAAAATGACTGCAGTTTGTACACCCTGGGTGAGAAGAGTTGGTATGGTTTGGGCCATAATTCCGTTATAGAAATAAAAAGCATATGAAATTACAAATACCAGTTATGAATAAATAAAAAAACACAAGTGAAATCCACCATTTACCTAATGAATACCAAGAAAAACAATTATCTATGATACTTAATATTCCTATTATTTATTTGACTCTATGATGATCAATTTTACATTTAATGCAACACCCGATAAGGTCATACCTGAGATAACTCTTACCACTGCTAACAGTATCCATGGAAACATTACTTTGAAAGACTTATACACATTGTTATTTCATAAAAACTTCCTCCCCCCCTTCTCTCCCAATGTTAAACCACTAGATATCAGCTTAAAATTCTTGTACTCTGGGTGTTATGAGTTGAAAAAGTGCGGAATCAAGCATAACGAACCAAAGTTCTTACACAAACTGTTTCTAGAAATGCACTGCATTGAAGTCCAACCTCCTGATGTAGCCTGGATAATAGGACACATTAATTTGTCATTTTTTTTTTCAGTGTTAGCTTGCTATTCCAAAGTTTTTGTCCTCATCCACCATAAGCCGTGTAAAAGACAAATACATTTTTGCTGTAAAACAAATAATTTTAATTGTTTAAATTTAAACATTCGATTACACAGTCAAAATTGAAAGCAATTAAGCTGACAATTATTAAAGGCTAATTAGAAGCTAAAACCTAATTCAGACAGTTTTAAAAATTACCTGTCATCTTTGTAAGATTTGTATTCCTTGTAATCTTTTGGAGTTTTTTCCTGCTTTCTTGACCCACTGGATTCCCTGGAGCCTTTGGAATCCCCCCGTTCTTTACTTCTTTCTTTTCTCCGTCGATCAATGTCATGCCGAAGATCAGCAGTATCACACCTTAATTTTTTATCTCCCTATGAAAGACAGATGCAAAATACAGATTTCAGGGGAAATACAGAAAAAAATATGTATTTAGCCAAATTTTATGCCAGTTTCTAAACTGACATTTTAGTATCAGAAAAAAAAGAATGACAAACTACTTCCATACTTAGTTTCTGTTTAAAAATGTAAGTGTTTTTACTAAACATTTGTGTACACAAGTGCAGTGAGACTGGGAAAGTTATTAAAAGCTAATTATCTTGAAAATGTCCTAAGTTTTGGTTCAAAGAAATCCATAATAAATTTTTGCACAATAAAATGTAATTATTTTTCCACTCAGCATTCTTCATTATCATCCTTCATCCTTGCAAATCGTTTTTTAGATATTTTAACAATGAGAGATTATAATCTATAGTTGTATAGCCATCTGCCTATAAAGTTAAGGGATCCTAAAATAATGGTTCTCATTAGTTAAACCTCGTTATCATCAAGCTCTTTCCAAATAAGTTAACCAACCCAATAAAAACCACTTAAAGTAAGAATTCTGTAATTTCCATAACATGCAAGTGGAGTATCATTATGAAACCAATTAAAGTTGAACAAGGATAGAAACAAAGCCAGAAATACATTATTCCCAATCCTGTACTCAGTATCTTGGGCCATATACTGCCCTTTCTCAATTCAGGTATTGCAACGGACATTAGTTTAACTGGGTCACAATTCACCTCCTTCTTGTTCCATTGCTTTTTCAAATACTATATAATTTAGGAAGATGGAAAGAGGAATCTAGGAATGAAGAAAAATTACACATCAGTAAGATGCTAATAATGTGGACATCCTCGCTACTATTCAACAATAAGAAGTACTTACTCTGGGAAGTCTAGCTATAATATTCATAAGCATTCAAAAACCTGAAAGTATAAACATTTCTCCAAATATCAACTACTCACCTATTTACTCCCAGGATAACAAAGAAAAATCCAATCAAGAGCAAAAACCCTATTAATCTAGGTAATACCAAGCCCACAAGTGACAAGCTAATGCAAATGCAAGTAGTTTTAGGTTCCAAACTATACACATATATTTCACATTAACACGTTAATCGTTCATTCAGACAGGAAGATGGATTAAAAAACAACGTCATATCCTCTTGTCCATCCATCAGTCATCACTATTTTTCCCCTCCAGATCAAAATCTGGTCTGAGTAATGAAAGATGCAAAATACTCAATGTCAGAGCACAAGGATAGACTAAATTGTTGGCAAAACAAAACCAATACTGAATCTAAGGTATGGAAAGTAAAGGTCAAAATTAGCATTCACTTCTCAGAATCTATTTTTCCAAGATCAACATGCCCCATGTAAAGAAATCATTTTCTAAACTTTAAATTCCATATCTAATAAGTTAATAGGATGCCCTACTAAAAAATTTGTACACAACTGTTAATAAAAGCTTCTATTAATAAAAGTGCCAATGATTTCATAATGGCCCCATTGTTCAACAACTTTGCAAAACAAATGTTATTTTCATTTTTCTGATGAAAACCAACATCCAAAATGCTAAATGTTTTCCAAATATCAGAGATAGTATTCGGTGACAGTCAGAATTGGAACAAAGCAGTACTTCCAAGTCACCTAACTCTTTTTTGACCAGTTAATCCCTTTCTACCTTTCCCCACATTTCTACTAGACTTTTATGGTCTGTCGTATGACTGGCCTACCTAGAAATGTCAATTTCGAATTATCAGAGTGTATCAAGAGTCTCCCTAATGACTCAAAATTCCATCCTCACAGAGCACTCTCCGGCCAGTCATTCATAGGCTCCGAAGTTTAAAAACATGCATCCCCCAAAATCTACAATATTCTAACAGTGACATATAGTTTTTATTTCAAACATTCATTTGTAAATCAGTTCTTATTTCTTAGTCCAAATCAAAAATGTCCAATAGCATGGGGATTACTTCTTATTCTCTGTGAAGAACCTAAAGATGTTAATTTAGGCACACATAAATCAAGGAATATTTATCTTGCCTCATCCATTTCACCTCAAAACTTTATAGAAACCCTAACAATTTGTATCATTGCTTTTATAATTTTCTTTTATCTACCCATTGTTTCTTTACCCTTCTTAGAACTAATTTCATCCTTCCATTTACATTTTTAAAAAACACTCTTGGTTTGGGAAGCATTAGAGATCTTGCTCCCAGTACATACTGTCAGCTCGGCTCAAATAAACACATAAAAAGTCTCAAAAAAAATCACTCTTGGTTACATACTGTGTCAGCTTAATTTCTTTTAGGAAAGAACACTATATACGTTACCATAAATATATATATTTACAAGTTAAACACAGAAGATATCTGTAAACATCTTGTCTAAATAAACTATGCTTGGCACAGTATCACTAAGCTGAATTTCATATGAAAAAACTGTCCATTCAAAACATACCTTTTGATTTTCTTCTTTAAAAACTCTTTCTTCCCCTGCTAAACGGGTATGCTTCCTCAGGGCACTTGGAGAGATGTCGATTCTCCTTCATGTAAAATAAAGTCTATTTGTAGTCACATTAACTTAACGGTTCCCAAATATCCTCAGAATTGTCCATTTTTGTAAAGGAAATACTAAACAGTTATGTCTCTCCTAATCAACTAATTTAGCATAGTAAGATTATTAACCTAATTACTAACAGACAATTAAGAAATACAACTATTTCCATTAAAAATGAATTGAAATGCTTAGACCAGATTTAATATATAAATGAAGCCTGACCTTTTAAAACAGACTTATTTTAATCATCAAAAAAGGAAAAACTTGTTTTGATTCAATTGAATATTATTTTAAGTGTCAATTATCATACATTATCCTCGATGAAAACGCAAATAGGATCTTTTATTCCTTAGAATCTCCAATATTAAATAATCAGTCAATCTTCAGTTTTATTCTGTGCCTTTCCTCGCCATTTTATGTGTCAGCTGCAACTTCCCAGTGCTTCTTCAGCAATCACAGCCAAAACCACACCCAATGTGTATTAATAAGCTAGATCCTCCATAACCAATAATACTAATAGTCACCACCACCCTGCAAAATAAGTGGTTATTCTTATTTTGTATATGGAAAAAGTACTAATGTTCAGGATCAAATTACTTGTTCATCACAATGTAATGAAGTGACAGAGCCAGGTTATGCACATACTTATCTGCTTCAATGTTCATGCTCTTTTCATGAAGAACAGTTCTACTTCTGACCGAGCATTTTTATTTTACAAACTTACTGGAAGTAAATTAAATTCAAGTGTTACTCTGGGCATTCAACTCCCTCCCAAAAAACAAATGTGGTAACTATTTAATTCCATACTGGGGAGTGGTAAAAGTATTTTAAATTCTAACAATCAGTTTAAACGAACAAAACTGAAAATGAAGAAAAACAGTAAATTACAAAGTTTTCACGACTGGAAATATATTTATTGAAGGTATAAATCAGGAATAAAACCAAAGTTCGTTTGTATCATGTTGACAGCACAGTTCTAATATAATCTGTTTCAACAGTGTCTTCCTATCAAAACAACATTTTTATATGCCCATTCTATAGTACACATACCTGTGTATCTCGGGACTCTTTTGCCGGGTACTATGTTCTTCCGTGGCTTTCTGATACGAAGTGAACCTCTCGTTTAGGGTCACTGCAGCTGATTTGAAGTATTGCTCTGTTGATTTAGGAGAAAAACTGCCCTATTAGTTATCTTTACTTTAAGAGGGATTCTCATTTGTGACAGAAGGGCATGTAGCAGGTGAAAAGAAAATAAAAATACTCAAGAAACCTAGCAGAAGAGAATCAAGTGTTACAAAGAGCTCTTACCCTGTCCCTTTCATAACTTCTAGTACCTCAACAAGTAACTGATACAAAGTTCCTCACAGGTCACTGTCAATACTACATATAATCCGACAACAATAGATCAAGTTGGAAGTCTCTAAATCCATTTCAATAGTGCACTACTTCCTCAAACAGAACAAAAACAGTAATACGTGAATATCCTTGTACCTTGCCAATATGAACTAATGAAGTTACTTCAAGCAATCATTTGCAGAAAACAAAAAAATACTGAAATAACTACACAGCTGTTTTAGTAAACTAATAGAATTATTTCATCAAGAACTGTACTGACAAAAAAATTGTATTTAAGAAAAAAACTGAATACTGCTATATATCAATTGGAAAACACTTTTTCAATTATCAGTCACTATTACCCCACAAATCTGGCATCTTGGCAAACCTGACAGTACATTTGATATTACTGCCTTGTCTTTCTTTCAACAATTTTAAAATTTGTAATATCAACACTGATTAATTTTTAAATCAGTTCAAAATATGCTGTAAATGTAAAATAGAAAGACGTATAAAGTCATGAAATGTTACATTACGAATCAAGCCATCTGCTTAACAGGTCAACATACATCTGTGTCAACTTACCGCCCAATATCCAGCACATGTCTCATAACCAATCATTAAAACTTGAAACGGCCACTACAAGGGTAGTGCCTCAATCATAATTCCATGAAACCCAGGAATTTGAGCTAGCAACTCAGTTTTTATGCCATTTTTGCCAGGAAGACAGAAGATTCAACTTTGCCTGTATCTTTCAACAGCTATTTTACTTTGAAACATGGATTTTGCCATTTCAAAACATATTCCAGGACCTAGTTACAATGAAAAAGAAAACATCACTGGGCATTTTCAGCTCTAAATTAAGTAAGAGCTGTTCAGATCGGTTGCACAATACCAATAAATGAAACATAACTACAGTTCTTTAAAAAAAAAAAAAAAGAAAATGAAAAAGGAAAATTTTTACCAAAACCTGATCTCAAAAGTCAGCAATATATTGTAAAATGTGGAGACAGGTCAAAAAAAGGTGAAAAAAGAAAAAATGTTAATGTTTCATATTTTATGCACCACAATAACATGGTCATAAACTGGTTCACTTAGTTATAGCCAAATAACAAAACTGTTTCTTTACCATGTTTAAATAATTACAGTCAAAATAGAAATTTATTAACTGTTCACTGTTTTGAAATATCACGTGCATAAAGAACTGCTAGTGACAAGTTTCAGCTATTATAATGAGTTGTTCTCATGTCAAAAGACAAACTTTTTTTTAAAAAATGGCTTTTAAGACCAACAGCCATGGAGATTCCAGGGTAAGAACCTATTTTCATAAATAAGCTGCCTTTTAAACACAAAAACAAAGTAACAAAAATAAAACTATCTAATTGCCCAAAAAGTCATACCCTAAAACCTTTGAAAATTAGTAACTTTGAAACTAGAATTATATACTGGTGAAAACAGAACATCATTATTTTAGTTGAAATGAACACCCTTATCATCTTTAGGACCTAAAAAAATTTCACCATTATTATCCTAATTAGTCACTATTAGTGCAATAACTACTAATCTACTTTTAAATTTCTTGAACTTTTTTCCAGTTTAAAAATCCTAATAACTTTTTTTCTGGTTTATTTATGTAAAAAAGCTAAGTATTATAACAAATTAAGCAACACAAAAACAAGACAGGAAATCAATACCGTTTTTCCACTGGCTTCGGGGTTCTTTAAAAGTTGAAAAGAAATTTTTACTAGACAATATTCAATAACAATACTGCCTCACTTCCTTATAAATCTATGCCAAGAGTATATTGTCCTAAATCACACATCAAATACGGTATTAAGGGCTCATTTCAAAAATACTTTTACCATTAAATAAACCTACATCATGTTTCACCACGATACAAATTTTTAGGATATATATTTTAACTCTAATATTTCAATCATTTTGTATTAAATATTTTCATGTTTTAATGCTAGCAAGACTGATTATCTTTCATGAAACTCATTTTTCTAAATTTTTTATGGTGTCTATGTACACCTGCTAGCACTGGGGTACTTTAAATATTTAACACAGTTGTTTGTTTCCTTTTATTTGCAAGAGAAACTTAATTCATAACACTAAACATACCTTTAACATGATGAACCAAGGAGACAATGTGTTGAATAAATGACTCTGAAGTGCTTTTGCTGGCCTGTGGCAACTTAATGTGGTCAAAGATGGATCGGAATTCTTGCTCCTTCTTGACAGAATGGACAAGTGTACTAGCTAGTAGCCTGTCTTTAGTCAAGGAAGCAGGTCTGGAACATATCAGTACAAACACACATACAAACAAAATATACCATTGGTTTGAATACGAAAATGGGAAGTATGTTCAAAAAATAACAATTAACTGGATTACTAACCACCCAGATTATTCACTGGGCATCATTGTGAAATTACCTGTTAGAATCATCAAGAGGAACAGGTGCCATTTTGAGTTTGACTTCAGGACGATGAGAATCACTGGCTATCATTTTGATCCTAAGTGGGCTCTCCTCTCTGAAGGTAGTCTTTTCTCGTGCATCCAGATTCTTGTGTAGAGGAGGACTGTAATCAAAGAGGTCTTTGAGCTTTTCAGACTTTACCTGCTCAGGTGACTGAGTTTCTTTCTTTACTGTTATTCTCTCAGAATTTTTGTCGTCTTCCTTGTGCTTATCTTTTGTAGTGCTAGGCCTTTCCACTACATATCCAGTCTCTTTCAGTTTATAATTCTTTTCTTCTCTAAATCCATCACTTTCTCTATTGCCTTTCAGTGAAACTTTGGACTTGTACTTGGGTCCTTCCTCCTCAGTATTCCGGTGAGATGTAGTAGCAAAACTTTTACCCTGATCTGCAAGGACTGACTTCCTGAACTGTCTATAATCCTCTGTCTCCTCTGTGTCATCCCCTTCTGAATCATTAAACTTTTGCTTTCCAGACTCTTTATCACTAAAGTAATCTAGAGCTTCCTGATCATCCCATTCTCCCTCTGCCCTGCCTTTCTCGGATCCTTTCTCCTTTGGAGCCTCTTTATCCCTGGTATTACCCCTATCAAGCAGGAATACTCTAGACTCTTCATCTGTGAACCTGTGAATAAGCAAAGAAGAGGATGGTAACTTTGGATTGCATTCATTGTGGGTAACCTGCATACTTAAATGTGTTGCCCATTACCACAGGACCAGTAGTAAGAGAAAAAAAATACTTCAGTGCTTTTTCAGATTCTACTTTTAAAAAATACGAAAGACATCTCTACAGCACTTATGTACTGAGTTTTTAAATGTATGTATTAGACTTCCTAAAGTTTAAAAAGTAAAGCCATTCTCAAAAACCTGTTCTATTCAGTCATAGTCCATAATTCTGCACTAACAAATCCAAATTTCCAGAGATTCTGTAACATACAATACAGCTTGACTTTAATTTTTGAGGCTAAGAACCACTAGTAAACAGTATACTTATCTATTACAATTCCACTCACGATTATGTACAAATTTTCAGACTATTTCACTTACTTAACCATTAAAATAAATAGTTCTGAATCACAATAATCCACATATACTTTGCCATAGAAAAATGATGATTTCTGGCATTAAGTAAAAACTATCAGTTCAGTAAGAAATTAATTCTAGATCGTACAGCACTGTACCATAAATAGCATGCTTGCTCTATTTTCCACTTTTAAGTCAATCACCCTACATTAGCAACCAGTTTTCATTAAGCTTTTTTAGCAACACTCGAAATTAGAATTTAAACAAAGTATCTTTAAAATGTCACTAATACCAGTATCTCTTCTGTGGTAAGGCAGATTAAAATTCGGCAGCTGGATTGTTTAAAATACCACACAAAAACACAAAATAGAACTGCATTATTTACGTATGTCACATTGTAATGCTGAAAAAAATAAGCTTTCAATGCTGTAACACAAAACTAATCTCTAAAATGTTATTTTTATAACATATTTTTATAACATTTTAGTCATCAGTTAGTTATGCTTTATGCTACTAATTTTTCCAGTTTACATTCTTCTGAACTGACTGAAAATGGATAAAATTAAAAGGAATATAAATCAGTTTCTATGAAAACACTTAATTTCCAAAGTTAACAATATGAGTAATAATGTGGAATTAACTTATAAAGAAGTCATGAGTAGAAACAGCTAAATATACACATCATAATGCAATTTTAAGTCTTGTAAATCCAAACAGAATTCAAAGAATTAAAGTATTAATACTATAATCTAAATTCTCTATTTTGGTTCTTACCTTTTAAGGAATTTTCCCGTCTTTGCAGTTTCCTGATCTCCACCATCAGGATAAAATGAGGAACGTCCCCTAGCCTCATCTCTTGGAGCATTCTGTGGTGTGATTGTCTTTGCAGGGCTTCTTCGTGAAGGGATGTGATGAATTGGACTATTCTGAGAAGGACTATACCGACTAGATCCATTTCCAACAGAACCAGACCCAGACCTTTCAGGACTATGCTGAATGGAATGTGAATGCTGAGAGGGGGTGTTTTTTGCAGAGTGGACTGTGCTGAGCATAGGGGCATCAGAGCAAGATGAACTCTGACTAGGTGGTGTAGCAATCGGTGAAGGACTATGGGGTGATCTGGGACTATTATCATAAGCTGAAAGACCAGGCCAAATATCACCCGATGTAGCTGATGATTTATTAAACTCATCAATGGATTCAGACGGGTCATGTTCAAATGTATCTTTCGGTTCCTCCTGTGATTTATTTTTCAAAGGACTCTCTTCTTGGGGCTCCCCTTCAGATTTTTTGGTTTGTTTTTCCTGAGACCCTCGTCTTTTAGAGACAGGAGATTTGCTATATGGGGATGAAGAACGAGAAGAGGATGATCTTGGAGACCTAGAGGATCTATATGACCGGCGAGATCTGCTTCGGGATCTTTGAGAAGAAACGGATCTTCTTTTTGGACTCCTGGAACGTGAACGACCTCGTCTAGGGCTCCTAGAGTGTCTTCTATTCCAGACAGGTCTATAGCCACCTCGATGATATCTACCTCCTCCACCTTGGTAATACCCTCTACCCCTTCCTCTGTACCCATAAGGTCGTCTCATTCCTCTATTATTTCTGTAATCTCGCCGATAATCTCTAGAATAAATACGATCTCTACTACGAGATCTTGAATACGTCCTGGAACGAGACCTAGAACTAAAAATGAAATAAATATCAATGCAATAAAAATGAACTATTCCATCCTACAATTCTAAACACTTCTGGTTGATCATGACACATAAATCAAATGTCAAAGCTAAAAATGTACATAAAAAAAACCTCATGTACAAAGGTAAAAGTTTACTGTTTTCAACGAAGAAAGTCTCATTTCTAAGATAAATACTGAGAATAAATTAAAGGCCTTAGAAATGAATGAAGGCACAGAAAATGGGAAAAAAGACACATCCAACAGAACACACTAACACATTATACTAAACTTATGCAAGCACTTAAAGTGATAGTGTAAAAGTATTTTTAACTGCACAAATACTCATCAGTGAAATAATATTGGCCAAATGAATATATAATGCAGATAGGCCTAGAAAAATACAGAAAAAAATCATAAACTAGTATTAATTCTTAATGACATTATGTTCACTTTTATTTTCAACCTGTAGTTTCTATTTTCTATGCTAAGTATGTATTACTATTCAAAGAAAGACAAAAAGTATTAATCATTTTTAACAAAAGAAAAACTTAAGGAAACCTCAATCAGAAAATAATAGGAAACTATGAAATAATATACAAAGGTTGTTTACTGCCAGTTAATTCTTGTTATTCAATTCCTCTCTTAACATTACAAATAAATACAAAAAATACACCATATAGTACACAGTACAGTAAGAATCTGAGATCTACAGTCAGACTAGCTGGATTCTAATCTAAGCTCTGCATTTACTAACTTACAACTTAGATAATTCTCACTTTCTCCAACTCTAAAATGAGGATAACAATAGATCCATCTGACAGGGTTCTTTAACAATAAAATATATTAACTTCAGATATAATAAGCACTCCATAATTAGCTGATATGATTATCATTAAAAAAATCAAAACCATGATAATTCACCTGTATCTCTTCTTTCTAGAATGTGACCTTGATCTTGATCGAGAACTAGACTGTGATCTAGACTTTGATCTTGAAGAATGTGATCTAGAATTGGAGCGACCCATTTCTTTTCTCCTAGTCAAACGAGAGAGCAAAAAAGTGTTAAAAATCACAATTGAAAAAGTTTCACGTTAGGCAAATTTTCAGATACAAATTGAATTTTCCAAAACAAAAAGTTTCTCAAAGGATAATATTCATCATTCTTTTCAAATGAGTACTAAGTCAGTCAATTATTCCTAACTAAAACTGTATTTTTCACCTGCATGAAAGGTACTGTGTATATTGAAGATATAACAAGATTTCTATGGACTGCCCCACCTATGTTCGTGACTCAATCCAAAGAGGCAGCAGCCGCAGAAGCCAGAAAAAGCAATACCAGACTACAGCAGTATGTTCGATGTTATTCCATACCCAATACAAATGACTACCTCTCCTATAAAAGAGATAAATAATATAGAATATTACAGATAAGGAACCTAAAACAAAGAAAATATAAGTGGCATAATACTAAAGAAAAATAACCTACCAGACTGTCATCACAAATGCTTTATGGCCTTGAAATGGGACTCAATTGACCACTCCAAGAATGTAGTACTACTTGGAATGGTGGGTAGTCTCCTAGTAGAATAAGGTCACTAAGTTTCTGAACAGCTGTGGCTCTGCTCTCAATAGTCATGGGTGCAGAATAAAAATGGACTAATGTGACAATGCCTAGTCCACCCTGTAGCTTTTGGGTAAGATGAAGAAAAAGGATAAAAGACAAAAGAAACTGGAGAGATTGCTGTAAGAAAGAGATACTGGAGCAACAAGAAAAAGAGAATTGGGCACCAGTATTCTAACTTTTCTAAACACTATTTAGTATCTAATGCAATAATTAAACCTCATTGGATACAGAAATCAGTAACAGTACTAATTAACTTATAAGATCCACTCTTCACAAAATTATATATATCCCAAGTTTATCTCCTATAATTATTTCCAAATGTCACTTATGACTCAAAATTAGTAATCACTTCTATAAAAGCAACTCACTAAATAGCCTACAATACATTCAAACCATCTCTCCTACAACCAAATATATTTTAATTTTATCTACCTTGCTCAGTATTATGAAACAGTATCTATAAGTACTAAGATGAACTGAATTATAGAAGAGATAATATCTGCATACTTCCTCACCAAAAAATACAAATGACAGATTCAAGTTTTCAGACAAATGTTTCAAAATAAAACATAACTATCCTCAAACAGACAAATATCAGCTTTGTCTTCTCTCACTCTTAAATCTAAGAAATACATAAAAACAGTATGTTCTTCAGAGTTGCGGTGAGGACTAAATAAGTTGACGTATGTAATACACTTAATACAAGGGTTAGCACATAATAAGCTATCAACTTTAATTACCTTAACACCAACATAAGGGGGGAAAAGACAAGTTGTGGAATGCCTCTTGCATACATAAGGGAAGGTGAATTAAACAAGCAGGATTATTTTGCCTTGCTTTATTTTAAGTAGCTTTGTGTGTTCCGAGTCTTTAAATAGATGTGTTTATTGAAGTAGAAGCAAGCACACAACTTAGAAGCAGGAGAGATTAAGAATCTTTTTCCTAAACCTAACTTTTAAAATCTGGTTTACTTCATACAAGCCAACAAAACAAAAAACAAAATATCTTCAGACCACATCACTTTTAATCATTCAGTTGGAACCATGAGTTTAACAGAAGTCACATTTTCTCAAATAAGCCAACACTGACAACTAGAAAACTGAAAGGTATTTACCTTGGGTTTTATGCAGGACCAAGCAGTCAAGTGAAGTCTTTGAGATACTGTAAAATTCTTCCTGGAGAGAATGTTCTGAGAAACTAAACTCTAAATTCAAATTCCTGGCAAAAATAAAAAATATGAGTTTGATTTATGGTAAATTAAATATCTATTGCTTACAATACTTTATACTCAGCATTGCAAAAAACTCTTAATAAAGGCACTAATGATTTCAGGGAAGGGGAAACCTATTTAGGAAATAAACTTTTAACCATAAAAGCTCAAAGAACTTAACTGTTGATTTTAATCAGAATGCAACAGTGTATCACGAAACTGAGGGCAGCTTTATGTTTGAATTTAAATACTTGAATTCTAATTTCAACAATGTGGACTTTTGTACAAAACATAGGCTATGCTGTCATCCTATCAGAAAATTCCAAAGTGACTAACCTAATGCCATACTGGTATATCAAAACATGGCCTATCTGTAATTAGTATTCATAACACTATAGTTTATAACTTATCTAAAACATGATTTTAATGCTTTGCTACTTATTCTCTTTTGGCCACTTCCTTTCATACAGATTAGTTTCATATGAAATGGATTTTTTTTTACAAATTATACAACAGCCATCACAGTAACTCTAAGCTTTGTGCCTAAAAGCATTTTGATATATGTACAGCAGACATTCCAATAAAAGAACAGCCACTAAATTAAATATCTATTGGAAGCCAATACTCTTCCTAATCTATTACTATTCAAATAAATTTAAATTTTGCACAAAATATTAAGCAGTTATCAATACTGAAAAGGTTAGCTTTATAACATTCAGCAATCATCAATTATGTGCAAAGGTAGACAAAAAACATTAGGAGAGCAAAACCTGAAGACTACAAGATTGGATGCCTATACTCAAAAGAATTCATAAACCAGCCCAAACGAAAAAATACATATAGACACTATTATGAAAATCTGTGAATCTTACCAAGTAATCCATCCAATTAAAAAAGGCAGTAAAATTAGAAATACAAAGTAGAAAAAATGATAAGATTAAACTGGTAAATCAAGAACAGTGTCCTCTAAAATACCCATGGCCCTACTGCCAGGGAAAACAGAGTTAAGGTAGGAAGGAAGAATGGGAACCCAGTAATTAAGAGAAACATACTAAAAAAAATAGCAAAAACAAAGGGCCATGGATCAGAAACAAAGGATTTCTAAAGTACACGCATGTTTATAATTTTAAATATATCAAATCTCCCAAGTGGGTAGAGAAAAACTAATTTTCTGAAGTGGCGTGTTGTTATGAAACTTTATTCTGACCTAAAAGTCCAGCACTACTGATGTTACTGCTGGAAGGGATACAGGTTCATTTTAGCTAACACATCCCCTAAACAAGTCTAAAAGGCTCATTTTAATTTCTATATATCCAGACAAGAACCAAGTGCCAAATCTCTCTTTACTCAAGTCATGATTTTTTGAAGTTCCAAGAAAATAAATATACACTAGAAATAGCAAAGTGAGGAGGAGAGGGGCTGTAGGCTGTTAAACCAGTAGATAAATATTCTTGTTCACAATTTATAAATATATTCAAGTATCCATACTAAGAACTCAGTGATCATATGTAAGATATGACACACAATATACGTAATATTTAGCATCTAATATAGGCAGTACAAAGACTAATCAATTCAGCTAATTTTTTTTAACGAAAAGTCTATGTACAAAGAGTACTGTGCTGTGTATTAGGGAGACATGACTACATAAGAGACCTCTGCCCTCCAAAAACCAACTAGAGGAAAAGAAACCAATAAATCATAGCAAACTAAACATCTAAATACCAACCATGTGCCAATAACTGTGCTATGTGACTTTAAATAAAATCACCTCATTTAACTCTTATAATCTCAAGAGCTACATATAAACCTCATCTTTCAAATGAAGAGAACTATAAGCTTTCAGAATTCCTTTGAATTAACAAGGTGCCTATTACATACCAGGCACTATAGTTCCAGTGTCAGAAATACAGCATTGTTTAAGTGAGACATTAAGTTGCCTACTCTCGTCTAGCTTATGTCCAAGGAGTGGAAGAGAGCAACAAAACAAAAAAACAAACAAGGGATGTGTTAAGAAAAGGTAGACAGGAGGACAACTATGGTGGATCCTTGGGCTCTCTAAAAGGAGGTAATATTTAAGCTCAAGACAGGAACACTGCAAAAACCCACAGAAAGAAGAGCTTTCTTCTACATTCTAGGCAGAGGACACAAAGTTAGCAAATTCAGGACAGAAAAACCAGTAAGAAGGTTGAGGCATTATGATCAAGGCGATAAGGCAGAAGAGGCAGGAATGAACCACATCAAATAGCATCTAGTAAGTAGGCTAGAGCAAGGAGTCTAGATTTTATTCTGTCATGGAAAGATCCTGGAAAGTTTAATCAGGGCAGAAGTCATACCATCTGATTTACATTTCTAAATGGCTGCTGTGTAAAGCATGGACAACATGGAGAGGAGAACACAGAGACAAATTAGAAGATTCAATATAATAGTTTGCCTGGAAAAGGTGGTAGTACTAAAGATGGAAAAAAAGCGAATCCAGAATCTGGTTTGGAAGTACAGTCAACAGTACTTGCTCATAGGGAGTTGGGTGCAGATGGAGTGAGAAAATAAGAAAAATCAACAGTGTCCCTAAAGTCTAAGTTTTGGGCTCAAACATCTAGAAATGCAAGTTAGGGGGAGAAAAAATTTACCCCTTTAGGCTGCCCTTGGTCACAGAGTGTAAATGGTTAACTCACAATTTAACCATCTCCTGATTCCACTCCTGTGCTCTCTCCAATACCCTGAAAGGTGCCTGATATCGCCATAACCTTTATGTAGAATTCAAAATGCCAAAGCAATCTTTCCTTCATTACAACCAAGATCCCTTAAAACCAGGTTGTAGAAAGAGATAGAGAATAAATTGCTTCATGCATTTTTATCCAATGGATCACCAACCAGTGAAGAGCACAGAATAAATCGGGCTTCATTTTTTTTAAATAAAGTTCTTAAATATCTTAACAGAGCCTATCTTTTATGGAATAATAATGGTCAGAAAACAGATAATTAAAAAGGCAAAGACAACTGGCCTCAACAAAATATGCAAGATGAAGCCTCCCAAATGTATTTTTCAGGTTACCCTATCAAGCATACTTGAGCCAAGACTTTATTTTAGCAGATTCAGGGAGTTCAGGTTCCAGATTTTTGTAAACAAATTATGGCTATTTACATCTTTAAAAATTCTATAAATAACATCCCATGACTATTACTCCAATAGACTAGGTTCAAAATCCTGCCTTTACCATTAACTAACCGCCCAACACTGGACAAGTTACCTTAATCTCTTTCAGTTTCAATTTCCACAGGTATAAAATAAAGCTAATAATGGTATTTCCAGGTTTAAGGTTAAATGAACTGAATTAATGAATGTAAATAGCTTAATGTTTGGCATATGGTATGCACTCAAACATTAGTTATTATTGGTAAAGCTGATCTGTAACAGTCTTTGCTGCAGATTATTAATTTTGCTTCAATTAATCCTTGTAAGGCTCCTTGAATATTTTTGATACATCATTATTAGCATTACAAAATCTTTCAAGAAATGCTTAATGATTGGAATTTTGCTTTAAAACACTCCAGAAAAAGGTAAGTAAATTAACTTAACAGGTAACAATGATCATTAAAACCAGACAACATGGGAGTTCACTATTCTACTTCTGTGCTTGAAATTTTCCGTAACTAAAAAGCTTAAAAATGACAGGTTTGGTCACCTTTTTATTTCTTTATCCAGCTTGTCATCTTGTTTTAAATAAAAAGGGGGGCACAGAAATGAGAAAAGGAAAACCTGACTCTAGACCAGGTTGGGCACTCCCTGGTTCATATGGCCTTAAACAAATGTTCTACCTTTTTGGCTTCCACCTAATAAATGGAGAAATACTGGATCAAGTAAAATTAAAGTATTTGAAAACTCCAAAATATTACACAAATGTAGGGTCGTTTTATTATTACCTTAATGTCTATTGATTAGGTTTTTCTTCAGTCCTGGGGATTGTCAAAATATTAAATTCTTAAGACTCTGAGGTAACACTGATGACCACTGTTTAAGAAGTGAAAAATGAACAAATTCATAACCTACAAGTATAACCTAAGCACACTTACTACCAAGAGATATGTTGGACTTTTTGATTCTCCTATCTACTTCTTTGATAATTAATAAATCACTGTAAATTACAAAGTGGAATTCAGCTAATGTTCCACTAATGATTCTGAATGTACTTTCTGGAAATACTGAATCCAAAGCTCTAGGCAGAAATGAAAAGACTATTTCTATACGTCTCCTCCTCACATAGCTAGCTGCCTGGGTAAGTTAGTTAACAAATTCAACTGGAACTACGCCTACCAACTGGTAAGTTTTTACAGCTCTGTCTCCAAGTCGAAAAATACTATTAATCTTCCAAATCAAGAATCAGATCTAGTTAAATCTCCTTTGCCACCATTTTAATTACCTAAATTAAGGGGAATTTCAGTTTACCACAATGTAACAAGGCATGTATGTTGCTATATGCCATCAGGATAGGATTTAGGTTGTTCACAGTGATTTATTTCAAACACAATCCTTCCCATCAAATTATTTATCCTGAATGGGCTAGGATCATATAAAACATGCAAGTAAACTTGTAGCAGTTTTTCCTACGTAAAGGTTCTTTATTGTCTAAAGAGTAGCCCAACCATTTAACTAGAGTCCATTTGGAATGAGAATTCACATGAGGGATAAGGAATTTTGTTTTGCTTAATTCCAAAACAAAACAAACAAAAAATATATTTAAAGGCGCTGCTGCAAAAGGATTGAAGCAGCTACTCTCTTTTGTCAGTTTTGGTCGTATTTGCCTTCAACTTTGGTCTTAATTTTTTCCATTCTAAAACGCTTCAAAAAGTTTGACATGTAAAGGAGTTGTCAATAGTACTGCTTGATTTTGAGCTAAATCTTAAAAGTAAATAAAGGCAACTTAGGAACTTAAAATGAGGGCAAAGTCCCCAATCTCAACTCACCACTCCCACCCATTTATCCCACCAACTACCAATCATGGATGCGACGTTTCCAGCACGATATAAGGGGCTGAGTCGCTTGTGGAAAGGACATGGCTTCAGTCGTACTAACGGAGAACGGCCCTTTCGGCCGAAGAGTAGCCGGACCACTCTTGGCTCCATCAGCTAAGGCCGGCTCACCAGGCTGGGAAACGGTAACTAGGCTCCAACTCCTAGAGTCAACAGTGCACGTCCCTCCAAAACAGAGTGGGTGGCCAAGGCCCGAGAAGATTAACGCGGAGAAAATTATTCTGCAATACCAAGGGCCCGGGGCGGATGCGGGGTGGGTACCAGGGACAGCAAAACCGGATCCGAAGACTAAGTAGACTAACAAAAATGAGGCGTAAACCGACAAGTAGCGTGAAGCCGAGCAAAAGGAGTTTCACAACGACGCGAAAAGGGGTCAACCTACCCGGTGCACTTTGCTGCAGGTCATAGTTATTATATCAAAGCCCCAACGGCCGGGAAGAAAGGTGGCGATCCCAGCCAATGAGAGGTAAACCCCAAGTGTACCCCTCGCAGCCTCGGGAGCCGTAGGCGGGGAATCCAGAAAAGAGGAAGCGCGCGTGCGCGGGGCGAGCGTTCAATCGGGCGCGCGCAGAAGTCCAGACCAAGGAAATGGGGGAAGGGTGGAAGAGTGAGATCTGCGCACGCGCACGGGAAGGCCGCGCGGTCTCTGGATCTCGAGCCAGGTTTGCAGCCGCGCGCGCGCGCGCACCGTTCTCGCTGCTCACCCCACCCCCACCTTTTCGGCCCACAGTGCCTCGAAAACCTGAGGAAAACTGACGGAGAAACGCATAAATAACGGCACAACGTCTCCTGGGTTCTCCTGTCGCCGCCAACCTGCCGCCACCCACAAAAGACTCAACAATATTCATTCGTCCTTGGCATTCACTACCCTTGAATGATATGAGTGCAGCGCGAGGCCTACCTGACACGCCAAAGCACCGTTCCCGAGACTTATCTTCGTTGTAACTACACAGCGGCCATTTCCCGACTCAAGAACGGGAGGAAAACCATAGAGGTATCTTCGACGCGCTAGCTCTTCTCCGTCACTTCCGACTTGGGGCGTGGCCTCCGTTGCCGCTAAATATCTGGGCAAGCCCCGCCCCCCGCCCGCCCTCAAGTGGCTCCCTGGCCGAAGTCAAGGTATTGCCTGAGGCTTTCTGGGAAATCGCAGGGCTGGTCTCGCGCGAAGATCTGGCGGCTCCACCCTCCGACCCTTAGCGGTGGATTTGGCCAGGGTAGGGGTAGATCGTGAGAGGGGTGCGTTGCTGGGCCGTGAGGTCGCCTGGCCTCTCGTTGCGCTCAGCTGGCGTCTCCGCGTCGTTTTGAGGGGACCCTCCGAACACCTACCTATCGCCCCCACTTTTCGCCCATCCGGTCCATTCCTTCCGTGGCGCGGCCTCAAACCACGCCAGCAACAAAAAGACAATCTCACACTGAGGGGAAGAGCGACAGGCGAGAGGCGGGTCTGTCAGCGCCTCGCGTCTCCCTACGCCCGGCAGCGCCGCGTTTCTTCCCGGACGCCTCACTGCACACTACGAAGCGTCGCTTTCGCTTTGATGGAAAAGACGCCGTGCGCACTTCGATCGGAGAAAAAAATGGCCACGATCTACGTGTCTTTCCTGGGTGGCGTCTGACCAGCTCTGTGACCCACGACGTGGCCCAGCCGCGGGACTCGCTCGCGGTAGAGGCTGGCTTGGCCGTGTGCGGCCGACGATGCTGCGTGGCTCCCGCGGTCGCAGAGACGCGACGGCGCAGGCACCTCCTCGGCACACTGGCGGAGGCATGAAAGTAAAGCCGGCCACGGAGCGTGAAGGGCGTTCGTGCCGGCCGACAGACAGGCCCACGCAGCTTGGTCTGCCCAAAACACAAGATTATAAACGGGCAAGCCACGTTTAAATGGGGTACACTTTCAAATAAGAGCACATTTCCTATTAATACTCGCCTGCGCTGCGCTTTCTTCCTTAGGGCCTATCACTGTTAGCACTTTGATGTGTTTAGGGACGTCAACTACCTTAAGGGATTTCAAAGTTGTAGTTAGTGACGACTCTTCTGTCAGTTAAATCCAGTACCTGGCCCCAGGTGTGAGTTTCACGCCGCTTAGGGCACCCTTTGCTCACAGTCCCATTTACCAGCCCAACTAGGAAAAAACACCGCATTTCTTGGCAGGAATCCTGGTGTTCCCTTGCTGTACAGGCTGTCCTGTCCCCCACCCCAACGCCACCACCATCGGGGTGTGGAAGCAGTCATCTTGGGCCTGTGGGGTACACTTGTAAGTCCCAAATATTTCCTAGGTGCTCAGTAAATGTTTGTTGAATGGATAAACTATGTTAAAAGACAATAATCATTGATGGTTTAATACAATTCTGCTGTTCTACATGTCTTGGGGTGGGGGTGACCCTTTAGGGCCAACAGCCCTTACCCATTTTTTTCAAAATACACTAAACTCTGATCGGAGTACTTTGCAGCCTAGGCTATCTTAAGCCTTTCTCTGCAATTCTATTGCAAACGTATTGAAAATAAAGTCAATTTTCTATATGAGGCAGTGTCACTTGATTTTAAATAACCTGAGAGGTAGTAACAAAGAAGGAGGCACCTTGGAACAAATCCTTGAATAAGTGAAAGAGCCTTCTCTTGATCCTGGTCCATTTGATATACGATACTTGATTTAACAACCTCTGAAATTGGAGGGTCTTAAATGCAGATCATGTTTTATGCACATTTACTGCATTGTATTTTACATTCACAACGTGAAATTCCACCATTACAGATCCATTCTTTGTAGTAAAACTTTTGTTTCCTGTTGAAAACACAACGTCGAAAAGAACATAGAGGAAAGCTCAAGAACCTGTTTAACAAAATAGAAAACTACCCCAAGAAGAAATATAAATTATAAACAAATGACCAACCTTATTAATAAGATTAATTGCACACAAATGGAATACTGAAATAACATTTTACATTTAACAAATTAGTAAACTAACTTTAACTTACAAATCATTGATAATTTACTGTAAATACGTTTATAAAACTCTTTGCCTATAGATATCTGTTTTGTTTCATTTTAGTTTGTTTAATATAACAAATTGAAAGAGAGAACCAGGAGAAGATTGGCTATCCAAAAATAACAAATGCAAGAAGATTGGAATGAAACTGGAGTTGGAAGCCTAGACCACTAAGGCATTCTGGTTTTGTTTATTTTTAGGCTGTCTTTTTAGGCTGAACAACATGTGAACTGTTTTCCTACTGGGGGAATTTTGAGGGGGGACTTGGAGTCTCCCTCTTCCCACTCCCTGAGAACAGTGACATGGTGAACCAAACAATAGTAGTGAGAAACAGGCTGCAGAGGAAATGGAGCCAACAGAGGTTCCAAAATTAGACTGTTTTGGGGAGGGAGTTGGCATAGTTACTGGTATCTCCTGTGTGCCTATTCTTCCCTAGGCTTTTTTTTTTTTTTTTGTAATTGTAGTAAAATATACATTGATACTATTAGCTAGCTGATACTATCAGTAAATTTCTGGGTGAATAGAGTTGGTTTCTGTTGCTCCCAAACGAGAACTGAATAGAGGCAGTTCCTATTTATGAGGACTTTTCCCAAATGGTCTGGCATTTTTTCATATCTGCACCAAATGAAATCAGTGGCTCTCTCACCTATCTATTTCTGGTGACCATAAATTGGGGATTTTTGTGTTTTCCCCCCTCTTTCTATCCTCTTTTGCCTACTAAGAATGCAGAGGTTTTTATTTTTCAAGATTTAAAATTATTCAGTAATTCTTTATTACAGTACTGTTTCTTAATAGTCATCTCTTTATTTCTGAAAAATAATTAAAATATCAAAATGTAACTATTAACCATTTTTCCTAAGTCCCACCAAAATTAATGTGCCTCTTTCTCACAAAGATTATAGCAACAAATGAAACGTCATACTTTAAAAGTTTTTACAAGAAATCTTTGCCCAAATTTATGCCAGCTTGCTATTTAATGTAACTACTAAAGAACCTAAATGAGGTAATGGAATTATGATTAGATTTGTCACCAAAAATCATTTTTTTCCTTAAGATGTTTGTTACAAGAGGAAAAAAACACCTCCCTCTTTTAAAGCAGTTACCCAGTTGCAGACAAATATGTCTGTCTGTCTGGTAAAAAGTCTAAATGCTCAGTTCTATCCACACAATTAAAAAACAATCTATCTCACAAGCACAGAACTAAAACACACAAGGAAAGGGCTAAAACAAATATGATATCCAAAAAGTGGTGGAATAATACATTGTGGGGAGAAAAGGGAGGCAATAACACTTCATTCTCCAGATTTCTTGGAGTTCTGAAATTTCAACCTCATTGCTTATTTTGAACTAAAAATTAAGCCTGGCATAGAGGAGTCACCACTGATACTGTTAATCCCTAATACTGGTTTTTCTCAAACTGTGGTATGTAACCTGGGTTATATACCTCATGAGAATAACCCGGATTGCTTATTTTATAAGTAAGTCACTACCCACTGAGTCTCATTTTGCACTTAACTGGGGCAGAACTTGTGGGGGTAGGCATACACATTAAAACTTGAGAACCATGGATTTATTGAGTACCTATAATATTGCAAATATTATGGGACTACAAAGTGGAATAAGGTCTTTGCTGCTTCCTTGTTGGAACTTAAAACCTAGCAGAAATAGGGTGTAACTCCCATAACAAAAGGAACAAAAAGAAAACTTCATAGGAGCAAGTGCCAATAGTGAAAGAGGGAAGGCCTAACTTTTAAAGAATTAGTGGGATTTCACCACTCATTCATTCGTTCATTCACTCAACAAATATATATGAAGTATGTGCAATGTGCAGAGATACTGAGCCAGGTGCTTGGGACAGCAAAGAGGAAGGCTAACTCTGCTCTCAAGGGTGCCACTGTAGTGAGGGAGACAGAACACATATAAATAGAATACAAAGTCATACTGATAAGGAAGTGACGGAAAATAAAAGAGACTTACTTTACAGAGTGCTTCATCAGGGAAAATCCTTGTGAGGAGATGAGATTTAGGGGGAGACCTAAAAGATAAGGAGTAGGGAAAATAGGAGAAAGAATGTTCCAGGTAGAGAGACTGCAAAATCCCCGGAGCAGAAAAGACCTCCTTACGTTTCTGGAACAGAAAAAATATTAGTGGGCATTGTCAATTTTGACCAAGAAGTATAAAGCAAAGAAAGCTTCATTTGGGTGTCTTTTTATGAATTACAAATCCAGGAGACACATATTTGGGTAGAAACCCAACTGTTCTCTTGGGGAAAGAAAGGGACAGAGTTTATAAAGACAGAGAAAAAGGGGGGAGCTTCCAAAGGGATTACACAAGTTGCTTTGAAAGCTGCATTTGGTTCTGGCAAGCCGACTTACACTATGCTATACGTAATTAATTGCTTATGTGTACTGCGAGGTGAAAAATTTAAGAGTTCAGTGATGCAGAGCTAGTTCTAGGAACTGCATCAGGTTGTAACCATTTGGTTTAGCCCAGTTGAAAGGTTCAGTTTCACACGGAGGGGGTATGTTGGCTGAGCTTCCTGAAGGCCTCCCAGCTCCATTTTAGATTGCTCCCTTAACAATACCAATTACATTTTGCTGATTTTCTTTTACGTTTCCCCTTTTCATCAAGATCTTTCCTTAGAAAACATCAACGAACAATCATTAGGGAGTATCATAGGCCAGTCATTGAAAACAAAGTAACATTGATGCCTCTTGGCTTGGAAGACTCATTCCTGTTATGTTATGTGCCATGTAGGGGGTAAAGCTGAGTACAATAGGAAAGCTTATGGCCACATTTGAGCAACAAGGTGGTTTGTCGGAAGCAGAGCTAAGACACATATTCCTTAGATCAGAAGTTCTTTTGTAGACGTGGTCTCAGTCGGATTTATTCATTGTAACATTGCTAGGCGTTGAGCTACCATTACTCGGGTAGCACCTGGTAAGACACCTAGTTAAGGTAGTGTACAGTATAGTTACAAAAAGCCAATCCCAACTTATAGGGTAATGTTCTGTCTGTTCAAGGATTTTAATATTTTGTGTCCGAACCTCAGGCTGTTGTATCACTTTACCTGATTTGTTGACATAGAAACAACATTCCTTTACCAACAGGGTACAAATACCACTTTGCTGGATGGCTAACACATCTAGAGCCCTATAGTTTTATAGTACTACCTCAGTCAGACTGTCAGTTATTCCTTGTTCTTCAAGAGCAGTTGTAGTAACGTTCAACGTTTGTACTATGAGAATATAAAGATTTCTGATAGACTTTTTAAATTCAGCTACTCTGTATCAAGGAAAGAGAGCTCTAGTGGGCTAGAGAGCTCTAGCCCAAAGCCTTGTTTATCTATTGTGGGGTTTTAGGTGGAGAGAGGACCAGAAAGACCATGCCCAAAATACCAGTTTGGTTTAGTTCATTTGGGTCAATGTTTATAGACAAAAGGGCCTAGATTGGGGATAATGGCAGAGGAAGGAAAGTCTTTCTGGTGACAGCATTAGGTACTAACATAACAATACCACATCTGCCTGGCCATGGGGTTGGCATGGTGACATATATTTGGGTCCCATGTAAGAAACAACTGCTGCCTTCAAGTGAGAGCATGTAATAGGCCCTGACTTTGAGGGAAGTATTAAGTCCTATTTCTGAGGCAGAGATTTCATGTTCTCCATATGATGGATGATCATAATAGTTATCAACACAGAAGACATTAAAATCATCATGTGATTTATCATGAGAGAGATTAAAAGAGTATCTGAGGCTTCTATATTTTGGGGTCAAGATTGAAAGCATGGGTTTGATTGTTACAAGTTTTTGATCTGCGATTTCTAAGAGATTTTACCAATTTTCCACCAAATACCAGATTTTTGATCTAGTCCCCAAGTAGTATTGGGGAGCAGAAGGACATGTGATTGATTACCAGGACATCAGTTATTCCCTGAATTTCCCCACAATAGAGAAATGTAGTAAGAGGTAACATTGTAGTTTCTTAAGGCCCATCAAGGTGTGAACTCACAGTCATCTGAATCATACAAAAGAGTGTAGTCACACATTGTTCAAGGGACAAAAAAGCCCAAGATTCCACCTGAAACATTTATATTTTCAAAACAGACAAGTTATCAGTAAGAGTCGAGATTGTACTTGTGGGTATCCCCCTTGTTAGTGGATCTGGCTACAGGGAGGTCATGTGTTCTATCAACATTTTTTGAAGTTTGAGAATAAAGAAGGACTAAGTTCAGTGTTATGTCCAGCTAGGTTTTGTAAGCTTTCAAGGCTTAGGGGCCAAGCCACTAATTCTGATTCATCAGGAGTATGGTTAGCTCAAGTTCATACCCAGAATATGTTTATGTGCAATTCTGTCCGCAAGAAACACTAAGTAAATGCATTAACTACACCTAGCTGAACTGGGCTGAGTAGGAATACTGACAGAAACATACAAACACCTCTTCTACATACAAACACCTCTTCTACATACAAACACCTCTTCTTCTAGCGACTTCAGACCACACTCATCTACTTCTCATGTTACAACTTTCCGTCTGATTTGAGATTACTCTCCTTCTACCACTGCACAATGACTCACAACTCACAACCCTTCCAACACCCACTTTCACAAGTAAATTTAAGGTATTTTTGAGTTAAAATACTATATTGTGGTATTTATGAATTTGTCAACCACTTAACACATGTAAAACTGTGCTAACGTTTTTGTTAGGTTCTATTTTTATTTTCATGGGTAACTGATGAAGTTTTTGAGTATTACACCCCAATCCAATTTTTCCCATGAGTTCAGTAGATTTTTAACATTCAATATACAGTCTGAATTTTAACAGTAAGGAAGTTGAAGCTTGAACGATTTGACTTTCTTCCCCAAAGTCACATGGCTGTTAAACAAGGAACTAAGATTTTATCAAAGGTCTCTTTGGCTCTGAAGACCACTGTCTTTCCACAGTGGTATGTACCCACATAAACACTTATAATAGAGGTAATGTTAGATAAACCTGAGCTCAAGTGCTGTTCCTGTTATATGCAACTTGGTTAATAGTTCCCATATGCCTTATTGTAAGTAATAGCATATATATTCTAATATATATATATATATATATATATATATATATATATATATATATATATCTGATCTGAACAAGTCTGTATTACCCATAAAGACACAAATTTAGAAATGTCACAGTGTCCACGTAATGATTAAATGGCCTTATTATATGAATAATGTGCAATATAATTCTACTTGGCATATTGTAAGTATTAATGTTTTCTTTTATTTCAAAATTCCTTTTTCATTTATGCAATTAAGGCACAAGATAAGTAATATTACCACTTCTACCTGCCTGAACATGCTTTCTCAGTAATGACAGTGTTGGGGATTATCCACCTCTGCATCTTACCTGAACCCACTCACTGCGCATATGTACCACAAAGCTACTTACCTTGGCGAACTAAGTAGTTCCCAGATCTGGGCCACAATAGTGTGCTGCACAAAGGTATGCAAAAGGATCTATGCAAAGATCTATGGGAGGGTTTGGGGCCAGTATATTTATTAGTGCTATAAGAGAAGAAAAGATATGAGAGGCGGGGAGCAAAACCGGCAGATATTGTCAACTCACTCACTGCTCCAAGGGGACTATTTGAAATGGCATACTTAGTCTAGTCTAGACAGCTAAAGAGTGAATTTAGAGTGCACATTAACAGCAAATTGAATGTTTAAAGGGTTTGGAAAATGAGGCACTATGGGTGTATACAATAGAATGAGAGGAGAGGGAGAGAAAGCAGAATTAGATACTCTAATCTCTCTCAGAGGCTGGCCGAGTTATAAACAAATGAATTACCTGCACGGAAGGCATATGCCCTCCAACTTTCCAGTGATGAACAATTGTGTTAATGTCAAAAAGATGATCAAATTTTGAAAGGTAGAGAAATCAACTAGATGAACCATGATGCCATATTTCAATGTTATTCACCACATTTTTCATCAGGAGAAAATAAATGGTCCATGCCACACGTGAACCCTCTCTGTTCCTCCAGACAGTTGGTCATGCCCTGTGTATGAAAATGCCTGATTCTTACCTCATGAAACTAAAAGAATTTAAAGAGCAAATATATAAGAGGGGAATAAATCTTAGTCTAGGTTTTAAAATTACTGGGAGTCTTGAGATAAATCCAGGTCATGGGCAAAATTTTAGCCATCTTTGCAAATGACTTGTCTTTTCCATAAAAAATTTTACCTTGAATGTTACTTTGGATGTTCTACAAGCATTAGTAGAGACCCAATAGTTTGACTCACCATCCTGTAGCCATGCATAAAGAAAACTGCATTAGAATTTTCTTTTATAATGAGCTAGTGAAAAATTATATAATGAGAATATACATGTACAAATATTCTGTAACTGATTTCAATGCAGCACAATTTTCTTTTTCTGAGCATCTTTTAAAAACAGTGAAATATGTATGGTATTTGATTCTACCATAAAGTTAGTTTAATGTTTAGTTGTCCATAGAATTAACTACAGCAATTACAGATAAATCATTCTCATAACAAACATCATGAGTTTTCATCAATTTATGTATTTCTTTGATTTAGAACAAGTTTTCTTTTTTTTTTTTTTTTTTTTTTTTTTTGTTGAGAACCCACTGGCCCATGTGGGAATCAAACCGGCAGCCTTTGGAGTTAGGAGTATGAAGTTCTAACCGCCTGCGCCACCCGGCCGGCCCAGAACAAGTTTTCCATGTAAGTTAAAATATAAAGAACCTTCCAATAAATCACAATTCTTTAACAAATGCTATTTAGAAAAGAAAATGAGTGAAAGAACTGAGCCAAAAGAAACTTCATGAAATGTGGAAACCAGTGCACAAGTGAAGAAACCCATGTTAAAACAAGCAGAAGGTTATCTAACTCATTCTATACCTTCTTAAATGGTTAAGAAGTAAACAAGAATAAATTAAAAAGCTACAAAATTAAGAAAACTGATCTTATTAAAATGACTTTAAAAAAAAAAGAGACTCAAGCCAATGAAACAATTGGGGAAGTTGCTTTAAAATATTTGAAGAAACAATGCTAAGTGGTTAGCTTTCCTTTGCTTCTCTGGAAAAGTGAAAAGTGGTCAATTTGAATAGCAAATAGAATTGTTCTTGGCATTAAATATTGGGGGATGCATTGATAGACATGAAGGTAAATGGAAATTATGTCTCTAAAATATCTACTATGTGCCATATATTGTGATGGTCGCTTTATTAACAAATAATCTTCAATGAAATGAAATTATCATCTCCATTTTATTGATAAGAAAACTGATATTTTTTCAGGATTAAAAAATTCACCCACAGCTAACAAATTGAAATGATAGGGTATTAACTCAAAGTTAAATCTAACTCAAAGTTTAACCAAAGCCTATGTTCTTTCTACTACTTTTTGGTTGAGAATTTGCAACACTGAAGTGAGAGATTATAAACTCTATCCTTCTGGATATGTTTGAGATTAGGTCAGAAAACAATTTTGGGGAATATTTTGTGAAGACTTATGCTTGGAAGCAGTCTGAATGAATGCCTTTCAAATTACTAGGCAACTCTAACCTCTTGGAAAACTACAGCATAAATTGTACCTATCATTGAGTAGTTTAGGAAAAAGATGGGTTGAGCCCCAAAGGCCTGGATTTTCCTATTGTAGCTGAAAATCACTTGCTCACTTATTATTTTGCTTGAAAATGTCCTGTCTTTGAAGTCAGTATTATTACATTGTGCAAAACAGGGGCTTTTATAATGTTTGTTTTACCCCTAGTCCTCTTCAACATTCAATATCCTGATATAATACACTGGAGCAATGGTGTGAGTTCCGCTCTTGAAAGGAAAGGTTTTATGGCTGCTCAGCTACTAGCTTTTCAGGACAAGACTCACTAAACTTCAGAGCAAAAATGGTACCTATTGACTTGGTCCCAGTGAAAATTACAGATAAATAAAATACAATAATAACAAAGCTTCTTTGAAAAATTCTATGAAAACAAGGTTGTCTCTCTTATCTGTTAGTCAATCAAAGTAAGGATTAAAAAAATCCTAAAAGAAAACCTCATTTAAAAAATTATATGTCTATTTGTATTGGAATAGATAAGAAGAATGAATGTCAAAATGATACTGTATTTTTATTTGGATGGCCACATGATAGGTGATTTTTAAACAATTTTTTTTCCTTTGCTTTTCTGTACTTTCTAAAATGTCTACAATAAACATTACTTTTATAATACAAAAAGAACTTTAAAAAATTTAGACCATTTAATTTTATCTGAATTGTATAAGATGATGAACAGCTAAGAACTACCCAAAGATGTTTGTTGTATGTAGTTCTTACAAATCAAGTGTCAACACTAATTTAACAGAGAAGAATAAAAATATCCATTACTAAATCACATTCTTGATAAACCTAATTCCAAAGTACTGCTTGGGGGATATTTACTTCCAGCCAGACTCTTTGAGTTTGTTTGTTTCTTTTTTTTCCTGGTGCTCCCGATCTTCCACTTTTTGCTTCATGAATCTTCTCTTGAACAATGAAGGGGAGTACTGTAGTTCAGTGAGGAAACAATATGTGTTAAATAGTTGGCTTTCATTTAAAAGGCACCTATATACTGAATTTCAAACAACCATGGCCTAACCCTTTGCAAAACAATTATTTTCAAAATTCATTTTGTTAAAGATTTGGATCTGGTTAGTCGGTTTAAAGTTATCACCACTGGCTCATTTTTTAAAATTCAGTTTTAGAAAGAACTGTAAAATCATGGACCAGACTGTTTTCCTAGTGTTTGTGCCATGGTTTTTTGTTTCAATGTCAAAACAAAACAAAAGAAACTTAACATTGTACTGTAACTAGGTTAATATCTGCAATCACCTATCCAGTAGCTTTGCCTAGACGTATTGATGCTCCATCACATATTCCAGGAAGGTATTTCTGGCAATGGCATGTGAGATGATCTGTTGCCCCCACCATGGGATACTCACTGTTTGAAAACAAATTCATTAACATGTTTAAACATCGTTCAGGAGCAGGAGCCATGTAAACGTTTATCATTATTGGTTATTTACAATTTATTCATAGGGATCCAGCTGGCAGCCATCTGGTGCCTAAAACTGAAAATTGAAGGAAAAAATAAAAGTCACTGGGAAAATATAATTTAGTCTCCATATGTATTTGATACATATTAACTTCAGTTAATTAGCTGTTAGTGAAATAACATGAATGCTCTGCAATAGCAGGTAGATATATGAAATTTCACACAAACGTTTAAGTGTCCATTGAAGGACAAAATGAAAGTAGTAACAATGCAGTAATTAACTGGCAAATGTACTAGGTAGTAGGGTGAGTCTATAGTAACAAGTTAGACTCTAAAATATATAATGACTCATGTGCAAGAGAAGCATTTTCTCTCTCAACAGTTCAAGACAATTATGTTAGGTTGGTAAATATGTCCTCAAGCAGTGATTTGGGCCCTGAGCTATCTTGTGGTTCCCCATTTCCTAGGCCCATCGATAGAAATCCACCAACCTCCAGAGAATCCATGCATAGAATTCAGGGCTGTCAGTATACTTGCATGGGAAAAATTACATCACTGTTAACTTTGAACCAAAATGTATCATGTTATGTTAATTTTGAATATAGGCAAAACCACAGAAATATTAATAGTACTTGTCACTTTGTAGCAAATAGAAATCACAAATGTTTCTGTTGTCGCTATTGTTACAGATCTTCAAAGAATCCTTTATTCTCAATACTCTTTCAAAATTACAGTAGTTAGTAGACCTGCCTCTTGATCTTGTATTTTAACACTAAAAATCAAAACAAAACAAAAAAAGCACAATGGCAGGCAACCTTTAGGAGGGCCCCCAGTGATCCCAATTTACTGATGTTCACACCTTTGAGTAATCCTCTTGTAATGAATAGAATATGGCAAAAGTGATTTGATGTCATTTCTGAGATGAGGTTATAAAAATTTGGTGGAGTCTGTGCCCTGTCTTGGAGCACTTGTTCTAAGGAAAGTGATGCCAAGACATGAGACAGCTCTATGGAAAGGTCAATGTGACAAAGAACTAAAGCCTGCCAACAGCCATTTGAGCTTGGAAGTGGATCTTTCCCCAATCGAGGTTTCAGGCAATTGTCTCCCAAGATGTCACCTCAGTTTTAGCCTATGCAAAGCTCTGAGCCAGAACCACCCAGCTAAGCTTCTCCTGACCCACAGAAACTGTGTGATAATAAACGTTTTAACCTGCTAAGTTTTGAGGTAATTTATTATACAGCAAGAGATAATTAATATGCACATATATATTATCATATTAGTAATTTTCTAAATGCTTCGATAATTGTATTCAATATAATCATCATCCTTTATAATGCTAGCATTTTATTGTATACATTTAAAAACTTCCTGAGAAGGGATCCAAAGGTTTCTTCAGAGAGACAAGAGAAGCCATGGTACAAAAAGACTGACCCTACATATGGCCCCATTGGTGCCCAGTGCTAGCTGGCAAAAGGAAGAAAAAACAAGGAGAAGGCACACCTGTTTTTGTATCGTACGCCTAGAAGCAGACATTATTTCTGGTCACATTTTATTGGTGTGAACTAATTACGTGGCTACAGCTTGGTGCAATGGGGATTGGGAATAGCCGTTTACTAACCATTGCTCCATATAAGGGAATGATTTATTTTATTGGCTGGTGTCAGAGCAAACACCCAAAATATTGAGAAAAGCAATGAACATAATATCTGCTAGAATAGAATCTTAAAGTTGATTTGGAAAATAAACACAAAGAGTCAAATGAAAGAAGCAGATGGTGATGACAAAACATTTTCTGTGAAGTGATTTTTATTCCAAGTGATAAGACCTCTGTGGTTCTGAGGATGTGCTGTCTGAGATCTTCTTTGATCTTCTTTAAAAATGAATGTTGTGAGGTTATGAACACAGAACCTTAACTTTTCTGAAGTAACTGAACAAAGAATAGGATAGGATTGTTGGTATGAGTTTATTCATTCACTCAATAAACATTTGCTGAGGGCTTACTATGTAACAGAGATTATACTAAGTACTGGGGGAAAGGAGATCACCAAAAATAAGACAAGACCCCTGTTCCCAGAAAGCTTATGATGAAGGAGACAGCTCAGTCAAGTAAATGTATACAGCGTGCTCTGCTATGTGGCATGCATAACCACAGGGTGCTAAAAGCAACATTCTATCAGCAAAATAATTCACAATTACTTTTTTTTTATTTCAACATGCCTTGGGCTGACAAGATGAAATTAAATGGAAATGTCAGGCCCCAGTTGTTAAATAGGGTAAGATTCCTATGGGGATCATTTTTCAGACTTTCCCAGGATCCCTTAATTCACAAAGTAAAGCTGCCTCTCAATATTCACAGAAAGCTTTCAGAAAAGATTCCAGTCCTCTGCTGATGGGGAAATGGCAAGAAAGAATTCCTAGAAGTCTACTATGCCATCCCATACATGTAGTGTCATATGAAAAAGTTAGTTACCCTATGTTCCCTCCAACATTTACAAGCTGATCGATGACTGATGAGTCCTGGAGTAAAACCAGGACACTGGGAAGCTGGGCTGCCAATAGCTCATCAAGTATCTTTGAGAAGATTAGGCAAATCTACTCTTTTCTTGAACTGTGGTAGCCCTATACCCAGGTACATGGCTTGATGAGCAGGCGAACTGAGTACAGGCTGCTCATCTCGGTCCCATCTGACCCCTGGGCTGCACATTCGGTCCTATGCAGAGGTCCCCCTGGAAGTTCCTCAGCAAAACAGTACCTCTCCCCACTGCACACTTCCTTCTGACACCTGTCACTTTTTTACCCTCCCTCAGAAACTTGTGGATTCCAGCATCATGTCTGTTCTCCCTTCTTAGCTGATAGGATTATGCAAGAATTACAGATTCACAATGTTGAACATTCACTCTTCATTCAGCAACTATGTATTTGTATACTGTTCCTTGGGTGAAGAAGTGGAGTATTATACATTTATGACAAATAAAGGACAGGAAATGAATTGTCTCATCGACACAAGTAATAATACACATCAAACAACTTCTAAAATCTACATTTCATTGAGATGTCACTCTTTGTCATTGCATATCAGAAAAAAAAAAGAGAATGAACAAATGATTATCCCAGTTCTATTTAAAGAAACATCTAATTTTCAAGAGCTCTTCTTCCAAAAGATCTGACTGACTCTTAGAAGGATACTAACCCTGGCATTCTGCCTGGCTGGCAGTATTTTGCCTCTGTAATAGGTAACCCGTAGCTTTCAGCCAACAGTTTAACGCCATGGCTCTTAAGCCTGGTGTCAACACACCAGTGAGTTGCATTCCGTTGTGCAGCATTTTGAATGCAACTTATCACCAATGTAGTGATATACACTGAGATACTCCTTCTTCCTTCTGTCAGGAGATAGAAGAGTGTCACCATTTATCCCTTGTGATTCTAATAGAGCAAACAACCCCGGGACCACCGGTAGCAGCAACCTCACATGGAGACTTATTAGAAATACAAATTCTCAGGCTCTATCACAGAACAACTGAGTCAAAACTCTAGGAGGAGACGCAGCAAGTCATGGTTTAACAAACCTTCCGCATGGTTGTAATGTACACTCAAATCCGAGAACCACTGTAATAGGCCCATTCCCAGTTGACAAGCTCAGGAAAGAATCAAATGCTCCTTCACACAAGAGGCTAGAGTTATTATCTCACAGATAGGATGGAAGTCATTTTACTAGGAGGAATGTGATGAATCTGGACACTGAGAAAAGAAAAATACTTGCAGAGGCAGTTGTATGTGCCCCTAGGTAACCTGAGGAAGGGAGGGAGGATTGGCTGCACCCCTCACTGGTGGATAAATTGAACTGAAATCTAAACGCCTGCCAGCCTCCCAACATCTGCATGGGAGCACAGCTCTCCCTTCCTCCCTTTTCAGCCAGTGAAGCATAGAAAGAGAGAAGCCGCTGTCAGCATCCATCAAGATTTAGAGTTAATGGCATAAGAAGAAATCTATTCTAGAATATTCTCCACTAAGAAGAGGCAGAAGGAAGACAGCAAAGCTTGAGAAGGGTTATGAGCAAGGGTTGGGGCAGAGGGTAGGTGGCGATGTTTGAGAATAAAGAGAGGCTTCTAAAACAGTGAGAAACCTTCAAAGCTCTAAGGGATTTTGCCTACCCAGGTAAAGTCCTAGTTCATTCTAATGACATGGCTTTAGGAATGATTTTACAGCAAAAACAAACTGCGTAGGATGCCATTACAGTTCATTCTGGGAAGACAGGTGAGGTGGTACTCCATCTGGGAAGACCGCTCCACTTTCTGATCATAGGTAGGGCTTTCTCACTCACTTTACTGCTTCAAGCTGAAAATTTACCAACTAACTAACCCAAAGGGCCAGCAGACAGTTGGCCCTGATTGGTTATTGTCATCAGCCATGTCTGTTCTCTGTGAAGGAAATGGAACAAATGGAGCACTGCTCTTGCTCAGCTGATTCCTCACGAGTCCTGCCATCTTAGGGCACAGTCCCTTCACTCTGCAGAGAGCAGTGTGCTCTGGAATCCAGTGACAGCCCAACATGGGCCTGGTCACTCTGGAAAGTGGGTAGGCCCTGTCTTTGTAATTCTTGTCAGATCAGGCTTTCTTAGCACTAGAACGACAGGAAGGATATTGGAAATTCCAAAATAGATAATATTCACACAACATTTAGGCTAGATGTTGCCTTACACCAGGGGTGGGTCAATTGTGGCCAAATCCAGCTTACAGCCTGTTTTTGTAAATATAGTTTTATTTATCTCAATATAGTCAAGCTCATTATACACAGCCAACTGTGTTAACCACATCTACTTGCATCCTACAGCAGCAGATTGAGTAGTTGCAATAAAGTATATACGGCCTGCAAAAGCCTAAAATATTTACTATCTGGCCCTTTACAGAAAAAAATTGCTGGCCCGGCCTTCGACTCAACTCTGACTCTTAGGTCTTGGCGGTCACCACCACCACCCCCACCGGCACCCCACCACCACCACCACTGCGTCAGCACAAGGATGTATGGTTGTGTATATTGCTGTTACCCACCAGCAGATCCCTACAATTTCACCCAAATAGGCTATTTCCCTGTCCTTGCCTATTTTGCTCTTTCTTTGCTTCTCTTCAAAACTGTATTTGATGTTCACGTTCCAAAGCCAGGCTGTTTTCTGCTGCTCTGCCTCCTTCTAACAATGGCTCTGACTTCTGTTTGGCATGTCCTTTTCCTTCAACTGATGGTTTCTTACTGCTCATGTTAGGGGCTCATTTTGGTGTCCATCTTTAGGGGGCTTCCATTTCCCTCATCCCCAGCCACTGACAATCAAAATTTTTAAAAGCCGTGGCCTGTGGCACCAACTAACCACAATATAGATCTGTAAGTTCCCCAATCCCCACCTTTGAAATCAAATCTGTGGATTTCAGATACCAAGATGCATGACGTAATACATGAGTGCCATTACAAACACACATTTACACATAGTCTGCTTTCTTTTTACTTTGGGACCAAGTTTTTTCAGTCAGTACGAAGTCTGTTTCATTACTCTCCATTTTTTAGGACTCGACTTTTTCCTAGCTAGAAAATGCTAGAGGCTCCGAAAACTCGGTATGTTCTGAAAATATTGTATTGTAGCCATTTGTTTCCTTTATAATGGACATGTGAACCAGTAAGTAGGCTTCATTCTTACTACATACTTTTCATACACCTTTTGATGTTCAAACCATGTATTAGATATCCAAAATATTTGATAAATATATTTTAAGAATGCTTCCCTTTTTAGAATGACCATCTTTATAGGCAACATGGAAAGATGTGGAAAATTCCAGATCATTGTCTTCCTAGAGGATTTCAGATCTGGGAGAACTAGTTCTACACTTGGTTTTTGCAATAAGCTTAACACTCTCCACTGAATCTGTGAAAATACTTTATACTTCACGAAAATTTAGTGTAATAGAGATTCTTCAGAGGCCATTTTTGCCTCTAGACAAATTCTTGCTGAAAGAAAGTCATTATGAAATGGCAGATTCATTCATCTTTTCTACTTCAAGATCTATAGTACAAAAAGAAGACGTATATTATATTGGTTATATAAGAAAATGTCCTTTTACTTAGAATTGCATGCAAAAAAGATTTAGGAATAAAGGAGTGGGATACCCGCAGCTCACTCTCAAATGGACAGAACAGCACTGTTCAATAAAAATGTAACACGTGGCAAACATGTCATTTTAAATACACTAGTAGCCAGATTTTAAAAAGTAAAAACAAGCAGATAAAATTAATTTAAATGATATTTTTAGTTAACCCAATATAATCAAAATATTTTAATTTTAGCACGTAATCAATATTTAAAAATTAGCATTGAGGAGTGGCCGGGTGGCTCAGTTGGTTAGAGTGCAGCGCTCATAACAGCAAATCGCCAGTTCAATTCCCACGTGGGCCACTGTGAGCTGCGCCCTCCACAACTAGAGTGAAAACAACAACTTGACTTGGAGCCGATGGGTCCTGGAAAAATACACTGTTCCCCTATATTCCCCAATAAAAATTTTTAAAAAATCAGCATTGAAATAGTTTACATTCTTTTTTTTCATACTACGTTTTTGAAATCCAGTGTATATTTTACGTTTATAGCACATCTCAATTTGGATGCTAAATTCTTACCAGAAATAATGCTTGGCCTATATTTAGATACCACAAAATTAACATCTTATAAAAGTAGATTTACATAATTAAGTTGTTCCAAGCATACTTAATTTCTTTTCCAAGAACTGAACCAATTCTCACTTTTTAATTTATATTTAATTTAAATTAAAAATTCAGTTAGTTCCTCAGTCACACTGCTCATATTTTAAGTGTTCAGCAGTCTTTAGCAGCTACCATAAAGTTGGAGAGAAAGAAAATGATAACAAAAGTTGTTGAATCTGGAAGACGGACATATAAAATTCCTTCGTACAATTCTTTCAATTTTACTGTGACTTAGAACTTATTTCAAAAGTTAACAAAATATTAATGATTGCTTCTCCAAAAAAAACAAAAGCAAATACTTTCTATCAAGAGTTTTCAATCTAAATTTTAAGGACTATTTACAAATAGAATTTTAAAAGCAGTCCTATTCTTTCTAGTGTAAATTATAAAGTAATTCTTAAGCACCTAAAGTCCTAGATGACATGCAAAAGATTTTATGTAGACTTTATTTATCAGGACACCTTTTATTGCCGGTAACAGAAAAACATTTAAAACTAACTTTAAACGAAGGGTAACAGTTGGCTCATATATCTGAGAAGAATACTTGGCTATTTTAGGACCGAAAGGGAATTTCCAAGAAAATGTATTCAGTACTGTGTTTCCTCTCTGTCTGTGGTCTTTTGTAATGGCAGCCCAAGCCGACTAAGACAGTGTGTAGTAATACAGTTACATATATTTACTAACTCAAGGATGTAAGTTCAGTCATTTCAAATGAATTCTGCTGTCATTTGTCCAAAGTTAAAGAACCCCTCCAGGTATTTTTATATTTACATGGATTGAGTGCACCCTGAGTATTGTAGCCCAATGAAATCAAACCAGGGAAGCAGCACCCCTTATATAATCTGCTTTAGTGAGGATTATTTCTGTCCGAGAGTGTACAAGTTAAACAAAAGAATGAGGATAAAATAGCTAGATAGGCCAACTTCTCTGCAGAATTCAACTTGATAAGGGTGTTGGAAGGCTGGAAACCCGCTAGGCTGAAATCTTAGTAACTCTCTGCCGCCACCTTCTGGAGATTTGGAGAAATAACAGAGCTGTTAGGTATTTTTGTACTTTATAATTCCTTTATCACCATTCATATTACTAAAAATTAATATTGGGGTAAAAACATCCAAAATCCTATGATTTCAAAATCTTATAACATGAAAACTTAAAAAAAATCCACATTCACTTTAATGGTTTTTGTTTTCAATATCTAGGAAAACAGATAACTTACTACCTAGAGTCTTTCTCTGCTCATACAGCTTGTTCAGCTTAGAATAGGTATTTTGTGATAAGTAGTCCATTTCATTTTAAACCAAGGATCAAGCCAAAGGGCACCTTCTTTCTCATACTGACAGGACTCTTGCTTTCATAGATTTTTTGGAGTACAAGGCTTGTGTCTTCCAAATACTTTTAAAATAATGTACCATCTGTTTATGATAAAAACTTTAGTAGACTAGTAATAGGAGAGA
The DNA here is from genome assembly GCF_964194185.1 of Rhinolophus hipposideros. Lineage (NCBI taxonomy): Eukaryota > Metazoa > Chordata > Mammalia > Chiroptera > Rhinolophidae > Rhinolophus > Rhinolophus hipposideros. Next base: position 25,793,862 of record NC_138049.1, on the reverse strand, counting down.
ACTTCCTTTGGAGGAAAACTCTGTTTACAAATAAAACTACAGCAAACACTATTTTTAAGTGTGAAATGTCCAAAGCCTTTGCAGTGAGCCCAGGAAGCAGAAAATGCCTCCTATCACCACCTCTGTCGTACTGGAGGCCCTAGACAAGCCATGTGGCAAGAAAAAGGACAGAAAGTTGTAAGTGTTGGAAAGGAATAAATAAAACTTATTCTTCACAGATTACCTGATTGTGTACATAGAAAAAACATGTGAAGTTACAGATAAATGATTAAATAGTGAGGTTAGCAACATTTCTGATACAAGGTGAATTTTTAAAAATTAATTTTCTGCCTGTTTACCAGCAACTAATGGTTAGAAAGTAAAATCTTAAAAAGAAACCATTTATAATAACATCAAGAAATATCAAATACCTCACAATAATTCTAAAGAAATTGTGGAAGGCCTTCAGTCAGAAAACTCTAAAATATGATTGAGAGAAATTATTAAAGAAGATTTCAATGAATGAAGTGATATCCCATTTGGGGGATCAGAAGACTCAATATTATAAGTGGATCGATGTTCCTCACACTTGTCTTCAGAGTCAATGCAAAAACAAAATTCCCACAGATTTGAAAAATGAAATCGGATCTAAAGTTTCTAGGGAAATGCCAAGGCCTGAGACACACTTGATGAAGCATAAAGGAGGACTTGCCCCACCTGACAATTGTCACCATGTGGTTTTGGCTCAAGGATAGGTGAATTGGTGATGGGACACACAGAGAACCAAACATCAGACCAAGAGATAAAATGGACGTTGGATCTATGACAAAAGCTGGTATTACAGAGGAGTTTCTAAAGCACAGTTTTTTAATAGATAATGCTGGGTACTCTCCAGGAGAGGAAATTTTCAATTAGACAGCTAACAAAAATGAATTTCCAGTGTGATGGTATTTGTAGGTGGGGCTTGTGGAGGTAATTAGATAAAGATGAGATCATTCAGGTGGGGCCCCCACTGAAGGGAGTAATGTCCCGAGCTCCTGCTCTCTCTCTGCCATGTAAGGACACAGCGAGAAGACGGCCATGTGCAAGCCAGGAAGAGGGCTTTCACCAGAAACAGAGTGCCAGCACCTTGACTGTAGACTTCTCAGCCTCTACAATTGTGAGAAAATTAATATCTGTTGTTGAAGACACCTAGTCTAGGTGATTTGTTATGGAAGCCTGAGCTGACTAAGACGAAGACCTATTTGAGGAAGGTTCAGCAATAAAGATGTTCAAAGACAATATAGGGTATATTCATGACCTCAGGGTTGGGAAATTTTTAAAAATAGGACACAAAGTAGCAACCATAAAGGAATAGAACTGTTAACAAACTATATTAGAATTAAAAACTTTGTTTATCCAAAACAGCATTAAGGGTGAAAATGCAAGCCTAAAATCAGGAGAAGACACTTGCAATACCCATAAGCAATAAAAAAAATCGCATGCAGACTACTTTAAAAACTCCTACCAACCAATAAGAAAAAGACAAAAGAGAAATAGGTGAATTTCTCCAAAGAGGACATACAGATGACGAATAAACATATGAAAAGATGCTCAACATCACTAATCATCAGAGAAATGCAAATAAAAACCACAATGAGATATCACCTCACCCTAGTCAGCATGGCTATCATCAACAAGACAAATAGTAACAAGTGTTGGAGAGGCTGTGGAGAAAAAGGAACCCTCATACACTGTTGGTGGGAATGCAGACTGGTGCAGCCGCTATGGAAGGCAGGGAGGAGGTTCCTCAAAAAATTAAGAAAGAATTACCGTTGACCCAGCAATCCCTCTCCTTGGTATATACTCAAAAAATCTGAAAACATTTATCTGTAAAGATATATGTGCTCCAATGTTCATTGCAGCTTTATTTACGGTGGCCAAGATATGGAAACAATCGAAGTGTCCTTTGATAGATGATTGAATAAAGAAGATGTGGTATATATACACAATGGAATACTACTCTGCCATAAGAGAAGATCAAATAGTGCCATTTTGCTACAACATGGATGGATCTTGAGATCATTATGCTAAGTGAAATAAGTCAGACAGAAAAAGTCGAGAACCATATGATTTCAGTCATATGTGGTATATAAAACTGAAAGCAATGAAAGAATAAGACAAACAAACAAACAAACAAAAACTCATAGACACAGACAATAGTTTAGTGGGTAAGGGGGGTAAGGGGGAAGGGGGGTGGTAGATGAGGGTAAATGGGATCAAATATATGGTGACAGAAGGAGCCCTGACTCTGGGTGGTGACCACACAATGGGATCTGTAGATGATGTAATACAGAATTGTACACCTATGTAACTTGACCAACCATTGTCACCTCAATAAACTTTAATTTTAAAAAAAGAAAAGAAAAATAGGAGAGACTTGCATATCCAAATGGCCAATAAAAATAGAAAAAGTGCTCAACATCATTAATGATCCAGGAAACACACCAGATGCCATTCTATACCCTCTGGAATGGCTAAAACTAACAAGCCTAATAAGACCAGTGTGGAGTGGGAACTGGAGTCACAGGAGCTCTCATCAGTGTGGACACATTTATCTCAGAAAACACCTTGGCCTTGTCAACCAAATTGAGCATTTGCATTCCTGTCATCAAGCAATCCACTCTGGGTATATAGCGTGTGTGGGTGCACTCCACGACACGTGTTCAAGAGAGTGAAGAGCAGTAATTGCTTCAATGGTCTACACTGAAAATATCAACAATGTCCATCAGAGTGGAAACAAAACATACTTTGCAGTGTATTCATACAGTGGAATCCAAAAGTAAATAAAATGTGGACTCTTAAAAATTTCATGTTGATCAAAATAAGCCAGACACAAAAGAATACACACTGTACAATTCCACTTACATTTGCTGTAAAAAGACAGCAAAACCACATTATAGTGTTTAGGTATGCGTAAGCTAAAAGCATAAAGAGAGCAAAGAAAGAAAAAAGTGATTATATTGAGGAGGGAGGAATTTGTGTTTTGGAAAAGGCTTGCTGAAGCTTTCTGGGGTTCTGGTAATGTTCTCTCTGACCTGGGTCATGTCTCTGACATGGGTGTTAGATTAAAACTAATTCCCTAAACTGTAGTTTATATTTTACCTGTGTTTCGGCACATCACAGTACAAAAAGCTTAAATTATGTTTTCTTTTTCTTGTTTTTATTTATTAAAATGTATCGGGGTGACAATGGTTAGTAAAATTACATAGGTTTCAAGTGTACAATTCTGTAATACATCATCTATATATTACATTGTATGTTCACCACCCAGAGTCAGTTTTCCTTCCATCACCATATATTTGATAAACTACATTTTCTTTTAAAATCCTAGGCAAGACAATGAGGTAAGTGCCCTTTCTCCAAACTAATGATCTTTACAAAATAATCCTACAAATTCACTCTATCTCCAGCTTCAATCTTCCTTCTATTGGCATAATAATAGTAATAGTAGTAGCAATAATAATTGTAGCTAATAGTTATGGCAAGCACTCTTATAAATGCTTTCCACATCTTACTTCATTTAGTCTGTATTCACCCTAGGAGGTAGTTGCTATTAGTATACCCATTTTACACATGGGAATACGGGAACGGAGAAGTTAGCTGACAGCTTGGAAATGGCAGTCAGAATTCAAACAAGGGTCGGAACTCAGGTCCTGCATTCAAAGTCACAACATGGCAGCCTCAGTTCTGTTGCCCTGACATCCTACAGGACACTTATCTCTGCCAGTCTGATTCTAGGTCTGGACATCGTTTAGATTTGTGGCATGAATAACCAAGAAGGCTCTGAGGTCATGCTGCTGAGCTGCTTTGGCCCCCATTCAGATCTGAGCTACTGGTCCCAGGTGGAGTGATATCTGCTAGTGGGAATGAAAAGCAAGAGGCTTTTCATGTCCTAAGAAGATCATTCCCTGGCCGGCATAGAACAAACCAGTTAAAGTTTGTAAGCCTTAGGTTTAACTCTTTAGTTATTAAAAGCCTGGAGTTTCTTTTGAGGTGAAATGTATTGTATCCTAATCACGCCATAATGAGGCTCACTTTCTTTGTGGATTTCAAACAATTGCCTTTGCAGTAAATTCTGAAAATGTTTAAAGTCATACTAGATGTCATGAAGCAGGACTTTTTCTCTCTGAAATGGGATTTAACATTTGCCTTAATTAAAACTAATAGTTTTAGTTAGCCGGCAGAAAAATCTTAACAAGATATTCATTTGTGAGAAGTTATAAAAATGGAGGAATAAATAGTAGGTAAGTAGGTACAATGCTACTAACTACAATCAACAAATATTAACTGTTACACTGTAGAAAGGAGTTTAATAAAATTTGAGGTAGGAGAGGAAAAAGAAAGAGAAAGAGAAATAGGAGGAGGAGAAGGAGGAGGAAGAGAAAGAGAAGAAAAGATGATGATGAGATGGTTGTAGAATAAAGGAAGATCACAGAAATAACCCTCAGAAAGCAACACATATTTCAAATGACAATCTGCCTCACTGAGAAATTTCTCAGAACTACTGAGAAATATTAGAGCCTATCTTGGATTTTTTTTTGGTGCTCTGGGTCCTATTAATGACTAAAACAAAATTGTGCTTATTTCAGTCTTATGGGTCCTCTGAATAGTACAGATCTGGTCTTTGAAAAACACACACATTTACATAGCAAGTGATTTGAAACAGCCAGTATTACCGGATGTTATTATGGAGGCTGTTTTTCATTTAGACTGAAAGCTTGAATAACACACTTACCTAGTTTATATTCTTTCTGTCTCATTCTGTCTTTTGTTATACACTTCCTGACAGGATAAATTCCAGTGTAGAAGGAGCCATGACAAGGGAATACAGTACTTAATAAAGATTATATACTCTATTCAGAAAATGCCCAGTGTTAAAATGAAGGTTAGAAAGGATTTCTTTGCTGGTTGTGTTTCCTTTAATCCCATTTTCTATGGCTTTGAATAGGATTAGGGCTCAGAGGAAGGGATAGAAGCAGGTATCTGATAGAGGGGAACGGAAAGCAGGACAGTGAACAGAGTGTGCCAATATTCTCCAGACTTGCTCTGTCAGCCTTTAGTGAAGAGACTTTCAAGCCTGTGAGCTGCAATGTTAAAATATCTTATGTCAGTGGAACTTTTGAGTACAAGTCATTACTCTTCCTGATGAAAGGGGAACTGAATTTTGTTTCACTCCTATTCTATGCCAGGCACTTTATTATATTAGAAGAAAAATCTAAATCTATTCCCTTTAAACACACCGGGTTTTAGGGTTTAGAAAAAACATTTTCACTCATTAATCACCATGCTTCTCATATTTTCGATGCCTAAGCAAGACAGTTGAGTGACAGCATGGAGAAGTAGGAAAAGAATAAGAATAAGACATACTTAGGTTTCAAGCCTGCCTCTATCTTTTACCAAATGTGGGACTTGATTTTCCCTGAGCCTGTTTCTTCATCTGCAAAATGGTAAATGGCTCTACAATGCCTTGTTTTGCAAGAATGCTGTAAGGATTTAATGAGAAATGCAAACAAACAGCTCAAGACACAGCATTTATCATATTGAAGCTATGATTATTTTTATTTTCCTATTCAATGAGATATTTACATATGAGTTGAGGACTGAACTTTGAATTCCACTCCCTTCCCAATTTTAAACTAATTTATCCTAAGGGCAGGCAAAAAAGGGTAGGAATCTCAGTCAAAGATTCATAAAAGTCTTCTTTGCTGGCTCAGCAAGACAAGAAAAAAGAGAGAAACCCAAAAGAAAAATGAAGACAGCAATGAGTTCTCCTTAGTTTCCTTTTCTTTTTTTCAAGATAATTCAATTTTACTTTTACTTACCTTTACCATTAGGTTTTGCATTTGAATACTGATATTCTCAGGCATTCATTTTTTTATCAAGATTTTTTTCATATACTGAGTATTGACCCTTTGAAGGACAGCCAAGTTTATTTTTTGACCTAAATGTTTTCTCCCACCCCAATACCTATCTTGAGAAACAAGGAACAAAATAGTGCCAGAATGGTCACATTGGACATCCCATTTAAGATAAAACCAATGAGACTGCATTGGGTGACACATTAAACCACATTTTATCTGAAGGTGATTTCTATTTTCAAGAACCCCTGTGGCTTGCAGGGAATGGACTATATCTCAATGTGAAAATGGCAGCATAAATGTTTTATTAAGCAAATACCCATAGTGGGGGAGGGATGTCTAATTAGACCCCTTGGGTATCAGTGGTGTCTACTGGATATAAGCATGGCTTCTCACCCTGCGAGCAAAGCTTTGCTGAACGTGGTGGTCACCACGGTCACTACACATGGCCAGTCACCATAAAGGATTCTTTTTCTCCCTGAGAATGTTTGCAAATGAAGAAATATTTTACTGAGTGTACATCTTATTACAAAATCCATCTCATCGTCAGTTTCTAATGAAAATGGGGAAGGGAGAAACCACGAGAAGGGAAAGGAATGCGTCTGCTCAGAGGGGCGGAAGCTTTGCACAGTGTTTGTCTCTTCACTGGGCCTCTCTCAAAGCTCTTGCAACCGTATCCCCCAGGCGAATTGAATGCCAGATAAATTAAGGAGCTATGTCTCCATGGGAACAGCATAGAGAGAACAAAATGGGGAATAAAGTTAATATTTATAGCCCATGGCTGTTGATTTTATGTGCTGGCTGTACTCATGACGTTATCTCAGGGCTATGATGAGTACAGTAGGGTACATCTCATGGGTGCCTTAGTTCTCAAATCTATTTTTTCATTCCCTTTCTAACCCATCCCATGTCAAGCACAGAGCGTGAGCGCTAGCTGTAGAGTTTATTTGCATAACTCTCTTTGGGTTGTGTTTGGTAGACAGAACACAGGCTTTGGAGCCAATGGAACCTGGGTTCAATCCCAGCTCTGGCACCAGCCTCAGTTTCTTCACCTCTAACATAGGAATAGTGGTGCTTACCTCCACTGGCTGCTGCTGGGAGGATTCAAAAAGATGCACAGAAAATCCTGAGTCTGGTACAAAGTGGACCCTTAACAAATCACCGCTATTATTCATTTTACTGTTGACCTTTTGCTTTCTTGTCACATTAGAGCTTGTATCTAGAATCAGAAGAAAACATTTGATAATTAAATATCTGGATTCTTCAGGCTAAGAAGCATAAATAATCACTTTGTTTTCGAGGCCTTATTGCCTTGACGCGTGTTTTTAAAATATCTTGTCATGTTGCCTGTGATTCCTCTATTTTACTGTTATTTCCAGGCTGTCAGATGGGTCGGTTTCATCAGCCCTGAAAGCCAAAGACACAGAGGACACACACACCCAGATACAAAAGCCTCTTCGAGCAAAGCCTATTTGTTTTGTCATGGCAACCCTTGTCACTTCCAGCTGGAGAGTGACCGATGATGTCATTATCAAGAGAGGATGGGTATGCAAGTTGAGAGCCCAGTCTGAGCTGCAGGATTACAGAGAATTGTATCTCAAATGCTCATGATAAGAAGGGAAGCCATCAGCACAAGGGGCTTAGGGCTTGTATAAACAAACATACACTGTCTTTGACCAAGAGAGAATTGGGTTTGCAAATCTGAGATTCAGAGCAATACCCTATATGTATGTGATTTTTAAGACAGAATGCACAAAGCTCCTTCAGTTTTCAGGCAGATCTATACTGGTGTTGAGTGAAACCATACAAGACTCTCACGGTCTGGTGGTTCTTTTAAGTCTTGGGAGCAAAGTGCGACGTGGTCTGGTCAGAGATATGCTGACTAGAGATGGGGCAAACTGGGGTGTGCATAGGAAACAGACAGCCTACAGGAGAATCTGACAGAGAAAACTGGGAAGGAGAGTGCCAGTAGCCCAAAGCGAAACCTTTTGGATAGTAAAAGGATGTGCTAGTAGCACTTAACCCTGGACAGCAGGCATAAATGGGGACTGTCCCTGGCAAACCAGGTTACGTGGTCATTATGCATAAATCAGAGACACAATCTGGTTTCCTCCTAAGCGGGCAGCTCTGTTGTGTTAGCACTAGAAGTGGTGCCTTGCAGCAAAGCACACCTCAGAGGGAGATGCTGGCCACCTTCACACAGGCCCAGAGAAAATATTGGAAGGCAAAGGGAAGTGTTCCCTTCTTTCTAGGTTCTTTGGCTGGTCTATTAAATTGAAGTAAGACAGATTAACAGGAGAAAAACAAATTTAATTTTGTACACATCATATGGGAGCTAATAAAAATACAAGACTCAAAGAAGTGATGAAAGCAGGCAGCTGTTATACCTTTTAAATGAAGAAACAATTATTTGTGAAGAATTGAACAAAGGGATTTGGGCTGTAGTGGACCCTTCACAAATCACCGCTGGTATACCCTCACCACCACACCAAATGAATGATAATCATTAGAAAAGAAACCTGGAAATGCGTCTAATAGAATCTTTGGGCCAAGAGGAGCTTTAATAGTAGTCTAGTGCAACTGTTTCTTTTTACAAACTAGTGTAACAGAGCAGTACTTAGCCTGAGCAGAGCATGAGGCCTGAAGTCAGGGCCTGTTTCTGCCCCTTAACAGCTATGTGGTCCTCGGTAAGGTGTGACATGGCTTTGTTGGGAGGCTGGTGTAATGGATATTACACACAGAGTAAGACTTCAATAGATGGAAGCCACTGTGACTGATTGACTTGCTTGAGGGCATAGTGCTGGTTTATGGCACAGCTGTGACAGGAAACCTGCAACTAAGTCATAATTGTCATTATATGTTATGTGCTAATGGCAGGCAGATGGAACAGAGTATTCCTCACTTGGGTATATACATTTTTTTAAGTTTTATTTGGGAATAATTTCACGTTCTAGAAAATTTACAAGAACAACCTGAAGAACTCCCATTTACTTTTCACACAGATTCATACTTGTTAATATTTTACATTTGCCTCATTATTGATTCATCTATACACACACACACACCTTATTTATCTATTATGTGTATATTATACATATATATATTTCCCATTTAAGCTATGTGAGGATTACAGACATGTGCCGTTACCCTGCAGTACTTTAGCATGTAGCTCCTAACAAGAACATTCTCCTACCAAATGAAAGTAGAACTACAAAAATCAGGAAATTAACATTGATACATTACCACCAATTAATTCAGCCCCCCATTTGTTTTGCCTATTGTTCCAACATTGTCTTTTATAGACAAAGGAGCCAATCCTGGAATATATATTGCTTAGTTCTTATGCGTTCTTTATATAGTCTCCTTTGACCTGAAAGTGTTTCTGTCTTTCCTTATCTTTCATGGTCTTCACGTTTTTGAAGAGTACAGGCCTATTACTTTGTAAAATGCTCTTTATTTTGGGATTGCCTGATGTTTCATCATCATTAAATTCAGGTCATGCATTTTTGGCCCTCTCAGCAGGCAAAACTAAGAAATAAATGCATGCATATACATATGCATACATACAGAACTCTACGTCTATATCCACATATATATACATATTAGAAACTGTACATTCACATCAATACTTTCAAATCTAATTCAACACCATTGGTTTTATTCTAGCCTTTCCTCTTTCCATATTTGTAACTATTCTGCCTGAGAATGAGAAACCTCACTCTAATTATCTCCAAATAAATTTACTTATTTGTCAGTTTTTCTGTGTTTAATCAAAATAAGATGCAGCCTCCATTTTTTTCTTCTTGAGAGTTTACTTTTCAACAAAAACAGTCATTTTGTTCGTACACAGAGCACATGGATTTCCATGAAGTCATTTTGGAGACCACAACACAAATGGAGTGGTGGCTATGTACTTGGGGACAGGAAACAGATAAAACATATCTTAACAACATTTGTATTGCTCATATCTCCATCTAAGACTCAGAAACTTTCCTCAGCACATTAAAACCTGACTATTCAAATGTTTTACACAAGATTTTTTAGTTTCTGTTTAAAATACAAGGAAGACTGTGTTAGCTATTATGTCATTTTCATTTTCTGATCTGGAGTGAAAATCAGCCATCTCGAGCTAAAAATCAGTTGCTAGATCACCCTTTACAGACCATGAGCTGACAGCTACAGGGAAACAAAAGGTTTTGAGCATGGTCCATGCATGAGATGATAAGAGTATGATCAGAATATAAATGATGATGATGAGAGTAAGAATTGAAAGGTATACTTAGAGGTAACATATTTCAAAAAAAGTGGACAGCATTCAGCTATAAAAATGGACATAAGCCAACATACAGTGTTGGCACCCAGGCACCAGTGTTCAGGAACCCAGATTTTTGATAATCTCCCATTGATATGCTAGAGGACTCCAGGTAGCAAAAGGTAGATAACAGGAAAACCAGAATCAGAAAAACTTCCTGGCAGAGCTGTGGGTATGAGCTGTGGGCATGGGGTTGGATCTTTCTCAGATCTTGAGGATGAGTGGGGACTAGTCATCCGCACTCCCACCATCGGCAAACTCAAGGCTCAGAGGCAAGGCACCATCTTGTTGCTTTCCTCTCGGATTGGCCTATGTGACATTCACATTGAATGAATCTTCAAAGTGACAAGGTCACTGTGGCTGAACTTTCCATTTCTGGAGGCAAAAGGTGATTCAGCAGTGGTGTGAAGCTGCAAGGGCAGCAGACAAACGAATAGAAACAGGTTAGAGGTAATTTCCTAACAGTGAAAGTTGGAGGAGACTGGATATGAAAAGGAAAATAAAAAAAGAAAGAATATGTGATGTTTGAAGCTTCAATGACTGGAATGCTGGGGGGATAAAAGATAGGGAAGTCAGAAGGTAGAGCTGATTTGGGGGAGGAAACGGCAAGGTTAATTTTAGACAGGTTGAGTGTGAAGTGCTGGCAGAATGCACAAGTTGTCTCATCCAACAAGCAGATGGACCAATAACACAACCTTAGCGGGGAGGTCGGGGCTGGAAATTCAGATTTGTGATTCATCGGCACTAGAGTAGGAAATGAATGTGGGTAAGATTGCTATTTGTGGCATTTTCAGGGAAAGAGAAAATGGTTAAGGGCAAAATCATATTGGGTGGGGTGGGATGCTAGAAAGAGGACAACTCAGTGAAGAGGAAAAAGCTGGGGCTGGGAAGGACCAGGACAGCATCAGGGCCACAGGAGCTGTGGAGGATACAGTGCACCGACAGCCTGAACATCCAGTCCATCCCGAGTCTAGAATGCCTTTTGTACTGTAGAGGCTGGTACGCTGAAAACTACATTTCCCAGGTTTCCTTGCAGCTAGAGTCTGATGGCATTTAGGTTCTGAGAATCAGGTACATTTGAGTGAGACTTGAAATATGCAGATAGAGCTTCTGCTGTTCTGCTGTCAAGTAAGGTAATGGAATTGTTGATTGTTTTCTTCTTTCTTTCTTCCTTCCCTCTGCTTCTCCCTTGTTTTTGCCACAGTGTTCAGCATCCAGTCACTAGCTTCCTGAGGGACAGGGACAAACGTCTAGGAATCCATGTTTTGCTTGTGTAGCTGGAGCAGAAGATTCAGCTGTGAGGGTTTGCTGATTTCTGGATCACGGCTAAGGCAATATGTTCCTGAAATCAGTGGTTCCTGGGGCACATTGCTGATTCTTCATCTTCCTGATGTGGGGTGATAGCTCTCCTCATGGGTCATGTCTGCCGTGATGTGGGAGTCGCTCCTGAAGGCACAGAAGTATACTCCTCTCATCCTTCCAACAATTTTAAGAGAATTTAAGTTCCCTTCTGCTGAAAATACTGTGGTGGTTTCTGTTTTCTGCAACTCAACTCTGACTGATACAAAATCCAATACAGAAAAGATATTCAAGAATAAAGGGCTAATTAATCATTCAAAAGCTGCCAAAAAGTTAAGGTGAGAATTTCATTCATTCGTTCATTCAGCCACTCATTCATTAAAACAATTATCATTACTAAGTCCCTAGTGTGTACCAGGTCCCATGCTGGACATCTGGAAACACCGTACAAAGATGAATAAAACATAATCTTTCCCCTCAAGGATTTAGTCTAGTTGGGAAGAGGACAGTGAAATATGAATGTAATGAATTGTAGTAAGCACACTGATGGACATGTGTTCAGGGAACCAGCATGAGGAAAAGAGGAAGGGTACCGAACCTAGAATGGGACTTTGAGGAAAGCATGCGTCTTGAAGGAACACAAGCAGAGTCCTGAAGGATGAGTATTTTTAGTTAGCCAATAAACACTGAATACTTACTATGGGTTAAGCATGGTGCTAAGATCTTTATAGTCCAGATCTCCTTTACTCCTCCAAACATTTATATGAGGTAGAGAGTATTATCACCATTGTACAAATGAGGAAACTAAATGAGGTTTAGATCTGACTCCAAGTTACCTGAAGGACATTTCGTCAGGTCCCTCTATGCAGAGGGAACAGCATGAGCAAAAGCAAGGGTGAGAAACATATTGTTCGTTCTAGCCAACACCTGAAGCAGCACTTATTTCATTAGCAATTCACATTTCCATACCACTTCTGCTTGGTCCCTGTAAAAACATCTGAAAAAAACGCATCCCTTCCTGACTAGCAATTTGTCTAAGTAGTGACAGCAATTTGTTTTTCTTTCAAGTTCTTGATACGAGTGTAGCACGTTGTTAGAAAGGTTGTCTACGAGACTTAATTTTTTTTTGAGATTCTTTCAAAAAACGCGACAAACTCAATACTCTGTCTCTGAAGTTGGCAGAAGGAGCAGAATCAGTGCTATTGGGATGAGCAGTGGTCACACCCTGAGAGACTTCAAGGACTGTGAAGAAGAGGGTATTTTTTAAATGTAGCATTCTCAATGAAAAGAATCTGGGACATCAGTATGCAGATGAGAAAACAGAATTCAACAGGTGGGAACCACTAGCCTGAACATAAAAAATAAAGATGATGACAATGCTTTGCTGGTCACAGATGATCACAGGCCTATATCCACCCAGCAGTTAAAGTACGCTCACTATTGTTCATTTATATCTGGTAAGCACTGAATTATGCTGAAAACATTTTTCACTGGTGCATACATGTGACACAACCAGAATGAGAACACTAGAGTGAGTTTTCCAAGTTAAATTTATTCGTTTATTCAAGAACAAGAGCCGTGTTCTTGCTTTTTAGGGAATAAAATGTTCCTTGTTTTGTAAAATTATGCTAACAGACCTTAGCATAAATTTGGGTCTTGTTTCCCTGGAAACAGATCCTATCGCAAGGATTTGAGTACAAGCATTTGATCTGGATGGTGACGGGAACTCCTCTCAGGGAATGGAGAAGTGAGACAAGGAGAAAGGCAACAAAAATGGTGTGTTATCAAGCCAGCTACCACAGGGACAGGAGCTTCATCCAGGGAGGAAAAGGTACCTACTGTGCCCCTACCCAGAGTTTCGTCAGATATTTCATTGTAGGTGTATGGCCTGAGGGAATGGGCCACTGAGAGTGGCCTTGAAATTAGTTTTAATTGTTCTTGCATTGGCAAAATAATGTCAGTCATTGATGTTGGTTCCTTACTTACCTTTTCCATCCCTTCCTCAATTAAATCCAAACATCTGGAAGTCTGGGACACTGACATTCCAGCCAGAGGTTGTGTCAGTTGGCCACATCAATGACAGCATAGGGCAGGTGCAGCTCAGAGTGAAGAGACACATTTCTGTCAGCCATTCTGGGGGGAAGGATGACTCCAGAATGAGGAACAGAACATACCAAGGAATACCCCTCCTGGCCCTCAAATCCAACAAGGACCTCCCAATTCTTGCCTAATCCATCTCTTCTTTGACATCTTTTGGGAAGACAATTCAATTTAGAAAGAAAAAGAATCGTTTGATACAGTCTGAACATGATTCACTTAATTCTCCTCTCAACAACCGCTGGAAGCATGGTCCTAAGGGTTGGCCAATGTTAACAGAACCTTCTGGTGAAACATTTAATCGTCCCTGGCTTTGTAGTCAACGAGATAGTTCTAATTGTGTCAAAGGATTTCAAGAAGTACCTTCAAATATATAAAAATATAAACTAACTATAAATTCTTTTTGGAAAGCACATGTTTGAAGGGGTACAGGAAGACGTGATTATGAATTTAAATGTAGAATAACACTCAAAAATGATTAGAAATTCAAAATTTGTTCTAGAGAAATGAGTTCACATCTGTTTAGCTTGCTCAGTATAATACCTAGAATGGGTAACTTAAAAAAAAAATGTGGCACTCAAGGCCACTACTGAGGAAAAGCAACTAAGTCCCCACCTCCCGAGCAGTGTCCTGCTGGCCTTGCCAGAGGCCCCGTCTACCAAACATACCTCAAAACTAAAGACAAAAAAAAAAAAAAAAAAAAAAAAAAAAGTTTTTAACATTTATTGAACAATTGCTATGTTAGAAACTTACATTTACTTTCATTTAATTCAACCTTAATAACTACTATGACAACCCAGAGATGGGCAGTTTTCTCCCTTGTACAGATGAAATAATCCAGACTTAGAGAACACAGGTAATTGACTGAACCTCAGATGGCTGGCTCATCAGTGGTAGACCTGGTATTCAAACCTGAGTCTAACAAACACCAGAGGCTGGCTCTTAACTATTCTCTTACTGCTTGCCACATTAGCCCCATCTTTTAACCCTCCTCCTTTAGTCTTAATGCAAGGTATTGAGACCCAGTAATTCAAAAGTGATTGTCAGGCTTAACATATTATTAGTGTACATTTTTAAACAGCAATTTAAATTTTTTCTTTTGAACTTTACCAATCTTGGCCACTAATTACTAAATTTAATTTTAACCTCTAAAGTTGTAATCAAACCAACCAATATAAAAACCCAATCATCACCAAGGAAATAATTACTACCAAATCTTCTATTTCTAACAGATTTAAAATTGCTCCTGCTGTTCACATGCATGTCATTTTCCACTTCTCGGCCTTTAGAGATCCTTCCCCAAAGAAATGCCAAAGGATGTGAGAAAATGACAGCGTAGATAGAGCATTTCTGAGAGGGCTTAGGTGTTTGATGAATAAAAACAGCATGAGGGTCGGGGGGAGGCATGATTTCTAGGCAGTAAGTTCGTTTTAAAAAACTGGTTTTTGTGACGTGATCCAATAGTTATTTTATCATGCCTTTTAATGTTCTATGCACAAAATAAATGGCCAATAGTCTAATACTTTCCATCAGTTAAAAAAAATGCAAAGGATGATAATTTATTGGTGCCTGTTCAATATACAATTTACTTTGAAATGCTTTAATATAAACTTTGTGTGCATGTGTAATTGAACTTGAATCTTACCCTGGAAGTAAGTCAGATAGCATTTAGCCCAATCTGATAGCCACCCAATCTGGTAACTAGGTAGGTGCTTTAAATACTGTCACCTAAATCTACACGAGTGTTAATGAGCATAAGGGATGCTAGTAATTTTTCATCACTGAATGAAGCTTTAAAGCTTAAGTGGTTGCCTAGAAAGATTTTGAGAGACAAAAATGCATGAAATATACAATATGGCAGATCCTCCAATCTCATGCCTTTTGATTAGTTTCTCAGTCTAAAACTCCATCTGCCCGTGTCACCTTTCCCTGAATTCCCCTCATTTAAGACTGATCCAACCAGGTTACCTAGTCCTGCCTTCAAATTATCACTGCTTCAGCTTCACTGTGAATCCCTCAGTCAAGGTGTTTGTAAGATTATGAGCAAAAAGACTTCCCAAATTTTCCAAGGCCCTGCTTGCTAATATAAATTTCTTCACGTGAGAGAACTCTGTTTTAGATTTGCTTTTAATATGCCACGAGGTACTGAGGTTATGCAGCAGATATATACTGGGGGTGCTAAAAGAATGTACACAAATGGACACTTTGGTCAACGTTGCTTAAGCAGTAGTTCGCCATAATCAGAAGTGTCTGGATACTGATGGTAACCACTTTGAGCACCTCTTGTAATTGCAGAAGTCAAACGTGACTTGTACTGAGTATTATAATTTTAATAGTTTTCCTTTCTTAAAAATGTGTATACATTTTTTTGGCGCTCTCTCTCTCTCTCTCTCTCTCTCTCTAAAACCTTACCTTCCAGTAAAGGCTGGCATTTACCATGTTTCCCCGAAAATAAGACCTAACCAGAAAATAAGCCTTAGCATGATTTTTCAGGATGACATCCCCTGAACATAAGCCGTAATGTGTCTTTTGGAGCAAAAATGAATATAAGACCTGGTCTTATTTTCAGGGAAACACAGTACCAAACAAATCTGTGACTGTTGACTAAATTGGCCTAGTCTGCAATGGGATGGAAAGGAAACTAAAAGTCCATTCACTCTCATTTCACCATTAAGGGTCATATTTGATCCCTAAGCACGGCCCTTAACGCAGTGCTTACTGAAGACCGCTTTAAGACCTTTTTACCGACCTCCAAGGGCTGGACAGAAAGAAACCCAGCCATTATAAAGGTCAAGGTCATCCTTTGGCAGTGTCATTCTTAAAAGAGTTAACAATTTTATACTTCTAATTAGAACTTGATTACTTAGAAGGCTCTGTTTGCTAATAATTGTTCAAGTTAAGCATCATAAATAAAAAATTTTATCCAAAAAATTTATCTAAAATAGAACTATTGCTCTAATTTTAAATAAATCTAGACTACATGACTGCTCAGAGGAAGCTGGAAATAGACAATTGAGGTCAAATGAAGGGCAATTTGGAAAACTCAAAATCAACCTGAGTGAAATTATAACATGTAAGAAACCTAAAAGTAAAACTATGTCAAACACATTTGGTGTTTCATGCTAGGTCGATTTAAACAAATAAAACAACTTTGTTCAACAGATGTTTTTTAATATGATTATGTGTACATGGACAAATGGGTATAGGGAAAACCCCCAAATTAATGTTTTAACAAATTACAGCTGTTACTAAAAATGATATGCTTGAATTTTAAGAAAATAGCCCAATAAATGAGTAGTCTCATTCAATCTAGTAGATTAACCAATTTCTTTTTTAATAAAACCAATACACTATAGTGGTGGAAGTTTACCTTTTTTAACACTCCACAGAAAAACATGTGTTCCCTCTCTTTCAATATTTAGCTATTCATAGCCTCTAAAATGATAAAATAAAATGGAATTTATATTAGTAAACGAAAGTGCAAGTTTGTACAGCTAAGCTCAGCAGCAAACGTGAAGAAGAATGAAAAGTGAAAGCTGATGGATGGATGCCACGCAGAACGAGGACATTCGTGAAGGTATCCTGCCCGCACAGTGTCCTATGTGCCAAACACAGCAACATCCCATCATTTTCTCATTGCTCTTAAACGAGCAAAACCAGATTCTTTTTTTATTTAAAGAAATATTAAATCTTTACCCCCCCACCCCCACCCCACATAATTTGTGATCAGGTAAGGCAAAGATAAGTCCCACCAGCACTGGGGACAGCAGCAATACACAGACTTCAGAAAGAGCCCTGAATCATCAGTAACATTCTCTCATGGGAACATAAGGAATGGATCTAATAAATCAAATCTGCAATGTTGTCACATTATTCTAATTTATTTGATTAGTTTATCTGGAAAAACTTTATAAATACATTATTTAAGAGGATAGTAAATTATTTTCTTGTTCTGAAAAAATAATGTTTTTTCCCCACATTTAAAAACTGCTTAGTACGCTTTTGGAAAAGGATATGCAAGAAGAATGTGACAGCTGGATTTGCAGAATGTCCATGTACAAATTGCATTTACAAGAACCTGGTAATCTGTCTATAATTTGCCTATACAAATAGAGCTCTTTGCAGTATTATTTAAACAAACAGGCTAACTTAAACACCTTTCTTATTCATTGTACTTGTAGAGCAAAGAGGTACTTATTTTTCAAGTATTATATTGTAAAAGGTAAGTTTTTTGTGCCAATTTTACCTGTTAGCTTTTAAAGACCGAGATATCTATGTGAAAAATCATGCCGGGTCAGCCCATTTCTTTTACAGCCAAATGCTCTCATCTTTTAGAGAATGCAGAAAATATTGATTTGCTAAGAAGGAGCACACTGGAAAAAGCCATTTTAAAGTATTGAGGAACAAGGAGCATTTCTTTTTCTCTATTGGCGAAAATTATTAGAAAAGCTGTCCAGTCTTTTGTATTCAGCTGGTTTTAATAAAGTCTTTTCAAAATGATGGTCAAGAGATCTTTAGAAAACTGGAGGAGAGGGGATGCTCCTTTACAGCATGGAAGGAATTCCATTAATTGTAGAAATTCCTATTAAATTTCTGCTTTGGTTCTTCAGAAGAAATGCTCATACAACTTCTGTATTAGGAGAGAGAAAAAAGAATAGATTAATATGATATTTATCTAAAATCTTATTTAAAGAATACTACAGTAATATCTTACATTTCTAAAACTTAACCATACTTTTAAGAATAGGCAATTTTATCAGGATCCATGATCTTATATTTAAGTGAATTCTGCTACTAATAGGAAAACACATGTCCTTTACTTCAAACTCTCTTATTTACTGTTGTACATAGATTGTACTTTTCTTTGAGGTTAGGGACTTACATTTGTCCTTATATCCTCAGTACCTGATGCTTCAGTCTCCAAACTCGTTTGGAAATTAAATAAATGTTTGTCGATAAATAGTCATGACCCCAAAAGAACTTTTACACCACTTAAGATCACAGACACTGGACTCTGTTCCTAGAGAAGATATAGAAGGGTGGACACAGTGGGAACGGAATGACAGATAAATCAAAAGGTGATCAAAGGCCTGTCAAGTGAAGCAGAAAGTCACCTGGACGTTCCATCCTTCTGTGAATCTGTAACATGACAAAGTAAGAAGTTGCTCCGGGAGTGTGTCCACCAACATGCAAGTAATCAGATTGTTCCCAAAGCCTTAAGAATCAGAATATCAGACCTGGGATGGATTTACAGAATCCTTTTACAGTCTAAAAATGTGGATCACTAAAGTGAAATTATACTCCTAAGGTCAGTACAGTAGAGAAGAAAAAAAAGACTAGCTTCATTTGGATAGGTGGTTCAACATTGGCTTTTTCAACCAGCTAAAGTGGACAATATTTGTTACAAGTTCACAGATGGAATCTAAAAGATAAAACAATTTGATCACAAATTGAACATGGCCAGCTCAGTTCATAATAGTATAAAGAGATGCTGGCTAGTACATGAAAGAGATCTGCTGGGAAGGGAAGTTGATAGAATTCAGAGAGATTTGAAAAGAGATGGAGTTGGGCTTATCCCACTTATTCTTGAATTGATGGGACTGTGCTATGCCCAGTAAGTTGGTGATTTTTGATGTTGCTCTTTATTTCTTTGGGTTCTGTAAAGCTGTTGCTCTCCTTGTACAGACTTTAGGTCAAGTGTGAGGCCTAGAGACAGGGTAGAAGAGAGTCACTGACATTTCAACAAGAGCTAATCACTCAACAAGGAATGGAAGACACTTGGGCTCAGTGTGTTCCTAATTCGCAATATGGGTCCCATTACCTAAATCGTAACTATCTTATTATATGTAAAAAGGACAATAGTATATTATCCAGGTTGCTAAACCCAAACAAGAGAAAAATGGTGGGAGAACATGATGGCAGACTTCAAACATCTAAGGAGCTGAGAAAGATGGACTAACAACCAAACAAACCTTTTCTCCAGTGGGACTAGGCCCTGTGGTCCCTAACTTACGGTGAGGCATTAAGTGCTTGTCTTGGTCTGAAGCATGTTCTGACAGTGAATGCTGCTGGGCAGTGAGTGCCGCTCCGTGAGGAGAGGCTCATGGACACCCAATAGGTGCTGCAGACTGAATTTCTACACTGAGTGGGAGAACAGGAGGGGTCCCACAGGTTGCCCAATCCAACTCAAAATTCAATTTTTATGATCCTGGCACAATCTTCTTCATGTGGCTTACTGGTCCCTCGTAGGACAAACTGCGCCAGTCACACTGAAGGTTCATTCTCTCTTGTGTGTCCCATGTTCCTGATGATTATTGAAGGGAGTCTGAAGCAAGCTTACCTGCTGTCTGTTGTGATTGGACACCATCTACCTGAGGCAGGGGCCCAAGCGTGCCTTCATCATCAAAGGCCAAAATTGGGTTCAAAGGAATTTCTGGGCTCTCACTGTTGGTGACATCTAATCTGGGTGGTTTGGATCCAATGGGTAAGTTTATAATTTCTTCAAAATTTTCATTCTGAAGAGATACTCCATTTTCATTTGGTTGTTTTTCCAAATTGGGAGTACTGGGGAATTTGAAAAATAAAAAATTAAAATGAATTAGTATTAAAACTGGAAAACATAATTCTAGGACAACCAAAAATTGTTTTATAATAAATAATTATACAACTTTACAATCAAAATATTAGACTGATTGATCACATCATTACTAACAAAAATGGTGAATTCTGATATATTTGTATTTTAAATTCATACTTTTTATAAATATCCATTACTTTGATATAAAATTCATTAAATGGAACAATGTATCCAGTAGAATAGACCATCATCACACATCATCACACATATTTAACACACATATTTAACAATTTCTACTGCCAGCATTTCTACATTCCTTTGATAAAGAGAAGCCATTACTTCAAAGATGAGGGGCTTACAGTTCAGGGTGAAGAGGATGATTTACTCTAAGTCACACAATTACTGACAGTCCAGACTGCATACATGATCTCTTGATCTCTGGTCCTGTGCTCTTCTCATTTTGCCATTTTGTACACTCCCTGGCTATTCAAATTCTAGCCTTTCTTGGATATTGCCGACTTCCCAAAACACATGCAGAATTTTATAGGTAAATTGTTTAAGATCAACCTTCTTATCTTTGCCCCTTAAATCTTCTTTTGACCCCACTTTGATTCTCACTGATTAATTCATGTTGAATATCTTGGATTTATTTTTTAGGTACATTTAACTGGCATCAAATCCTTATTTTCCTACCTATGGTTTCTCTTAGATTTTTCATTCTTTTCATAAGCGCTGTAGCCAAATTGGCAGTCCTTTGTTATACCCTGTTTATTAAGCTTTACAATGCAGAAAACAATGTCTGTCTATCAAACGAATGCTAGATTAAATTTATCACTCACTTTATCTGATTGCAGCAATAAACATTATTTACAAGCTGCATAATTTGTTCAGTGCTCAACTCATGTATCACAAATGACCCTATTTGACAAAATTCTAGTTAAAATTGCCAAATGAAAAATGAAAAAGACAAAATATAAAACAAAAATTGTGAAAGTTTTAACTTCTAATACACGCTGATCATAAATTGAATATTTAGCTACAGAAAGAGGTCTATGGAAAGACACAGGCCAGAGATCAGAAAATCAGGTCTCTAGTGTCAGCAATGCCAAATGTTTGAACTTTAGCAAGTCAGTTCCTCTTTTTCCATCTCCTTCCAAATGATAAAATAAAGGTAACGTACATCCAATTTTTCTATTGCTTTGTTTTTGAGCAATCTGCTTCCCTCCCCGCCCTCCCGCACCGCATTAAGGAAATATTTACTGTCCCTAAACAATGAGAAGTACTGATTTTGTGAAACAATTTTATAGCATTTCTGATTTGAATATTTTGAGGCATTTTTGTTAAGTATGAAACCTTCTCTTCTAGGAAAAAATAAAGAAGCCTGTCCTAAGTATCTCACAAAGCATTGCAAGGTACAATAAAAATATTATTTCTAAAAGTGCTGTGGGGAAAAAAAACAAATGTAAAAACATTATACTGATTCTGAGTATGAAGGTGCTTTTCTGCTGTTTCACCGAGGCGGGGAGAGGAGGCTTGGCATCACAGTAGTCTGCATGAGCACGCATGCACACACGCGTTAACACCTGCCCTTCCGAGTCCTTGAGCCACCCCACCCGTCCTCCTGTTTTTTCCCCAACACCAATAAGCTTTCTGTAACCAGAGAAACAGTCATGGTTCTCATCCCAAAGAAATTTTAAGAAGTTTTGGCAAAAGATCAAGAGGACGAATACATCTCCAAAACCCTCATTCCTTGGCCACCTCAACTCTCATCACCTTGTAAGTTGCATGCGCTAACAAGTCATAATGGCAACACCAACCCCAGATTTGAGTCAACAGCTGACTTCATTTTTCTTTCTCACTCCTACCTGTCTACCCCACCCATTTTTACTTGTCAGCAATTAGAGGAATAATCGTGCCATGTGTTTTGGGTAACCAATTATTAGATGTTCTGAAGACACTGTGATCAGCAGAAAATACACAACTGAATCTGAAATCTCTGGGGTCAGGGATTATGGGTCCGTGTGCCTTCTCAGAATAAGAGCACCAGCTCTTGATTTCCCTTTCTTTGGCTACACTCAGGAGGTTGAAGCTGGGTGCAAGACTTGAAGATGGGTACTTCACTTGATCAGTCCAAAATACATCCAGGGAAGGGGCCAGGACAATGGTGGGAATCTGATGGTCCATTCTGCTTATCATAGCCAGAACCTTATTTTTCCGTAATGTTTATTATCATGTTATAACAAGTAACTTTAATATCAAAAGTGATACATCTCTTTCTGCTTGCATGATAGGAGCTTGGGAATGTCACTTTTCCGTTATGTAAAACTAAGTACAATGATAAACTCCTAGGGTCTGGAGGTAAACCACTAAAGTCTAACACCAAAATTACTACAAAATTACTATTTAAGAGAGAAGAAATGTTCTATTGAAGAGACAGCCTCCAAGGGCTAAAAACAAGCATAAAATATCTCTTTGGGTAATAGGAGGATAAGATTACAACGGCCTATATACCCATGAGTTTTTTAGCTTCTAGAATAGAGATTCTCAGCTGGGAGTAGATGCATCTGTCAGAATAACCTGAGAAATTTAAAATAATTTCCTGCCCCACTCCTTGTGTTCACACATTTATCCTTTGTCTCCTGTTCCAAAGCAAATTTCCTATTCATGAATAAATACTCCCCTCCATCTATGGGCTCTTCCCTCTAAAAATACTTGCTCAAGAACCAAAAATAGCCTCTGCAAATAAGGATCATCCTTGCTCAGGCTCATGTATTACTCTGCACCTTTAAAAGCTGGCCAGAATTTTGATAACTCTAACCTTTTTCAATTCTACCTATTGTTGTGGGGAGCCTGTCAGGCAAGGATAACAGCTTTCAGGTTATAAAAGGATTGCAAAGCAAAGGCTGAGAGCCAAAGAAAACACATGGGCCAGACATGTCACTCAAGCCCCTCAAGGTTAGGAGTAAGGTCCAGGGTGTTCCGGTGCAGAGTTTCTCTGCATCAGGAACGGCTGCTGGTCTTAGCTGCTAGAAAAGTAACATTAGGAGCACATTACCATATCTCTGGGGGCGGGTAGGGCGAAAGTAACCCACTTCACAGCACTCATTTATTTTTCCTGAAGAGAAGGCAAACCAAGGTATTAGGTACTCCAGACATAAGGAAAAGTGAAACTTCTCCCAGTCTGAACTAAAGATATTCATTCTAAGGAGTAGAGTTTTCCAGTGAAAACCAACCCTGCTACAGTACTTATAGCATTTGTCATGGTAGATTTCCACAGAGTCTCACCCACATCAAGTTCTTTGGAAGGAACTCTGGGAATGTCCAATTTGTGATTTAATTCACAGTGGGCAAGCTGGAGCCGTCTATATCTCTGCATTTGGTGTATAGTAGGGTATTTAATAAATATGCTGACTGATGACAAGATGACTGTGGAATGCGTCATTAAACATAATGCACTGAGCTGAAAAGCAATAGCTTTGGCAAGTGATTTCAAGGTCAACTTGAAACTGGGAATAAAAAAGAACATTAATGGATATGATTTATTTGTAATTTTAAAGTCTTCAATAGGATTTAAGATGCAAAACTGTTTAAAAACTTCAGTCCCCACTGAATTAGAGGAAATGTTTATTCATGATTAGGAAACTGTCTTAGGGAAGGATATCAAAGGTAGGTAAGCAGGTCCTTCTCTAGACGGAAGAGTATGAGTGGCAGAGAGCCTCAGGGGTCAGTGCTAAGACTAATTTAATAATAATCTGGAAGGTATGAGGATGAAAAATTTAAGTACGCAGATAACATTTATTCTAGGCAACACAAATCATAAGAACAATTCCTTGAGGAAAATCATTAAATGTAGGCAAGGTAAAAGCAGTGGGTTTAAAGAACTCTAAGCTGAATCACCTTAAAAGATGGAGAGCTATTAGTCACAGTGGAGGTAACAGATCTTAGAATCACTGTAAACTGTTTTCTTATGTTTTGATGGTTAAAAAAAAAGGCCAATAAAATGTGAGGTATAAGAAGACGGGATACCAGACACAACACAGAAGCATTTTTCTATAATATCACACTGTAGCTATATCCAGTATAGCTACATAAGACTGTGTAGCTATATAAGACTGTGTGTCTTTTGGACACTGCACTTTAGAAGAATAAAGATAAATGACATCTAACATTTGTATGGTACAACACAGTTTTTAGACCTCCTTCACAGACACTATTTCAATGGACTCCCCAATACCTTGTGGGGAAGGTATCTCCACGTCCAAATGAGGAAACTATGTCTTACTTAAGTAGGTTAATCACAAAGTCTCTGATTTATTTCTTTTCAGAAATAAAACTAGGAATCCAGCCTAGGACTTTTGGTTCTAAAGCTCTTCTCCATCAGCTCCATACCCATGCTAAAGAATCTCTACAGAAATATGACTAAAACGATAAAAAAGGTTGAGATGGAGCCTTTAAAGACAAAGTAAATATGTCAGTTACTGATTTTTTTTTTTGCCTCTAAGCTCCAAATTCACCCTTCATTCCTGTTCTGTGAAACTGGATCTGAGCCCTTTACATAACTTTCCTTTGGCAGCTGGCACAATCTTAAGCTTTGTCATCAGAGGCTGCTAGAGACATTATAGGAACAAAGAGTTCTGCATCCCGGTATGGTGTGCTTGCTCAGCAGGCTCCTGCAGCACACGCCTGGCGTTCCCAGTGCCTGGCTGCTACAGTGCACTGCGACCAGCAGTACCCCCAGGACGCTTCTAGGGCAGCTTTGTGGGAGAGTGCCTCTGGTGAGACACCGCCTGGTGAACAGCTCCAGGCACTCCAAAGGACAGATTTTTGGAAATTCCTCTGCAATCCAGTGAGTCACAGCTATACCCTCTTCAACAAGGGCTGGACTGAAGCCCTGGGGGACATGACTCTTCCTTCGATGTGACCCAGGAGTAGTGGCTGTTCCTTATATCTGGTATTCTTGTATTCTTTAGCGTTCTCTTTACTTCTTACTAGCCAATCTCATTACTTTGATCCCAAGTCACAGTTAATTATTCTTGATATTAAACTTTCCTATTCAAATTAATCTGTGGTTTCTCTCTCTGGATAGGATCCTGACTGAAATAGTAAGCAAAACAGAAATATTTAATTTATAACACGAAAGCAGAAAGGGAATAGAAATAAAATCCATAAAATTATGAAAGGTATGAAAATTGTAAAAAAGAATAAATAAATCAAAGCTTATTCCTAAAATCTAGTTTCTGACAAGCATGGGTCCTCAATTTGAAACTGCAAAGAAATAGCTGTAAAAGAAATAAAAGTACTTCTTTATGCACTTTTGTTATACTTGTTACTAAAAGAGCTGATGCAAAAGTGAAAATATAGATTGTTTCAAGATTAGTTTGGATAAATTAAATGAAGATAAATTTAAAAATAAGTAAGGGAAGCAGAGTTTGTTAGGTTACGTATCACAAACTTTGTATCACACAATGATACAAACTTAACAAGCACATTAAACATACCCTATGGGGTCAGGGTCAATCAGAAATGGATGGTGTTTCTCAAACTGGGGTCCAATTATCTATATGAATTTTTACAAATTTACATTTTTATTCTGATAAAAATCTTTAAAAATCCATAGCAGAGTAGTGTAATCATCAATATGGCTGACTGTAAAAAAGCTGTTTCATCACATGATTTTCATGCTCCATTTTGCATTTTATTTTAGAGCATACTGATAAGAGGCAGTACCAGTTTATGTGACAAGGGCTAATGACTAATGAACTAGGTTCAACTGGGTAAATAAACATTGTGTTAGTGTCAAGTAAAAAAGCCAAGTTACATCATAGCATACTATATAAAAAACGAGATCTGAGGTTTTAAAGCAGTTTAAATAAAGAAAAGAAATGGGTGAAATGAATCATCAGCAACTCACGGCAGAACAAGCATCCCTGATGCAAAAGGGATCAATAATTGCAGAAAAATATCATTCTTCACAATTAATGACTTGTTTACTTTGGATGTTCCTGGTCTACGAGGTACTATTTTTAACTTAAATTTGTAACTTGTTGTTTTGGCTTTACGGATAAATGAGAGCTATCAAAATTTTAAACCTAAGTTTATATTTGTAAAAATAACAAAAGTAATGCTTGTATATCTCTGGGACTCTGCCAGATTTTTCTTTTTTTCCTTTAAAAGGGAGACACACTGGAGACAAAGGATGAAATTTGTTAGGCTCATTCTTGAATTATATCCTAATTTTTATATATGATACTAACCTGGATCTGTCTGTATTGTTAGGTGACAGAATAGAAAAAGACCTGCTTATATGTGTCCTAGGTATTTGTCAGGGATCACCTTACATGTATGACAAAGGACAATTTATTACTTGGGTAAAAATGCATGACACCATTAAGTTCACAGTAGTACTACATAGCACAGTAGTGCTATATTTTTAAATTACAAACTGTGCTCTGTGTGTAGAGGAGGATTAAAGAAAATAGAATTTTATTATCTATATCATTTTTCATAGTACAATTATGTTTCAGGTTCTTATACAATGATTAATTACTTGGTGACTTTACCACTGAAGAGAGTCAGCTAATGTATAAAACTAATTTTATTGATCAGACAGAATTATCAGTGGCTTAATAAGCCTGTTCCTTATGATAATAATGGGGTTTGCTTTGTGGTGCTTATTATTCCTTCCTAAACATCTCTGAAGTCAATAAATTGAACATCATAAATTACAGTAGGTGGGACTATTTTATTTGAAAATCATATGAACTAAAAAAATAAAATATCACTTTATAGCTTAGGTAATTATTGCAATAGATTTTTTTCAACATAATTGAAAGCGTATTAAGATCTTCCCTAGGAAAATTACTCTCTTTGGTATTACAGTGGGCAAAACAAAAAAATCCCACTGTCTCAGAAAATTGTCAATAGATATCTTATGACTCATAGACATCTTAGGATATCAATCTTAGGATGACTTATCTTTTCACTGCTGCCAATTATGTTATAAAATCTTGTGTAGTGCGTGTTTTTAGCTTGAGGAAAAAACTAATTTGAAGAACTTCAATTCTCTGATGGTAGCAAAGACTCTAGCATTAGAGACTGAAAAACTCATAAAATAATTAATTCTGCAAATTAATAAAAAGTCACAGCTGAAATTTTTGAACATTATTACAAATAATTCTACAAGGTTTACATGACTGGATTTTTAGGAACAGCTATAAGTACTCTTATTTTTCATTTTTGAGTGGTCTTATAATGCTGTCAATATAACTGTAAGAAAAGAGAAAGGCAATCTATCTTCAACCCACACTTCTTTCTTGGCTGCTGTTAGCAACTGTTTGATTCTTCAATAAAAAGACCTACTACTACTAACATATCATAAGAAATATTGGTATCTACATGACGTTTACTCTGGAACAAACACGTGACTCAGTAAATATCGTGGCAAAAATATAGTTGTCATATACCAGTAAGGGTGTGCATGTGGTCTAGATCACGTTAAATATATATAGAGAAAAATAAATTATTCCTTGTAATTTTCTTTTAACAGTCACACAAAAACCTCACCATCATATTTAAAGACTCAAGAAAAAAGGTATTTTCCCCTTTTCACAGTACAGAACTACTGGCTCTACCAAACATTATTGAACCAAAATAAAAATAAATTTTATTGTTAACACTTTGAAATTACATCAGGTCCAGGAAATTCTGGTGGGACTGGTGGGGTAAAATCAATAGTGTCTGCTCTAATGTATCATTAGACACACATAACTCACCTCTCCACAGTCACTTTTGTGTGGTGTGAGGTAACCACATGTGGGCTGGCCGCTGGTTCTCCATTTCCTGGAGAGTTCATCACACATGGAAGTGTAGATACCGCTGGACATAGTAAAGAAGACGGAACAGAGGATCATTTCTCCTCTATCGTCAAACCCAAACCCCCGAAGCTAGAATGCCTGATTTATGTCCCGGCTCTGTTACTTACCAGCTCTGTGACCTTGGGCAAGTGAAAAACTCTCTGTGCCTAATTTTCCTGAGGATAATAGTACTTACCTTATAGGCTACTGTGGGAATTAAATGCATTAACACATGCAAAGTACTTAGAGCAGTGCCCAGCATATCGTAAGGGTAAAAATCAGTGTCGTTATTATTTTTGCTTGCACTAAATTGACTCTGGACAAAAAGTATATGAAAGCAAAGCAATTGATGAAGATAGTAGTGAGCTAATTAGATCAGCCTGATGCTGAACATCTTTACTGAATGATTTGGAACAATTCACCAAATGATAAAAAAAATATATTTCTTAAAACTATTTAAATATTTTAAATATTATTTAAAACTAGTATTTTTAAAAACAGTTTTGTTCTAGTCACACTTAGAATGTTAGGGATTTCATGAATTATTCCTAACTGTGCCACCTTGTTATTCAATGCTCAAGGTCAGAGTCCAGCTTAAGTCAACAGTATTGATAAGTGACTAAAATTTGGGACAGGGTTACTGTGTCTCGTAAATCTTCATACAGGTCAGAGTTGCAGGGAAATTCGTGGCAGTTTACAGTTTTAGTTTGATGTGAGAAATAACTGAAATAATTCCAAGGAAGTGTTATTTCACAGCCTGGCAAAAACTCATAAAACTACCAGACGTGCAATGAGTCTGGTAACTGAAACAAAGAAGTATGGATAACTTTAAGGCTGCCAAAATTTGCAATGCTGACATAGGGCAGACAGCCTCTGAGAAGACTTCTCTGATAGGTCTGTAAACTCACCTGCCTACCTGCCTACCTGCCTGCCCTAGAATTCTCTTTGGAGCACTGGTAACACCATTCAGCCTTCAACCAGGTATAGGACTGGGAGAAGAGAAATATTTGTTAGCCAGATAATCCTCAGGCCTTTTTTAAAAAAAAAAATGGTATTAATGCAAACCAATTTCTTATGAGTATTGATAAACATAGGTATGACAATCGACAAGTTTTGCCTTCCTTCTTGTCTTTGTTCATTCTTTGATTGAAGTACAAATACTGAAAGAATTGATAATGGAACAGCATGGAGGGAAAAAATAAATAACAAGGGGCTGGGCCATGTACACACTACAGCATCAGCCCCTGAAATAATCCTGAGCTGTGCAATTTACATCCTGAAACACACATGTTGATGACTCAGAGGGTGCTATGCCTGCTTACAGCCTACCTAGTACAACATTCTTGGAAACAACTAAAAATGCAATGGGGTTAATATGCAACCACTAGTATTACTCTCCAAACATACTCAACTAGGGCATCTTTAATAGAGCATGAAAACCCTACCATTAAAGGAATCACCACATAGAGAAACTAGAATAGTCTTTATTGAAATAAAACCAAATCCCCAAATAAAAATATTTTATATTTGAAAACCCCCAGAGCTTGAAGAGAATGACTTCTCAGATAATTTCATTTGATCTTTACTCCAGTCTTAAAAAACAACAACAACAACAACAACAAAACAAGAAAAAGAAACTGAGGTATCTCTGGTCCTTTCTTCTAACTGTAGATGAGGAAAGAGGAAGACTTGAATGATGAGCTACCTACCAACCACCTGTATGTACAAGCATCAAGACCATGTGGGATCACAGATGGACCAGAATTAGAAGGTGGTGACTGGGACTCCAGCTGTGCAAACTGGGCCTATCACTCCATCTGCATAAGGACCCTGCCTGGCTTGGTCACAGTGAATACTAGCACCTACAAAAGGGTCTAGCAAGTAGTAGGTCTCTGAAAATGCTATTGATTCCAAGATAAAGCACCTTTGACCTCACAAGGCTGCAGTGGAAAAACTAAACAAGAAAACGTATGCAGGATGCACGTGACACAAAAAGGGTATTTAATAGAACTGAACCTGAGTACTGTTAAGGTTAATTTTATTTTTATTTAAACCAAATCTGCCTTAAAAGCACCAAGACATTAAATCATCTACGTCCAAAGTCTATAGCATATGAACAACTTTCTAACGAAATCTCAACAGATTTTTAATTTTAACTCTATTCTGAAGTCAGAACTAAAATAAACAATGTTTAAATCCGTTTTTGAGAACTGCCAAAGTACATGTTGTCAAAATGTGCAAGTTTAAATGAAATTTTAGAATGCAAATCAAAGAAAATTGTTTTAATTGTGTGCGTACACATACACATATCTCTCTCTCTCTCTATATATAGTATATATTCTATATATACCCACAAATACATACAAATATATATACTCACAGATACATGTAAGATGTAAAATGATTTAAGATATTAAGCACTCCATCAGAGTATATACAAATATGAGAAAACATATGCCAGAAACGTTGAGTTTTACATAAGGGGAAAATTTGTGGACTACATGACACACACCTAAACTTCTGTGAGTCAATGACATCTTTTTTTTTTTTAAATCAATCAACGAATACCTTGACCTCTACAAAGTCAACTCAAAACTTCTATATTTAAATTTATTTGAGTTCTTTGAAATAAGTACCTGTTCCTCCAGTGAGAGCTCCCTTGGCTATATCACCATTTCTCTGATCAACAGTTTTCTACCAAAAAAAAGGAAAAACGCTTTTTAATGTCAAAGTTCCTAGTGAAGTAAAGAAAAATAAAAGCCATTAAGAATAGTTAAAAATGGCCATCTTAATACCTTATCTGCAGCTTCTGTTCTCCTGGTTCTTTTCATAATCTCCTCAAGTCGCTACCAAAAAGAATTAACAAACAGATCAGATATAGAAAGAAAACTAGCCTGGCACACTTTACTTACTAAGCAAATAGCAGGTCATTAAAACAATGGGTGTTATTTTGGGAAAATATACTATCCACTGCTTTGTCTTAAATGGAGTTACTCCAAAAAGTTAGAACTGACTTAAACTACCATGAATTGGAAGTAACTGTTTTTGGTGAAGGCTGAAATATAAACAGTGATTTCTTTGGAGGGAATTATTATCACTAAGAGCTACTTGAGTTTATCTGTAATGAGCAGAACACATTTGTTTTCTGATGGCAATGAGCTAGTCTCCTGGTCTTTAGAAAGCTTCCAGTGTAGAAGCAGATTAGGGCTCCAGTCTTCTGCATTAGAAGCCACTACCTTCTTTCTCTCCAGGCGCTCCTGCTCTTCTCTCTGGAAATGCTTCTCTCGTTCCTGCCGGGCCCTCTCTGCTTCTTCACGAACACGAGCTTCTTCCTCTTTCTGAAAACAATTGTCACAGGCTTCTTGCCAACGGGCTGGCTTGGCCTGCTGCGCCAATCTCTCGGGGTACCCAGAGGCACAGGCCAAAGGGCAGCCGGAGAACGTGCGCAGACCGACAAAAACGCTCACAGGGACACTGCCCGTCTTCCTCTGCTCATCCGGGAGACACCCCCGCCCCATCCGAGCACCAGGCCACCCGGGAGCGCCGCCGACCTGTTTCATCAGGCGCTCCAGCTCCTCGCGCTCGCGCCGCGCCCGCTCCTCCGCCTGTTGCCGCAGCTGCGCCTCCCTCTCCCGGGCTTGCTCGGCTTCCAGCCGGCGGGCTTCTTCCTCCCGGCGAGTTCTCTCTTCCGCTACCTTTTGAGCCAATTCCTCTCTTTTTTGCCTGGAAAAAAAGACAACAAAACAAAGATCATGAGGGGAGTCCCTGGCAGAGACGCTTGGGTTGGTGGTTATTGCCAGGACAGTTTGTGCCAGAGGTTTGGCACAAAAGCCTCCACTGGATACATTCGACATCGTTCAGGGACAAAATGGGAAGCCACCCTCTTACTCGCCTTCCTCATTGTGCCAGCCTCACGATGCCTTGTGGTAAACAGAAGCAAAACGTAACTCCTAATATTTGGGGGAAAGCTTGTCTTTTACAAAGAAATGCAATTTAAGTATCATTTAAAAGAGACTTGTTTAACCCAATAACGTGACTATTTAGTAATGAATTTGAAACCCCTCTACCCCCAAGGAAATCTTTGTAAATAAATAAAGGTTATAATATTCTGTCACAGGACAGAAGGAATATGGCCCATGTAAGCTCCCTGTTGGGGCCCAGCTCCAAGATGGCGGCCAACTCCAAGATGGTGGCCCAGCTCCAAGATGGCGGCCCAGCTCCAAGATGGCGGCCCAGCTCCAAGATGGCGGCCCACTTCAAGATGGCGGCCCACTCCAAGACGGCAGGCCAGCACTGGGGCTGCGATCCTTCCCAAGTTGCAGTTCTGCTTATTTGAAGAACAATTATGTTGACGTTAGCCTTGTTAGCCTAACTAAGCAAACTGTCCCAGCATACTGTCTGGCAGGCAATTATGGGAAACTTAACTATCTCGCTCTGTTACCCTCTCAGAGGACTTAGATCCGGAAAGAAGAAAATGTGAATACTTAATATTCATCTGTAAAATGATAATCAGTAAGATAATGAGGAAACATGGAGATCAGAGATAAGTCAATAAAAATCAGACTGTACAATTGTACCTCTACTGTGGTTATAATTATGTAAGTGTGCGTGTGTGGGTATTTATGTGTGTATCCACACCTGCAACTACGCAGAGACTGGAAAGGATTGCCCAAAATATACACAATCACTGAAAACTGGTAGATTGTAGATAATTTATTTTTATTCTTTAAATCTTTCTTCATTAATGTAGTATTGTCATTATAAGAAAATGTGATTAAAAACAATCACATAGTGGTCAGAGGAACACCAGGTAAGAGTAATTCTGAAACAACTAATCCATTTACTTTCCTCACTGCTACCGCCTCTTCTCTTTGAATGAAGACTGAATCTAAGGTATCAGGGTATTACTATGATATCACTTAGCAATGTCACTCCTTTACCTTTCAAGCTCTTCTCTTTCCCTCTTCTCCCTTTCCTCCTTCTCTCTCTGCTCTCGGGCCAGCCGCCTCTTCTCAGCTAGAAGCCTTGTGGCCTCTTCTGGGTCGGTGGTGCCTGCAGAGGTCTTCGGAGAAGCACTGGCAGTCACAGTGGATGACGGGACTGGGGCTGAGGCTGAGGCTGGGACCCAGGCTGGAGTGGGGGCTGGGACAGGAGCTGGGGCCGAAGCTGGAGCAGCTGTACAAACAGGTATAAGGAGAAAACCAACTGAAAACAAAACCCAAAGAATAAAACAAAAACTAGCATTCCCCACACCCTGGGCCTAGAATTCATCATTATAAAAGAAAAGGGAATGTTTATTACTACGTGTTCTCACAGTTTCACTGTATTCTATCTGTAACCAAGCAACAGATAACAAAGAGTTGCATGTGTAAGTGAGACATCCAACAAAACTGACACTCTTCATCAAGTCTTATTTTTATACAAGTTAAATCAGTTAACAATGTATACTGAATGTGTATTCAGTACAGACTCTCACATTAGTTCTGTGGAAAGTTATACCCTGAGCAAAAAGATGGTGAGATCTTCTATTTGCCTTTCATTGCATTTAAAAAATTCCCTCTTTAGTGACTATTCATGACTAGAGGACTAAAGCGTTTCTATGACCATCCTCAGCGTCCATGTCACGAGCTCAGACTCAGGCTGGGAAGATGACACCCAATTAAGATGTCCCTTTTGTCTACTCAGAGCTGTCTCCAGGTCTGGGATGGGAGGAACCAAGAGCTTCTTCAGGAGTTGGCACTCAGACTCCTTATACATGCCAGGTGTCCACTGTCACTTTTGATGCCAAGATGCAGGATGGGCACAGAAGTTCTCTGACTTTATTCAGATTCAGGACAATGACCTAAAGAGCTGGTGCAGCAGAGAGATCCACAACGAGGAATCACAATGGAGTGCAATCTCTGGCACCTGACCATTTCAGACCCTCCTGTCAAGATTTACATTTCTTCTTTTGCTCCCACAGGTATTTCTTTATGCTCAGGATGCTATTTGGCCTTTCTCTTCTCTTTCCTTCTATGCAAACAAACACTGGACTCCTCCATTCTCTAACAACACTATCATTTATCTTGAGTCATCTAGTCTTTCTTTGCCCCTATTCTCTATATTAAAGTGAAATCTTAAGTAGAAAATTTTGAATAAAGACAGTTATCAACCAGAAATATTGAATTGCTAGTTCCAGCTGATTTTAAACTTTTGAATAGCATCTGGTTAGCCTGGCAGAGATGCAATCCACTGGGTGTTTTGGGAAAAAAAATTTGACTTCTGTCAAGCACACAGGCTAAGCCAGTGGTCCTTATACTTCAGTAAACACAGGAATAGGGTGATAACTGGCCACTCTACTTCATCTGGCAATCCTGCACAGGAGTCAGAGTCAACGGATGAGATTAGTAACCTTCAGCTTCCTTGGATCCACCACATATTCTGACTCAGTAGATCTGAGGTAGGGCTGGGGCTCTGCAGTCTGAAATATCATATATGCAGGGTTTAAAAATATTCGCATAAATTCTTTGAAAATCTTCCCTTTAAATGGTGGAGACTAATCCCTTCCACTTGAGTTCAAGTTGAACCTAGGGACTTTCTTCCAATGACTAGAATATGACTGAAATTGTGACTTCTGTGTGTGTGGCTTCTGAGACTCGGCATAAAAGGCATAAAAGATACTGTGGATTCCTCCTGATTCTCTGTCCCAGATCATTCACCTGGGGGAAGCCAGCAGAGCAAGCAGATTGTAAGGAGATCAAGCAACTCTATGAGGAGGTTCACATGTTATGAAACTGAAGCTACCTGCCACAGCATGTGTGTGAGCCATCCTCCAACAACCCAGCTAAGCTGCTCCCAAATTTCTAACCAAGACATTGTGTGACAGAATAACTGTTAGTGGGTGTTTTAAGCTACAAAGTTTTGGGATAATTTGTAACACAGTAATAGATAACACAAGTGATTCTGATGCAGGTGCTCTGAACACCACATTTTGTGAAAATGATAAAAGGAATCAGGAACCATAATTGAATTAATATGTTTTAACTCCAACAATAGACTTTTGGATATATGATTCCACTTTCTTTACATGTGACAAAACTATACTAAGGATAAGATCCCAAAATTAGCCTCAGAGTAAAATTTCTAAGTTCCTAATAAGGGGGGGGGGCACTGTGTAAAAGAGGAACAGGAGGAAAAAGGAGAGAGCAAGCAAACCACATTCCATCACAAGCCAGTTGATTCTTACCCGGGGCATCCTCTGGTTCAACAGGTGTCCCCTCTTCAACTGTGGCTTCTTCTACCTTCACTAAAGGTACTCTGGCCTTTAGTGAGGCCTCGTTGGCAACTTTCTGAGATTCCTTCTCAGGGTCTTTTCTCTCAGGTTCCACTCTGACTTCTCTTTTAACAGGGCGGATGTTGCCAGGGGAAGGGGGCCGGACTGGAGCAGTGGCAGCTTTGACTGGTACGGGAGGCAGGGAAGATGTTGGTCTGGGTGTGCCAGGCAAATGAGGAAAGGACTTGGATGGGAGCCTGGAACACAAACAAACAACATAAAGAGAAGGGGACATGTATGAATAGGCTTGCCAGAATCTTCCTTCCCTGAGCCCCCTATCATGTAATTGTCCAAGAATACCAATATGGATAAGAAATGAAAGTTTTTAGCCTTGCGCATTTGTCTTTTATGTGGCAAATGCAGAAATACTCACCTTAGTGACCCATTTCAGTTTTTTGTTTTTTTTTTTCTTTCCTTTAAGGAAAAACGTTATTCCCTAAGTCAAGGCCAAACCATGTGGGGAGATGAACTTCCTTTCAGAGGACAGATGCTACTACTTCTCCAGCATGGAAGAACCCAGCCAGCCTCTTGTATTTAACTTACCAAAGTCTGGAAGAAGCTGGTGTTCTGGCTTTGGGATGAGATGGAGACACAGCCCTTCGGATGCTGGATGTGAGGTGGAAGGGCATGTTCTCTCTCTCCCTCTCTCTTTTATAGCCCTAAGTTCAGAGAAACACAATCATTATATTTCTTCATGCACTGGACAACCACATGGGACCCCCCTGGCAGGTATACAGCATAGTAATTATGCCTCTGGCGGATCAGTCTCCAGAGAGGAAGGCCCAGGACTTTTCACAAGGGAGGTTGGGGTTAAGCAGCTTGGGTAGCTTTTTTTCCTTTTACTCAAAACACTTTAATTAGACTGAAGTCAGATCAAGGAGAGATCTGAATGGGAAAACAAGGAAGGGTGATTTGTGATGTGGAGGTTTTGGGGATGAATTTCATCATCTGTACATTAATAAGACAGATATCAGAGAATGAACCTACATACAGGTATATAATCCTCAGATAGGGTTCTTTTTTTTCCTCTTTTTTTAAGTGCCACTGAACCAATTTTTTTCTTTCCTAAAACTGATCTTTTTTAAATCACTTGAAAGGGGTAGGGACAGCAGGGGAGAAGCAGTTTGGAAAAACGCTCACTACTTGAGGTAACACCCTCCCAGGCAGGTAGATGTTTTTATCCTCTCAGGTCTTTTTAATGTCCTTTCATTGGTCTTGTACCCAATCACCTATTTGGGAACCACACGCGTAATAGTGCTCCTGAGTCTCATCAGGATCTGAGTAAACAGTCAGGAGTCCATACAATAATCTTTCTTGTTTACACTTTCCACAGGCTAAGGTGGAACACCTGCAGCAAGCTGCTCATGTCAATGGTCTGGACAACTTACCAATTGGACAAAGACTTTAATTTTATAATTAGAGTTAGGTTTGGAATACAAATAGCCTCCAACAGAGACAGTATAGACAGATACTCCAAGGCAGTGTTGTCCAATAGAACCTCTTGTGATGACAGAAATGGCCTAAATCTATCATGTCCAATATGGTAACCATTAGCCACATTGGGCTATTTGAATTTAGATCTACATTAAATTAAAATTAGATAAAATATAAAATTAAATGCAGGCTCACAAAATACATTTTAAATGCTTAATAGTAGCCATTTTAATTTAGGTATAAATTAATTAAATTTGAAATTGAAAAGCAAATTAAGCAAATAATTTCATTTATAACATCAAAAAGAATAAAATAGTCAGGAATACACCTAAGTAAAGAGGTAGAAGACTCATACAGTGAAAACTAGAAGACATTGCTGGAAGAAATTAAGGAAGACATAAATAAATGGGAAGATATACTGTGTTCATAGATTGGAAGACTTATTATTGTTATGATGGCAATGCTACTCAAAGCAATCTATAGATTCAATGCAATCTGTATCAAAATACAACATTCGTTTTTGCAAAAATAGAAAAATCTAAAGTTCATATGGAATCTCAAGAGACCCTAAATAACCAAAACAATCTTGAAAAAGAACAAAGTTGGAGATCTCATACTTCCTGATTTCAAAATGTACCAGTATTTTAAAGCCACAGTAATCAAAACAGTGTAGTATAAATTTAATTAATAAATTTAATTTAATTAATTTTAAAAAAAATTAATAAATTTTTATTAAATATTTATATTAAATTTATTAAATTATTTATTAAATTATTTATTATTTATTTATTATTTATTATTTATTATTTATTTATTATTATTTATTAAATTAAATTAAATTAATTAAATATTTATTAATTAATTTTAAAAAAAAACAGTGTGGTTCTGGCATAAAGACACATGTCTAGACCAATGGAATAAATAGAGAGCCCAGAAATAAATGTTTGTGAATATGGTCAAAGGATCATTGATAAGGGTGCCAATACCACTCCATGGAGAAAACACCATCTTCAACAAATGGTGTTGGGAAAAGTGGATATGCACATGCAAAAGAATGTAGATGGGCCCTTACCTAACACTGTATACAAAAATTAACTTAAAATAAATTAAAGACCAAAGTGTAAGACTTAAAACTATAAAATTCCTAGAAGAAAACATAGGGGAAGCTTCATGATATTGAATTTGGTAATGAGTTCTTGGATATGATAGGAAGCAAAAGCAAAAATAAACAAATGAGACTACATTAAACTTAAAAACTACCATGTAACAAAGAACACAATCAACAGAGTAAGAAGGCAACCTACAGAATGGGATAACGTATTTACAAATCATATATCCGATAAAGGATTAATATTCGGAATATATAAACAACTCCTACATCTCAACAATAACAAAAATATAATAATTAAGATTTAAAAATGTGCAGAATATTTGAGTAGATATTTCTCCAAAGATGATACACTAATGACCAACAAACATATAAAAACATGCTCAAAATCACTGATAATTAGAGAAATGCAAACCAAAACCACAATGAGATAGCCCCTCATACCCATTAGAATGGCTACTATAAAAGAAAACGAAACAAAATAAGTGCTGGCAAAGATATGGAAAAAGTGGAATCCTTGTGCCCAGTTGGTGGGAATGTACTCATAAGTAAAATGGTTCAGTCACTATGGAAAATAGTATGACAGTTCCTTAAGAAATAATGTAATTACATAAGATCTAACAATCCCACTTCTGGGTATATATCCAAAAGAACTGAAGACAATATCTGGAAGCGGTATCTGCATACACATATTTATAGTGCTATTCACAATAGCTAAGAGATAGAAGCAACTCAAATGCCTCAACAGATGAATGGATTAACAAAATGTGGTGTTGTATATACATGTATATGTACGTGTGTAGACATGAGCACGTACACGTGTGCACACACACACAGAGGAATATTAGCCTTGAAAAGAACAAAAATCCTGTGACATGCTACAACAAGGATGGACCTTGAGGACATTACACTAAGTGAAATAGCCAGTCTTAAAAAGACAAGTACTGTATGACTCCATTTATATTGCATTTAGGTATCTAAAGTAGTCAAATTCACAGAAACAGAAAGTAAAATGGTGGGTGCCAGGAGCTGGAGGGAACAGGAAATGGGGAGTTGTTTAACAGGTATAGTTTCAGTTTTGAAAGATGTAAAAAGTTTGAAGGTTGGTTGCACAACAGTGTAAATATACTTAAAATTACTGAACTGTGCACTTGAAAATGGTTAAAACGGTAAATTTTGTTACATGTTTTTTACTGCAATTAAAAAATGTTTTAAATTAAATTTAAAATTGGTGTGTCAGTCTCACTAGCCACTTTTGAAGTGCTCAATAGCCACATGTGGCTAGCTGCTCAACTGGACTCGAAAGTGCAGCTCTAGGGTACACATGACTTGCGGAGTCATTTTCTGGCAGTAGATATTTGCCTAAATATTTAGTTGTAAAGAGGTGAAAAGAAGGCCAATAGATTAAATTCAGAAACAGGAGAGCATTACAAAAAAAAAAAAAAAAGAAAGAAAGAAAAAAGGTGACAAAGTAGTGGTTCTGGATCATGTGATGAAATCCCTCTCTTTCAATCAGTTGGAGAAGGGTAAGCTCTCATCCTTCGCTCCTGGAGTGTTAATTTTTGTTTTTATCCAAGGCAAGGTATTTTTCCTTTGGTTCATGTTTCTCCCTCAATAAATACTTAATGTTTGGCTAAAGCTTCCCTGCTGTACTACTGCTTTTTGCCCATAGCTAGGACCAATGTGCTAATGACAGAAAACTTCCCAGACTTCTGACTCAATCATGAATTAAATGCTGATTCCCGAAAACCTGAAAGCCTTGAAAGAAAACTGCCTGTAAGCAAAGCCTTCAAATTCTCACAATCCTAGAATTATCCTCAAACATCTAAGAAAATCCTTTTAAGTGTCCATTAGCTTTCTAAATCTGAATTGTTGGACTGTAAGATTTTTAAAAAATTGTTCCAGTCTTGTATTAAATGGGTCATGCTATTACCATGGGAGAGAGGCAATGAGATCTTCTGGTTGACTGGTGAGTCCTTTAAGACTGAAGTACAATGTCTGAAGACCATAGAACAGTATTTACATCTTTGAACAGATACCAAATAACTCACAGTTTAAAACAAAGAAGAAAGATTCCTGGAGATGTACAAGTTATCTCATTGCATTTATAGCATGGTGAAAATTAACGTTAGCTCAGTCACTTTGCCAGTAATGACAAGTACAAATTATATTCTTGGAAAATCCGAGTTTATAACACAGTCCAACAGCCTTTCAAGAATTACTTAGTGAATAACTAGCATTGATAAAATACTTTGTTACTATATTTTAGGATCTGAGACTTGACAAGGATTAAAGATGCAGATAAAAATTCTTCATGTTGCTTTTTAGTGCACCACATGTAGAGTTCATC
The DNA here is from genome assembly GCF_964194185.1 of Rhinolophus hipposideros. Taxonomy (NCBI): domain Eukaryota; kingdom Metazoa; phylum Chordata; class Mammalia; order Chiroptera; family Rhinolophidae; genus Rhinolophus; species Rhinolophus hipposideros. The sequence goes on along the minus strand of NC_138049.1, from coordinate 25,753,641 downwards.
CAACTTCTGGATATGGTTGGAATAAAATGCAGAGGCAGCAGTCCAGGCCTACTTCTTCTTCAAAGATTTTCTACTTTCAGAACTAAAAGTATGCTGGCATTGCACTTATCTGTATGGAGGCACCAGCAGGGTGCTTTAGTCATACATACATCCTTGAACAATGAATAGTTTTCATTTCCAAATTCACATTTTTAGGGGGACTAAAATCCCCAAGTGGAGAGGAAGTGTGGGAGACACTACCACCCAGCCAACCAGATTCAGGCCTGGTGGGAAAGATGGGCTGGCGGATGTCGCCACCTCCCAATCTTACATTCACACCGCACCTTGGGGTGGTGTCCACTGCACAGAAATAGCACAGGTGGGCCTGGTCGCCCCCAATGGCTACTCACCGCTGTGCCATGAACAGTCCTCCTTCGCGCAGAGCCCTCAGGTGGTGTGACAAAGAATTTTGGTCGCTCCATCGGATTTCTAGAGTGTGCAGCTTTGTAGGGCATGATGTTGATGGGGCTGCAAGATGCTGAACGAGGACAAATGGGGATAACTAGGGTGCAGGTGATTGTTTTACACACAAGAGTGCCAGAGGAGCAGTTGAAGGAAAGCCAAAAGCAGGTTCAGAAGAAGGAGCAAAGCAGAGATAGAGAGAAAAGTAGGGAGAAGATGTTATTACCTAAAGGTGTCCAGAACCATCACACTCAGCGCTCCTCACAGTCCTATCAGTTTACAGTGTATCCAAAAGGAAGGCATGTCCAAATGAAAAATGTGGAATATATAAGCTCTAAGTACTGATTAAAGATACAGATGTAATCCAATAATTATGGGAAGCAATCGCCTTATACTCCTACAGACTGATGGTTCTGGTAAAATGCTACTACATCAGTGGTAGATAATTTTTATATAAGGATTGCTTTATAATGAGATTTTTCCTAATTAGCTTTAAGATGAACAAAAGGTGGAAAGACAGAAAGCAAGCAAGCAGGCAGGCAACTATTTCAGGAGTAAAGTTCAACAGCCAGTGGTAAAAAAGCAACAGAAGTTTTAAAATGTGAAACAACCAAGTCTTACTAGGTGTTAAGACTTCTTACAAGGATAACTAATAATTTCCAGAAAAAAATTTTTGTAAATGTGTTATCTATCCAAAGGCAAATCAAATGCATGCTCTGGGTTTCCCCCAAAGCCAAGGCATTTGATGATTTATAACAAGCAGCAGTAGAACATATAGGGACACAGGATGTCATCATTTAAAACAGTGAATAGAACACACATATGTTAGAATGGCCAAAAATAAAGTTGAATCATGAATAGCTTTTACAATTTTACTCAAGATGGAATATTTTTTTGAAAAATAACCAAGTTTCTAACCATTCACCTTCAAAGAAACACTGTCATTAATTAAATGATTCTGAGCAACAGTGGGTTGAAAGACATTCATATAACACTACATAGGTATCGAAAGTATGGATACGAGGCCCCAGGTTCCTTTTTTGATCCTATCTAGAAATCATGTTTTCCATCAAAAATAAGACAATTAAACATGAGTACTGAGGCGAGTTGTATGTATTTGGACCATGTTATAAAATGGTTTTACCCAATCTCTAGCCATAGTAGCAACCCTTTAAAGAGACCATTATGTCAGCTGAATATAATAGTATTAATAAATTAAAAACTCAAAAGTTCACAGAACACCTTCAGGATAATCTTAATTTCAGAATTAGAGTGAAAAAAATATTCGTTCATTTGGTTTAATCTGTATACCGAAAGTTGATCAGATTGCATCTTTATTTACATGCTCTCTTCCATCAAATGTCTGGCAGCAGCTTCTGGTTATCACTAAAGGGTTAATGCAATGAACAGACTGGAAACTGCATTCTCTTTCCCCAATCATCTGAAAACAGAACTCTGTATCTTCAGGATAAACTAAAATACTTCACATTCCCTCATTTCTCCTGAAAAGAATATGTGTGTCGTACTTGGGAGCTTACATAAAGCTTTGTTTTAGACATTGATAATAAAGGAAGATTCCTATGTGTTGAGAGAAAGGAGGAGCTTCTGTCATTTGGCTTGTTGTGATCACAGGAGAAATAATTTGAAAATAACCTTTTCTCAAGTGCCATAGCAAAGTCGTATTTGCATTTCCCAGACAAGGAAAGAGTTCATTAATGCAAAACTCTTCCAAGCCAATCAAATACATTTGAAGAATAACATCCTGGCACAAGACACTTCTGTGGGATTAATGACCAGAAGAGGCACACACTGCCCAGGGCACAGCCAGAGGCCGTTAACCTTGCTGGAGGATCGAGAAACTCTAGACAACAGCCTGCTTTCAGGCCATGGGTCTGACACTGAAAAAGGAATGAAATATGATTTCTTTTTCCTCTAGTGGAAAACAGTAATTTCAGGGTTTATCTATAGAGCATATCCAAAACCATTCTGGATATAAGCCAATCTCATTATGCCTCTGTGTCATTCTTTATTATGGTGCTGAAGTACTATCAATCAAAGGATGAAAATATCTTAAACCTATCTAGTGTAGTCGTTACAAAAATCCTCAAATTTCATTGTTCAAGGAACATTGCCAGGCTAAACCAAACATTAAAAATTCCTTCTAAAGATATTGCACTTCATAAGATTCATTGTTTTTCTGAAGAACAACTACTGAAAAACCTGAAACCTTTAAATCAATTATTCTAATAATCTTGCCCTTCTGAAAAAAAAGTGAAAGCAATATAGAGTTGTTTTATTTTTTTCCCCAGAGTGTCATCCATATCACAAAGTAGTTTTATGAAACATGAAAATTCTTTTATGGAAATGGCTTTGAGAAAGTCTTCCACAATATCTGTGTTTCTTCTTACTCTTGGTAGCAAGTGTGCATTAATTTAAATCATTCAAAATTTTCTATATGAAATAATGGGTGAAAACATAATGCAGTTCAAGTAGTTGGAGTGTAACAAAGAATTAAAAAAATTACATAATAAAATAACATGAATAACATTTATTGAGTGTGCAGGCACTATTCTAAGCATTTTACATGTAATAACTTATTTAATCCTGAGCTCTAATAATCACATGTATTTTAAAACATGGGTATGGAAAAGTCAACCCAAAGCAGTAGCCATAAATGAATGGCATGAGACTATGATTTCCAATTCTCAGCTGCCCTTACTGCATGTTCTGGGAGTTTGCAATCACCTAAATCAACATCTTAGGGGTAAGGATGACTGTTTTAATCTGCTACTGTAACCCTAGCTCTGGACATAGGTACTCCTCTTGCCAATAGCAATTGGATATAAGATGAACTCAAGGACAACACTAAAGTGAGAAGAAAGAATAATTAACGATAGATGGAAAAAGAAGTGATGGAAAAAGTGTTTTTGACAAAATAAATGTAAGAGATGTTTACATATATAATTTCAAATGGAAAAAAATTAAAATCCAACAGTTTGGGTTCATTAAACGTAAGCTGTATCAATGAAATAATAGTTAACAATGATCTAAGGCAAATATTAATAAAACAGGCAACTCAAGAAAATGCTATGTATTGCCTCATGCTAAAGTAAATTACATAAATCAATTTGTGAAAAGGCGAATGGAAAAGTCGCAAAGTAAAGACGAGCCAGTTAGCAGAAAAAAGCACCTGACTGAGCATAATAATGAAGAAAGGTGGCAAGATGGGAAGCAGAATGAGTGGAAAATGAGGAAATGGTGTTGGAAAAGACTAGAGGAAGAATGAAAGAATTGACAAAAGTTAGTGATGACAGAAATAGCAAAGAAAGACAACTTTCTAGCTGTGAGGCAGTCCTTTAGTATGAACACATACAGTGTGGAGATTCATAAGCATGATAGCCATACACTACTATTTTGATCCTATGAAATAGAACTGGAAAGCAGTTTTAAAGGTTCATCAATTAGCTGGACATAAAGAAAAACTTCTGTGACTTGTACAAAAGTACGCCACTCATAGGCATAAAAAATAAACTGTCTTGAAATAAGCTGTACTTTTGTTCCTCCAGAAAAATCTGATGCAACATGATAGCTGACAAGAGAGTTACTTTACAGAAAACACAGAACATTGTGGTCCAGCTAGTTGAATGCACAGCTGTAGACATAGCATCACACAGGGTGCCAAGGATGGAAGGTCACCACGTTTGAGATCCAGTCCACTGATTTTCTAAGTGGCTTTGGTGTAAGTCACTTTTTGTTACCGCATTTGGTTTCCACAGGCTGGTTGTGGGAATGCCTGCGCTTGCTTTGATTGCCTTCCAGGGGTACTATGAGAATTAGTGTTGATATCAGCTCCTTGGGCACCGTAGATAGAAGACATCATAAAATCACCAGGAATTGTTATTTGTAAAGAGGGCTAATGAGCATGAAGAGGCTTGCAAAAGCAAAGTGTTTTTTAAAGGGATCTTTATGAAGAGGCTATGCAATTTCCTAAATGCCAAATGAGGACTGGTAGACTGGTTATACAGATATAACAGTGTGCCCAAAGGTATTTGGGAAAATCCAAATCAACTCACCAAGAGACAGACATTGCCAAGAGCGTAATATGTATCTTTCTTTCCAACTAGATGCAGGCTCTACACTAACTTCTCATTAAATTAATTGGCTCATTTAGGCACGTTTTGTACTTCAAAATGTAGAAGAGTTATAACTAATTATAATAACCAGTATTTGGCATATTTTACACATTGTCAAAGTATGTAACAAATAGGAACACCATAATTAGCCTTCTCCACAAGTCTTACTCAGAGTTCTGGAAGAGTGCTCTTCCTAGATTACACATAAGAGATTGGAACAGGGAGGATAAGTAGTGAGCCTACAACCACGTCATCAAACTCTGTACTTAAATGGGCTTGTGCTTTGATTTATTCCCAAGTCCACATATTAGTGTATTAAATTATTTCTACCTCTGGTCATCTGCTTAGACGCAGGGGCAGAAAGAAAGGCAGGGAAGGGATAGGTTTTCCTGGTCATATTATGAACAGACAGAAGCATCTGAAACCTCTGATCACAGGGAGGGGCATCCTTTCGACTGCCTGGCATCTGGTGTCCAGATAAGATGTTAAGACATATGCTCAGAAGAAACAATGCGAGGGGCATGAAACCAACACCAACAGACACATTTCCAAAGCCATTCCACCCGGAGGAGAGAGAAGCACACATTGGGAAAAACAGAGATGTGGTTAGATGAATATTGGAGGCTCAGATACGCTTCAAAAGGAAGATTTTTACCTCACCAGGAAAGTTGCACCTTGACAAATTTACCTGTGTCTCCAGACAAGGCAGCTGTGCTTTTACTTCTGGCCAGGAACGAATGTGTGGGCGTCAGTAGTCTGTTAACAATGCTGCTCTCCCATGGGCTGAGCTGCAGGCGGCGAGCTAAACGTCACCACATAAGCAAGATGTTAGCAATCATTCTTTCCAGGGGCAAGAGGGCGCAGAGTATCACACCTATCGCTTCCATATGCTGGGCCTTCGAGAGAGACTAGGCTTTCCAGGGAGGACAGCTGGTGAAGACTCAGGGCAACAGGAACTCTGCTCAAAGGAGCAGCTATTCTGTAGTGTTGCCTTTCTTCAAATGTTAAGTTTGTAGCAGGCTCTATATTTGTTTTATAGACGCAGATTTTTCTAACCACCCTCCTTTAGTAATCAACAGGTAACAGTACAGAAATGTGATTTCCACTATAGGTTTGGCATGTATTGCTGACTCCAAGTCTAGATTTATATATAAATAAAGACAGAAAGAGTCTCCATTAAATTTTGCTAGTCTCCATGAATTGCTACTGGGGCAACTGGGGAAATTAGATATAATACAAGAGGATTCATGAAAGATTCCGTATAAAATTTCCTTTTGACTTGTCCATTCAGCTAGCCAGGTTTTTTCGTCTCCGTTCAGCAACAACATAAAAATTTTGGTGGAGGATAAGGGTAAAACCGAAGTCAGGTAAAATTAAACAGAGAAGCCAAAAATCCAGTATAAACATAATATTGGAGATTACTAGTGAATGAGTGAAGAATCTGGAAAATAAACGTAAAATAATGAAATAGAGTAAGGTCCCACATTACATTGGGGTTTGGCAAGTTCATTATTAGGAAATGCATGCCAATTATAAATTGTTTCACTTAAATGGTTAGCTTCTGGTGATGGCCCATGAAAATATATAGAAGCTACCTTCCAAAAATACCAGCAAGGAGGCTTACAAAATCCTACTATCATTAATGTAAAGTGATCACATATCTCTATTTTAGAACACACTTTCAAGTCACTTATAAAAGTCTTTAAAACTGTCTAAACCTGACAAGGCTACTCTGATCTGCATCATAACAGCAGCTGCAAATCCGTTCACCTCTGAAGCAATTGTTCTTATAACAATCTTTTATACCTTGTATTTAAAAGTGATATTAAAATTCTAGGAAATTAGTTTTAGTTAATAGGAGCCATCTCGTTTTAAGTGTTGTTATGGAAAATATTTGCTCCTATTTGGAAGAGGTACCAATCTCCAATAAGAACCTTAATTATCTGACTTTATTTTAAAAGAGTGGCTATTCTGATCAAGGCTGTGGTGAATTTAAGAATTAGTGAATTGTTCATTAGATTTTCTGTTTATTAGCAGTGTCTTCATGGTTGAATTAAATCTTATCAGACAGTAAGATATTAATAAAAAGATCTGTTATAAAAACTAATGTAATAGTTACATAAGTAGTAGTGCATACAATGGGAAAAGTGCTCATTATAAACTATACTACGGTAGTGTATGTGTATGTTTGTATTAGCAATGGAATATAATGTAACCTAAATCAGAATACATTCACAGAATAAGATCAATGGGGATCAGGATTAAATGAAAATCTTCAACAGAACTATATTTTTAGTAGATGAGAAAAGGAAGAAAAGATGAATGTTTCCTTTCTTAGATAAATTCTGTAGGCTGACTGGCTTAGAACTGCAGAGATGGTTTATCATTGAAAAGACATGTCTTTTCCTCACCTCCTTGATTAAGAAGTTCAATTACTCTATTCCTGTGGCATCAACCAAAGGATTTACCTTAAATGAAGATCATTAAATACCCTCTTTGAGTTGGGTTTAAAGCAAATCCAAAGACATTTGTTTTATAGCTCCGACATGGAAAGATTTTGCTAAGAGAAACACGTTTTCATGTTTACCACATTCATAAGTAAGCCCTAAACATGAGACAGATCTCACCCAAAAGATAACTTTTCAGTGAAGGTTAGGACAGGAGAGTAAGTTTATTGGTTTCTTTTTTTCCAGCTAGAGGAGCCAGATTTTAAGACGATAAGCTCCTGAAGGAAGAGATATTAATTCTCATGAAATAGCTGTAAAGTATCGACCCTACTGTGTGTCCCCAAAAATAAGACCCAGCCGGACAATCAGCTCTAATGCACCTTTTGGAGCAAAAATTAATATAAGACCCTATCTTATATAATGTCTTATAGTAAAATAAGACCGGGTCTTATACTAATTTTTGCTCCAAAAGATGCATTATAGCTGATTGTCCGGCTAAGTCTAATTTTCAGGGAAACATGGTATCTAAGCACTTAAAAATGAGATATTGACAAATTGCCATAATAGACCATCCAGACCAGGGGAGGCAAACAAACATGACAGATATTTGTACTCTCACGCTCCTCCACAAGCAGGGAGCCACTATTCAGTTCCGATGATGAGTGCCATGCAGAAACCAGGCAAGTGTTACCAGGTCCTGATTTTTCATTAGAAGTAGGAAATATAAATGGCATATGAGATCTTCCATTTTTAAAATGACGGCGGTTAATTCAAATCAAAACAAGAACAAAAACCCCTGCTCAGGTCACACGGAACATGTCAGTGGGCAGAATTCAGTTGGAGGTCTACCACTCCGTGTCCTAGGATCTAGGAAAAACTTTATGGACTAGTATCAAGCAAAGAGCAGGCAACTTCATTCTTACTTTTTTCAAACTACTTATTCTTTGTCCTTGAGAAAAAAACTGGTTAAGCAGGTAGGTTAATAAGAAACACACATTTTTAATGCAAAAATTTCTAATGGCAATGTTCTCTCTATTGCAGCAATTATAGAAATCTTTAGTAATCAGTGGTTTTCTTTTAAGTCAGGTTATTTTATCAGTCTATGTGATACTACATTCATGTGTGATAATGAAAATATTTAAAAACTGGTAGGGCATGGGCACAGAGCCAGTGGATACTAGTCATTAGCTCTGGAGGGCTTGGGGAAGCACAGCTTGGGGAAGCCCAGCTTGGGGAAGTGGATATTTCTCAACTGGTATGAAAATATTTCAGTAGTTTTTGATAACCAAAAGCGCATTTCAGTGAAATGTTAATTTTGATAGTTTCAGAGCCTCAATTTATTATCAATTTTAAGGCTTGTGCTATTGGCCTGAAATAGCTCAAACAATCTAGCAATGGTGTAATACTCTCCAAGAGTCTGCAAATGCCTCTAATTTAATAACTTGATAAGAATACTTTCTAATTTGATAAAAGCATAACCAACTTAAAAAAAACAGCAGAAAAGAAAATAAACTAAATTACTTAAATTTCTAAAATAGAGACGTGCAAATTCAGATGAAATTTTATTATCATTAGAAGGCCTCGCCCTCTCCCTGTCCTTCTGAGGGTTTTGCTTAACTCAAAAAAATTTGCTTCCAGGACTATATGGGAGCCCCTGGATGAACTGAATCTTCCTTCCAGGCCAGCCTTGCCTGTAAGATCCAGGAACTGGTTTAGTTCCTTTGATACAGGGAAACAGGAATAGGACTCCAAATTTAGTGCTCTCCCTCCTAACCTATTAGTCCAGCCTAGTATTTAATTTTATGGGCCTGCCCATGGTTCAAGGAGTAGTTTCCTGACCTCAGCTATGAATTGGTTATTGAACTTCCCTTAACCTCACCCAAAGGAAGAATGCATGGAGTTAGAGTTGATCTAAGGAAGGACAGCCAGGAAGATAGCACCTGAAGATGCAGTGTAGCAACAACATGGGTTAGGAACTGATGATCTTTGTTCTACTCCCTCTTCTCCTATGGACAACCTGTGGAATATCAAGTTGGGCCCTTTACTTCTTAGAGACTCTTACTCCAACTACAGTAGATGAGCAATCCAACAAATTTTCCTAGTTCTAAGAACCTATTTAAGAATATCCAATCAGATACTATCAGGCAGAAGCTATAAAACATCTCATTTCTAGTTGACACAGCATCATCCATCATTCCACAGAACATGGGTAGGATGTTGTCTGATTTATTGCCCATTTCCCCACTCCCAACTTTACAGCAATTTCAGCTGTGGGACTTTAGGAGGCACTAAGCAAGTTTTAATTTTAATTAAAAGTACTGTAAAATCCCAATTGTAGTTTGCCTTAGATCCAGGTTCACAAAAGTCTGAAATTAAAGGACTGAGTAAGTGACCCGTTCCAGAGGTGAATAGATAACTGTAAGAATCACATTCACATGTTATACTTTATGTTATATTAGGAGGATGGGTTTGAAAAGAAAGGCTACTTATGAAAGGAATTTTAATTCATAATATTTTTCTCGGACATATAAAAGGCCCCAAATTTAACCACATGTCTAATATTGACTTAGGCAAATTAAGTGTAGAATAAAGGAGTGGTTTAAGTTAAAAGGCAAGGATAGGAAGTTTTTCAAACATTTACTGCTTTAAGAGATTAGTTATAAAACAGCATCCACATATATAATATTGTACATTACAATGACACCGTAACTTTTATACAATATAAAATATACAAATACACATACACACAGAGACATGCACACATTACATTCTTTTTCAAGACTATAAACACTGAGCCTTTCCCAGTTTCTTAATAAAGCACTGAAAGTAACCACAACTTGGTACTTTTAAAGAGTATACATTTTTATATTGCACAATAACTTTTTGTTGTTGTTTTTTAATTTAAAATCATTTTAGTTATGTAAAACAAGTGGCTTATCTTAAAAGCTTGGTTTTTCCTACCATGATATATAAATATGTAAAATAAAATATTCATTTTATAAATAACAACATTCATGTACTGTAAATCCATGGGATGAATAAAACTCAAAATGTAAATGAAACGTTAAGTGGAGGACTATGATTCTGAAAAGTTTTAGGTTTAAACTGACGATATTCTTGAAGTTAGGCAAAACCCCTTAAGAGTAAATGAATAGAAATCAAAAAAACCAAACACACACACACACACAAGAAATGCAGTAAGAAAGGTTTGGTTAAATGAGAAATAATTTAGCAAAATAAAATCTACCAACATGAATCAATTAAAACTTTTTCTTTTTTTTTTTAGAAAGCCAAAGCCTGGAATTCCCAACGTACAGATGAAAAAGTCAAAGACAATGTGATTGAAGTAAAATAAATGTTCATAACAGATCATTTGCATGTTGGTGGATAAGTGGGTGATTTCTGGAGCTGTAAACTCATTTACTAAAGAGTTGAGAGAAGCACCGCTTTCATCACTGCTAAATGCAACCATTCAGCCAAGTTCTAAAATGAGAAATGTTCTTGTCGCAAGGAAAATGCTGCTCAGCCGTTTACTGCTTTTTTACTTTGAAGTTTTTTTCTTCCTATTTAAGAAACGTAGGGAAAGCAACTTCAGATGCTTATTTTTATCTGTAAACATCCAGGAAAAAAAGCATTAAGTAAATAAAAGAACACTTTTGTTTTCCTTTTGACTGTACCTCTATCTGGAGAATTTAGTAAAGTTGCAGATGAAGAGGAGAGCCGCTTGCTAATGACGGGATCAACATGTTTCGAAAGATTCATGGTGGAAACTGACCGCCTGTCTGGATCTAAAACAAATGGAGATAATGCTAATTGACAGCCAGCATGCAGGATTGCAATTTCCTAGTTCGCTGATGGAAGGAAAAACTAGGATTGGATGCTTTCAGCTCTATGACCAGATCTTTCAGAACAGCACAGTTTTCTAAGTGGACATTTTAAAGGTAACTTAAAGGCTAGAAATGAAATTCATTTTTCGTATAGGATAAAACAAACATTCAGCTCACCGGGTTGTCAGCCAGAGACATTCAAGCATATTGTTATAATGCAACATATGGATGAAGGAGGGCAACTGAAATGATGGAGGCAGACTGTGAAGCAGAGAGAGGACCAGAAAGGTGAGTGCCTTTATCATTTCCTAAAGTGGGGACAATGGGGTAGTAACCGTGCTGGTGAAACAGAATGCAAACACTAAAAGAACACTAGGTTCTTCGCGTTTGCAGATACATTGGCTTATAGAGTCATTTTACCCAGGGCACTCAAGTTCATTACAGAAAAATAGATTCGCAGGAAAGAAAGAAAAGGAAACACTGTAGGTGTGGGAAGTTGACCACTACAGTGTTTCTTTTTTAAAAGTCTACTGATCACCATACCTCTGTGCATCTAACAGAGTTTATTGTAGATCATAAGTGCAGTAACAGCCTATAAACTTGCCCAACAAAACTGACAGCAATATTTAAAAAAATCAGAATTCTTTCTTCCTAAATTTATTAACAATACTGTTCATCCTGCAGTTGAGTAATTTTAGAGCAATTCTTTAAGTTCAAGTCAGGAGAGAAATAGCAGCCATTTGACATTTAAAAGGCAAAAATCAGCCCTGTTAGTTTGCTGTCTGAACAACAGAACCAAGTTGTAAGGATACTCATTAGCATAAATCATGTTCCCTGAATACAACTGCATAAACGTCAAAAAATCTCATTATATTTATCTAGGAGGCAGGTAGATATTCTGATCTATAATAGCCAAAATTAAAAGGGCTTTGCTGTATTTTATTTTCTATTTCTCACTTCTTTTAAAAACAAACCAAAATGTTCCTTGTGGGAGAGGAGAGGCCTTCAAAACCCAGTTCCTATTGGTCTAACCAACCCTGGTAGGTAAAAATTTTGTAATAATCTTTGCCCCACAGAATAACCATTTTGACCATTATTTACAGTGTACAGGGATAAGCAACATCTTACACCAACATCAGATGTTCCTATCTTCTACTGAAAATCATTTTATGGCTGAAGCAATTATTTAAAAAAAAAATCATTTCTGTGACTCAAAGTTATATTTAATTGATGGGCCGTCAGGGCAATCCTAACATAAGAAATGATTTAAGGTAAAATATCAAACAGAATATCTTGATGAAACGTGAGGTTCAAGGGCATAACGAAGGATAAGGAAAGTCATTTCCGGGTGATTTTACAGCAATACATTTCTTGATATTGCTTTATATGTGAAGCTTTAGTTGGGGGGAAATTGTGTCTACATGCAGGCCTATCCTGCAGGGTTAAAATTATGGAGGTATAACCTGTACTTATTGTATTACTAAATACCTAATAAGATAATTTTAAATAATTTATTTTCTCACAGAACAAAAAAAAAATCACAAAAGGATTTCTGAAGAACTGGTTTAAAAAGGACACGGTTGTACAAATCAGTAGTAGTTGATGGGTGAGCAGTCAAAGACCGTGATTTAATCTGTATTAAATTTAATTTCTAGGATTTGTTTGTTGGTCAGCACATACTGACTGAGTGCCCATCATGAGTCAGGCATTGTTGTACAATACAGCAAGGTATTCAAAATGAGTAAGACCTGATCTCTGTTTTCAAGGTCACAGCAGATCCTGTTGACCTTTGAGAATTCTGGCAAATTCCCATTATTTCCAAATGTCTCTGTTCTAGTATAGCAGCAATTTTCTTTAATTCATAGCCCTTATAAACATGGATTTTACCAAAAAGCCTACAAATACAACACTAGTTTCTCTTGCTTTGAGTGGCAGTAATAAAGGTCATATATTAAACTCTGAGTATGGAAGAAAAAAATTAAAGCTAAGTAATTTTAGTTCCCCTTAAAAATATTTGAAAATCTGTAACAGAATATACTCCTGACATATTATGTGTAAAACATGAAGCCAAGTAAAAGAAAACTCAGTAAGGTTATAAAAATATATATCATGCCAGCTTTTCTTCACAGAAAATGTATGTAAAACTATCCCTAGAATGAAACATCATACATAAATGAGCCTTATGATCACAGAGTTGATATGTGCCCCAACGAATACCACTGGTTGTGGCGAGCCAACAAACAAAGGGGTTTCAATTTTGGCTTACTGCCCTAGGAAAGTAAGTTGTGGTAACATGATTGTAGATTTTTTCAAATGAAGGAGTTATGGAAGACACACTGTATGTTAAAAACTAAAGAGAATGGAGCAAACAAATAAAAATCCATATTTAGATTAAAACAAAAGTGGCAACAGCAGTATTGAGTGGGGGTGGGGAGGGGAATAAACTGGATGTACTTTGATCCCAGGTAATTTATTAGCTAAAATATATTTGTTTAAAGTTTCATCTAAAGTGATCATTTAAGGAGAAAATAAACACTTCACATATAATTATTTCAACACCTTTAAGTCATCTGAGTATATTACCACACTTAAGAAACACTGTGCTATATCCCAGATCTAGGTCTATGCAACAGGATATTAAGCAAGCATTCTGACTAAGGTGGTGATGGTTCAGCTATTGATGAACTCTGGCCCTAGGTCTGAGTTGTTAGCTACAGGCCAGGCAATCAGCAACCACAGGGAGGTCTGTACCCGATTTTCTAGCACCACCAAAAGTTGTGAAGTGGTGGTCCAGGTCTGCTAAATCGAGAAAGGTGAATGATGACTCAACAAAATCACCTGGGGACAGAATGTAAGACAATGATTTTTCAACGTAAATTTAAAAAAACAAAAACAAAAAAAAATACGTTATTAGACTCACACAAATGAAAAAGAACTGACACACTATATAAAATTCAAGGTGTATTGAATTTACAGTACAAAAATAAAGCCTTTCACTAATTTCAAGTTTTAGTATTTTATGTCCATTTAAGAACAAGGGAACAGCTTTGACATCTATTTCTAGCTTCAGAAACCTGTACTTCCTCTTACCGAGCATTAATGTTGCATATACTTTAGGGTCAGAATACATAAGCTCATAGTATTGATTTTGATAAAAATTACTATGATCCTTCTAGAGTAAAAGATAAAACTGGTTAACTTATTTTATAATACTGAAACATTATACAAATTAATTAAAATAATATAGAGTTGAAACTAGCATGTATATTTGGAAACCTTGCATAGATTTCTCTCTTCAATAACTTTTGTAACAAATGAGAAAAGCAGCCTGTGTTAAGGAAGAGAACCTTATTTTCTTACCTCCATCACCCTCTTATCCTCAAACAATAGAAGCATAATTTAATTGTAGCTTAATTATTTCAGCAGGATTTTTGTTTTGCAAACACAGACTCAGAAGAAAGAAGCAACTGCACTTTTACGTCCAGGAAAAAAACCCAGTGATTTGGAAAGTGGTCACTGTTTACCTGTATTGTGGACACTGGGGCTCCCGTGGAGAGTGCCTCCCCAAGACCACCGGTTATGCTTCTGCTTTGGCTTCTGGCTCCTTTCCATTGTACGTCGTACAACAGCTTCATGGCGTTCCTGAAATGAAACAGAGGAGCCGATGATTACATTAAACCTGGTTGGTTGATGCTTCTTTTTTTTTTTTTTAAACTTTTAAAAAAATTTATTTTAAGTGTGTTTTTTCAGGACCCATCAGCTCCAAGTCAAGTAGTTATTTCAATCTAGTTGTGGAGGGCGCAGCTCACAGTGGCCCATGTGGGGATTGAACTGGCAACCATGCGTTCTAACTACCTGAGCTAACCAGCCGCCTCTTGATGCTTCTTTAACTTAAGGAAAAGTGGAGTAAGAGGTAATACTTAATTTGACCTCAGTACTCCTCATTTATTTCCTATCTTTACATCTTATTTGAAGGTGAGAATAAAATCATCCTGGGAGGCTTATTGAAATCATTTGGTCTCAGTTGATAAAGCCCTTGGTATACAGTAGATGCCTAGAGAAATGACCCTTATTATTACTACTGGCAATGTGATGCTTCTATCAACTCACATAAGCATGGAGGTGCAGGTCTTAGCTTACACTGGTGCTAAACGCAGGTGGTACCACATCCCAAAAATGGCGTTTGGAATCTGAGGAGGTGGGTAATCCCGACCCCACAATTTACTGAGTTGTATGACCTTATATGGAGGTCCATTTTGAGTCTAAATTTCCATTTTTGCCAAGATAAGAGGGTTGAATAAGGGTTTAAATGAGATAATCTAGGTGAAAATGTTTGTTAATGCTGAAGCCCTACAGAAATCCACTTACTTGCAGTAAGGTCTTGCTACTTCAGTATAGATAAACTGATCATAAATAATTTAGAAGCCTAGACCAGAGACATGGCCTTTGAAAGTTTCTGTGGCGACAATAATAACAATCACACCATTCTCTACCTCACTTCCTGGTCACTGTGACTACCTGTAAAGCTGTTCACTCGGAAACAATTTTGCCATGCACCTCAGCATCTTATTGGAGAGTTTTACAATAAGTTTGTGGCATTTCTGAAATAGACGAGCCTTCCATGTGGGCCGCAAAGTGGCAGCTTACTTTGTCCTCCTCTAGTCGCTGCCTTCGCTTTTCCTCCACAGCAGCCCTCCTCCGTTCTTCCTTCAGCCTCTGCTCTTCCAACTTCTTCTTCCGCTCTTCCAGGTGTTTCTCATAATGCTGCCTTGCTCGCTCTTCTTTTTCTAACCAGATTATTTCTCTTGCAGCTTTAGGAAGAAAAACGAGGCAAATCAAACACTGGCAGGTTCAAAACTTGAACAGTGAGGGCCCTATAAGTGGCCCACAATTCACAAATACAGATTCTTTGATTTTGTATTAACCAAGCTGGGTCTTTGCTTTCTTCAAATTTTCAGGGAAAAGGTTCTACTGTTAATTTTAATTTTCAGCATAATTTGATATGCTAACAATGAAGTTGAAGAAGGCGCACTGAATTCTACTCCTTGGGAAGCCTTACAGTCCTCTAATTGAATATATTATTACTATAGAATAATGCATCTGTATCACATGCTTTGCTTTCAGTTCTGATATCAATTGGATGCCCTCAATACCAATAACACCATCTGTTTCTCTTTTTTAAAAAACTGTGATATCCTCCAGCTTGAAAGTCTGTGACTCCATTTGTTTCAGCATAGCCCTGGTTCTCTGAAAGCATTTAAAGGATTTGGGATAAAATCCCAAAGACTGAGAGTTGATGAAAGATATATTAAATGCCTCACAGGCATATCACACCGAGTCAGTGAAGCAATGTGAGGGACATAATATGCAGCCGATCTTATGTCTGAAGAGTTCATAATCTAGTTAGATAACACTTAATATCACAAGCCAAATGAAAATACACCAATTCAAAAGTGATGAAATGCTTCTTCAGATATATACGTTCCTCCCTCATTTTAGGGGAAAATATAGCCCCCCAAAACTTTAATACAATGCTTCCTTGAGCTATGTTAACGAAACACGTCTTTAATATGAGTTATTAATAATTTTGGCAAGTGTCCAAACAAAATTTATAGCATAAACCTTGAGGACACTACATGACATATAAATTAAAATGTTTTTAATGACAAAATAAAAATTCAGAACATTTCAGTTTCCCCTGAATGTTTAATAGTAAATATTCTGCATTTCTGCTACCATTAAATCTTTCCAAAGCTTTTCATTTGAGGAGACAATTCTATGGAAAGGGATCCAAATTGACTTTACTTTTGTGGGAGGAGAAAACAAGGGCAAATTCAAGATGAGTTTGTCTTCTGAGATTACTCAGGGTGACCTGATGTTGTCATACGGTTCTCTGTAGAGATCACACCAATTTATACTCTCACCAACGATACATGAAGGTCACAGGCAAAAAAAGAAACAGATCTGTACCCTAAAACCTGTGGACACGCAATATGGTAGATCTATTTCTTAACACTTAGCTTTCAAACTACATAGTCTTTGACTTTTATACCTCATTTGGAGGAAAATTTCAGATTCTTTGAGGACATTTATGAATATAATACCTTTTTTTCCTGTAAGAGATCTAGAAGCTAACAAGATAAAATAAGAGATAAAGGATGTCTATAAAATATTAAGAAAATGTTTTAAAAAGTGGTAAGGTAAAATTTATAAAATAAGAGTTAATCAATTCACTGATTAATTTTCCTTAAATAATGTTTTTCATCAATCTACTTTGTTGATCCTGAATACCTATGGCTATTTCCTCATTAAGTTCAAATT
Source organism: Rhinolophus hipposideros (assembly GCF_964194185.1). NCBI lineage: Eukaryota > Metazoa > Chordata > Mammalia > Chiroptera > Rhinolophidae > Rhinolophus > Rhinolophus hipposideros. The sequence continues at coordinate 25,736,472 of NC_138049.1, read as the reverse complement.
CCCCTGATTTCTAAAGTCTTACCTAATTTGGCCTTACTCTTCATTGCTCCCCAGAATAGCCTCTCCATTGTCGCAGTAGACTTGTGTCCTTACTACACGTTCCAAATTAACATGTTTCTCCCCCTTCTTTGCTCCCGTTGTTGCAAATTACTTAACCTCTCTATGCCTCACTTCTGTTAGGGTAAATTGTAGGTAACATTGGACCTTCCTCATAGGTTTACTGTGAGGATTAAAAGAACAATTTCACTTAACATGGATAGAATAGCTCTCTGCACTTAGTAAAGTTTCAATAAATATTAGTTATGACTGCCGTCATTGTCATCATCATGATTTCAATTCAGAAAATTAAAGGTAGTTCTTGAGGTTGTGTTATAAATCTTAACAGGGCTAGACATTATTACAATTAGAATTACTTTTACCCCAAATAATCTTGTAAAGGAAGAACATATCTATCAAATCTTTATTGAGTGCCACTTCTGTTTTCTACCAGGAAGGAAAGATCCGATTGCAGAGCCTTCTTTAAACAACTGTCTTTTTAAAAGACAGAGAATACAGAGAAGAGAATAGGCAAACAACAGTGAAACAGGCAAACGATGGTGAAATAGGCAAACAATACTTTCGTATTATTGCAGAGTCTGCTGGTGAGTGCTAGGATTATTACCACGTGCAGTTCATACAACCTTTTAAATTGAAGGATAACACATGAGATATTTCAATATTTCAATAAGAATTATAAGTTAATTTAGTCTAAGAGGTTTAGTTATTTAAAATATTACCTAAAGATGACAGATAACATGAAAGGCTTATATCATTAAGAAATGAGACTTTTGAACACAAGAAAAAATCAACAACTGCTGTGGACTAAACTGTGTCTACCCTACCTCCACCCCCCATTCATATGTTGAAGCCCTACTTTGACTGTATTTGGAGAGAGAGCCTTTAATCACCTCTAAGTGAGGTCGTAAGGGTAGAGTCCTAATCCAATAAGATTACTGTCCTTATAAAAAAAGACAGCAGTGAGCTTTCTCCCCTTCTGTCTTCATGCCTAGATGCTCATATGAGAACAAAGCAGCCTTCTGCAAGCCAGGAAGAGAGCTCTCATCAGAAACTGAACCCTGTTGGAACCTTGATGTTGAACTTTCCGCCCCCAGAACTGTGAGAAAATAACTTACTGTTGTTTAAGCCTCTCAGCCTGTGGCATTTCTGAGCAGACTAAGACAACTCATTCGCTAACAATCACTGATTTCACAGAGGCAGTTCTATGAAGGAATAGCATCCCAAAAAAGGAACTGCGATGAATATCATTAACCTTTACTCTTGGGAAGTTAAAAACTTCTCCTGGACTCAAAATGAGATGAAAACCCACTGTAGCCTCTAAAATGCTGGACATTAACAGGTCAATCCCATCCCTGAGCTGCTGCCATCAGGATTATATTTTAATGACACTGTATGTCCACTAGCAATATGGACTCCATTTAGAAACGCACAGTGACTCTTGTACTACAAGAAATTTAAAACGAAAAGCAGGGCATTGTAGTGGATGGAGCACAGGCTCTGGCTTCACAGGAACCTGAGTCCGCCCCAGTCCTGCCACTTGCCAGTTATGTGCCACTGAACAAGTAGCACTGAGGGCCCTGTGCCCTCAGATTGCTAAGGCACCATCTTCCTGACAGAGTGGCTGGTGGGCTCACAGTAACATACAAAGCATTTAGCACAGTGCCATGTATATCGTAGGGACTCAGTACATGTCAATAAGTATAGTGAGTGGATGTTTTTGACGATCATTCTAATTCCTGTCCTGCTACAGACAGAATGCAGCTAACGGAAAGAACACAGGTAGGACAGAGAGTTCAGATGGCGCTCTCTTGGGTTGGGCGAATTCCCTGTTCTAGTTACATCCAACAATCTAGTGCCCAGTCTGGTCCTTCTGAACAGGCTCACATCTGTGTGGGTAGAGTACAAATTTCACTACCATATGAAGGAAAGAAAAACGTGACACTCAGGAAATAGAGCATATTATCACTTAACCTCTGAAACATCCACAACTGTTGTCTTAGTTTCATATTGAAATATGGAAGGATATGAATACGTTACTGGTAGTACTGGGTAGCAGAATAGCCAGTAATATCATAAAGAGTAAGAAAATGACAAGTGATAATATCTGAGCTTGGGTGCTGATTCTGTCATTTATTCTGTGTGACCTCGGGAAAATTAGCTAACTTCTCTGACTTCTAAATTAGAGTGTGTGTACAATATGAACTCCAAGAGCTTTTCCAATTAACTCCCTTGACTCAATTTTTCGTTTCTACCTTTGAGGACATATGCAGGATTATAATTTAGTTTCTTTCTGTTTTGATTTTTATGTTAAAACTTTAATCTTTGTGCTTTATGTCAATAATTACTGCTTACATTCAAATAAATTTTGTTTTCATGTTGCCATGAAAACATTGATTGACTATATGTACTAAATAAATAATAATTCTAGGGAAAAAAAAGGAATCTAATGGCTTCACCAACCTCATCAATCAACCCTAGGAAAAGGGCTGTGGAATGGACACATAAGAGCATCTGTGAAGGAAGTACTAATTAATTTCACTTAATAGTCAAGATGTGGGAGTGAAAGTTAACCACTAACAGTATGGAAAATTACAGTACAACTTCCACATTAATAAGGGGACTCATGGAATGCACACAACTTGTATCAAACCAACCCCTACATTCCCACAACACCAACCCTGGCCCTCCCATAAAAAGGGAAAAAAAAACAAAGCTTTAAAAACAAGCTAAAATGAATAAAACCAAGCCTATTAGTTAAGACTAAGACTTTTCGACCAATCTCAAACCCCAAACACCAAATTATGTTAAAAAAAACACCTCAAAACCTAAAACAAAGTGTCAGATAAAGCATGAAATAAAGAATGAGCAAATAGCTATCAGGCAAATGAAAACAAAAATGTAATAAATGTGGGAATCTTACTACCAGACGAAATGCAACTAAAGATCAAACGGGGTGGGGGGGGGAAGCAAAGGAGTTAAATAGCTCTCCCAAGATGGCATGGTCTAAAAGAACTAGTTGCAATTTTAATTCAGCTCTGATACCAAAGCCTATACTCTCAGGTACAGTACAGTATTTCCTCCATATTCGCATCTGCCTGCCTAAAGTTTCCACTTGAATTTCCCAGTCAGATCCATCACATAACTTTATTGATCCTTTGTATAATTGTCCTTACCTTGTACAGGAACCTGCTCTGTTTTCCATGTTCTGATCACAGATTAACGACCTTCAAACGGGCTACAAAGGTAGATACCTCAGGAGGCTCCTCGATTTGTCCTTCATTGAATCTCTTCTATCTCAATAAAGCAGTTGAAAAAAATTCCTTCCTTATGGATGCTCTAAACTAACTCAACACACCCAAACAATTGACCCCATTATTTTTACATCAGGACTGTCTCTCAAATTCAGTCTTCTTTCCAATCTTTTTGTTACTACTGTATTTAAGCTCTCATGCCTTTCTCACTTCTGATGTTTAGTCTTTCTCCTCTTTGGATCCATCCTGCATACTGTTTTCAGAGTCATTTCCCAAAACCAAATCCAATGTCATAGTTCTGCTCGAAAACCTGTTATCTCACCCTTGTTCCCCTGTTGAACTACTTAGCTTGGCATATGATCATATACTGTTACACGCGGTACCCTGCGTAATCCAATCCCCGCCTTGCTCTCTCCCACCTGCATGTGATCTTCCTTATGTTCCTGCCTTAATTCCAAATGCATAAAAGAGGCTGCGAAACTGTTATGCTCTGAAGTATTTGAGACCTTGCTTCCCAGCATATGTCGTCAGTTGGGCTCAAATAAACCCTTATAAAAATTCTCTACAGGTTTGGACGATTCTTATGTAGACAGCCCAAAACACCTCTTCCCATCAGGTAAACTTAGACTATCTGTCAAGTCTCATTCCTCTGAAGACCCCTCGAGACCAAGGGTACTCCAACAGCTCCAATCAGATTTCCATCACAGTACCTGTACTCCAGGTTGTTAACTCCTCTGCTTTTACATGTTTGTGAATTCTTCCCCATATTCACAATGTCTAGCTTAGCGGATAGTTAAAATAAGTTTGATGAATAAATGAGTTAAAGAGTTCAAGGACTGCTTGACTTCTAAGCCAAGTGACTTACATAGGCCTCAGTGTTAATTCAAAGCCTTCTCAACCCTCATTTGAATATTATACTGGAGAACTGCCTGGTAAAAACAAGTGTGGCCTCGCAGGATACCCACAACAGTGTCTCCTGCCCCTGAGGAATCCAATGGCTTAACCAAGCTCATCAGTCAACCCTAGGAAGGGGGCCGTGGAATGGACACATAAGAGCACTTCCTACTCTGTCTTCTTCCCTGGCACTGTGACAGGCTAATGGGGCAGAGGTGCTGGGACAGCGGTTTATACCTGTGGAAGACCTTCCTTATGCATGGGCGGAAGGACTCTGAGATAAGAAAGCAACACAGTGTGAAAACTTATCTTCATGGCTAGGCTTAAAGGAATGTGCAGCCTCTGCTAAAGTAAATGGGATTTTGCTCAAGGACACAAAACAATGGTTGCCCTTGGAATCTTTTTGTTACTGCCTCAATCCTAATTCACTCTCACTCCTCAGAAATGTTGCCATCTTCTTCACCTGGCTGTCTCACCAAGCCCTGCCCTGCTAGAACAGGAAGCACACACATCTCTCTCCCCCTGCCTCTCCAATCCCAGGCATCCGAGTCAATATATGGAATCATATATCCTTCCATCCTCATCTGATCACTATTCGCATCATGGTGAGAGGTCTGCACCACTTGTTTTGTACTGAAACCGTGATTTCAGGTATTATCTTCACAGCCAATCTATGAGGCATATACTGCTATTAAACTTATTTATTAGGAGAAGTCTGAGACACAGAGAAGTGAAGTAATCTGTCTGACATCTCATGATAGGCCCGTGTTGGAACTGGAATTCAAACTCTGCACTGTCTGACTCTAGAAGTAAACGATGAGCCATTTGCTAAAACATGATTTGGAACACCTCCCTAGTATGACTAAGCTCCTCCTCTAGATTGGGACAAGCTGGTCACCCATTGTGACGATCCTGACCTCCTTCTAATGTCAGTCTTAGCCTTTAGCATCACGTCTTTACAAGACCCCTTACTTTTCAGGTTTTAGGATCTTTTCATCTTTAGCCGGAAAAGCAAAGTAAATTTGAAAGAAACAAATAATGGCTGCTTAGTCATAATGATTCATTTTATGTTAAAGCTTCAGCCTCTGAGTTACCTAATCCATCCCACAACAAGCATTTATTCTTTGCAGTCCTGAGCCTGACTCATGATATAGCTGCTTTGGTATGTGCTAATCTCCATTCCCTCCCACTCACGTGTATTCAGATCTCTGAGCTGTTCACAACCTGCCTGACCACCTCCAGAGCTTTCATGTACCACATTCATTAAGTGACAATTTAAGGAAACCAGGTGCCAAGATTGAGCATAGATCTGCCAAAGTTGTATCCAGTAGAAATCTGGATTAGAAAGAATGCTTCCCCAAAGTCCCTCCCTTTTTGGGGGGTAGCCTAGTCAAAACCAGTGACTGTCCTAACCTGTGAAGTGTGACATCAGGGGCTGTTTCAGCATTATTGGTTGTTTACTGATTAATTCTAACTTCCCTATCAACATTTTGAGATAAACATTCTAAGCCAGATTGAAATGATCATTTATTGCTTGACTACACTCATTAATACTGCTGTCCCCGAGTTGACAACACATTGAGATTCAGGAGAAAATAAAAAAAAAAGGCAAAGTACAAAAGCTATGACTGGCAGGATAAGGAAGTCTGGGGAAATGATCTGAGAAAAAAACTCAGATAAAATTTAATTGACATTTGAGGGTCAAAGTCCTTTTTAATATTATCTTATTGTTGTTTCTAATATGTCACATTATTATAGATGTCTTGTACAGCTCTGAACTTGGCTACGAATTCCAATATGAATGATAGATTTTATAAGCTTAAATTTTTCTTCATGAGCTATATGAGACAATCATAGAATTCTTTGATAATATTTCATGATTTATAGAATCCCAGAAAGCCCTAGTAGGGAACGTGACTCTACATTAATTCCTAAAACTTAATCTGTATCATCTTCAAAAAGGGAAACCCTATATCTCCATAAATGCTGAAGAGTATTTGTCTGTTAAACATTCCTTAAATACTCTGTTGAATTTCTCAACATATTGTAAGACTATTAGTTTTATAATATACAGTATATGAAAAATAAGCAGTTTTAAGGCAGAACTATTTTAGAGATTATCTTTATATCCTTGTTCGTCTGAGAAAATGCTTAAGAATAAGAATTTAAAACTTGTTTGACTGAACTATTGTAAAGGCGTATTACCCGATAATTTGGCAATGTCTTAATTAATTTGCAGTATAACAGCTGTATTCTTTTCTACTTACATAAAAATGCACAAAGTGACCCTATGTGTCAAGGCACTACTTTGGGTACTGGGCTATAGAAATAAAAAAAACTACCCAAGTCTTTTCTCGTATGGAGCTTATATTCCACTGGGGCAGGCAGATAATAAACAAGTCCCAAACATGAAGAATTACACCTGATTTTTATGTGATAAATGGAAAAATAATGTAGAAAGAACAGGTCACATGACATAATCCTACCATAAAAACATGGAAGTATGACTCAGAGGTTTAACCTGCAGAAACTTATTAATAGGTCCTTCCCGTTTGCAAAACACTACAAACATGACATGCCACCAAAAAGAAAACAGAAAGAGCTCTCTTCTCCCTCTCTGTACCTTGCTTTTTAAAAAAATGTGGATTGCAAATAATCGTTCAATGTTAATTCCAACCTACATCCAACAGTGAATAATCAACCTCATTAGCCAATCACTTTAAATTTTGCTTTGTTGGAATTTCTGGATTGTATTCCACCCTCCCTTTTTTTTTTTAACTTGGAAATCTTTAAAGTTCGTAATATTGATATTACCAGGTGTTTTGTTTTCAAAAATTCATGGCCCAAAGATCCGCTATTAAGTGACAGTCCACCTCTCTTCAAAAAATATTCAACTGCTACCACAGCTTCTGCAAAGCAAAGTTTGTGGGTAGTTTGTCAGGTGTGCCCTTTGTTTTCTTCCAGCACTAAAGATTTCTTAGAAATCACCCATATATATTCTAAGGCATAGCTTAATTTTGATGCTAGATTTTAGATGACTCTTCTACAAATGTGCATATGTGCATTTGCATGTATATTTGTATATTTATATTTATGAAGATTCAAGGGAGACTCTTAAGACAGTTTCTACTACCGTGTTTCCCTGAAAATCAGACCTAACTGGAAAATAAGCCCTAGCATGATTTTTCACGATGACATCCTCTGAACATAAACCCTAATGAGTCTTTTGGATCAAAAATTAATACAAGACCTGGTCTTATTTTCTGGGAAACACAGTATGATGGTTTAAGGGGAAAAGAACAGGCCAAAAGACAGTCACGACATTTAAAAAGACAATACAATCAATGCAAAGAAAAAATCCCAACTGACGTATTTCATTAAAATCATTGTTAAGAAAGTAAGGAGAGATGAGATCAGAATTAAGGAAAACTATGATATTTAACATGGCAAGGATAAGGAAACAGAGGAAGACTGTATATGATACACTAGCTCACCAGAAGAGAAAAGTTGTGATAATGGGATAATATAATAATCGAAAATTACTTTGACCCACATAACAATCTGGGGAGCATGTTGGGTGTGTTTCCAAATGCCTTCTTCTCACTTGTCCTTGTATCACTGCTCTCCAGTCTTCTTCATCCTTTAGTTGGAACTCAGGTGGCACCTGGCAGCCCAGGCTGGGTTAGGTACTTCCGGGGGTTCTCAATGCCCCTGTGTGTACCTCTTCAAAACCACCCTGTATTATAATTGCTGTGTGTTCATCTGCCTCCCCATGGCCTGCAGCTAGCCTGACAGTCCACGGGTTGGGTCTCAACCTTTATTCATTTTTTTTAATGCAATACCTGGCAAATAAAGTTTCTGAATATAGAAATTAATGAGTCATGGTCTGCACCATCGATGTGAATTGGAACATGGGGCTACAGCTTAAAAAAAAATCTAGCCACTCAACATACAAAGCTAAGCAACTTATAGGGAGAATTTGTAGGCTCAAAGCTGTTAAGTTTTACATTTTATAGCATTAGAAGTGAAATCATTTTTATTTGACCAGCATACTCATGCTTTCCACCAAAAAATTAATAATGCTTCGCTTTGAAAGACAAAGAAACCCAAATGCAAAGGTACGAGTTAATGTGTAAAAGCTAATTCACGGTAGGATTTAAATCACAAAAGAGTAGGCTGACGCTATGGAGCTACTTCCACTCAAGCAGACACGAAATCCACATTGCACCTCTAAAGAGACATGTGATAGTATAGGACCTGACCCAACTGGGAAGGCATAAAGAGGGGAGAGGGAGGGCACAAATGGTAATTATCAGATGGCTCCAAGAACACAGTGCAAGCAAACATCAATCACCCCAGAGCAGTAGTTAGCTTGTTCTTTTTGCTCATCTGGACCCTCTTTCTGCTTCAGTAGCTCTACCTTTTCCCTCTTTCTTGGTTCTGGCCCACTTGTCAAACCAACCTTGACTAGGGAGCAGTGGGCACAGTCCATACAAGTATTCTCCGGACTGCAGAGGAGTCTAGGGAAGGAGGAAGCCCCCACGGCCTCAGACTGTCCTGCTCTTCAGGAACCTACCAGGCCACAGGCAAGCTGCCAGGCACAGCGAGCTTCCAGCCTGGGTGAAAACTCTAGGCTCAGACACATAGGAGAACTTGTTCACTTCCAGCAAGTCATTGAAATTTGTGTTGAAAAAAACCTTGGCAGCAAAAGAAATTACTTCATATGATCATTATGGCATGGGAGAGAAAGAGGTCTGTGCTAAAATGTAAATAATGCCAACAGATTTTGAAAACCAGATTCCAGTAAAGTTCACAAATTCTGGTTTTCTTGAACAAGAATAATAAGAAAGATAGGATTCAGGGACTGGGTTCCCCAACGGGAACATTAACTCTTACAAGATGCAGCAGAACTTTAGAAAATCTGTGGGTCATCCACTGGAAAGATTTTGGTAACCTAAGTCAGTCCAGTTTTAAAATATCTAGACACTCCAGAAACGCTGAGACACACTGACCAGGCACTTCATCTTCCCAAGGCATATAAAGACAGTGTCCTGTTTTAGCTACTTGGCATAAATGGACATCAAAGTAAAGGAGTCTTTGGCACCAGAATCCTTGCTCGGTGTTCTAGAAGACAGTGACTGCCGAGTGCTCTGATCTCAGCTTCCGGATAAGCTAGTCCTGTGACCCAGCTCTCTAGGTGATTCTACGGCAAATACTGCAGTTGCAAACGTTTCATAAGGGCCTTAGGTAACAAAAGGAAAATCAGACACCTCAGCACAAGGTCTTGTGCTTTTCCTGGCAGCAAACTGGCAGCATCTGTCTAGAAATTCAACCGTAGCATTATTTTAACGTGGAAAGCAGTAAGTGCGCTAGCAGTGTACAGTCTCATAACTATTCACATAAAAAAGAACCATATGCTTACCATGCTTGTATTTTTGAAGCTGTAAAATGTAAGCTGAGCCATCATGCCTCTCAAATATACATGCCCTCCAGTGCCACATTAAACTGTGATTATAATATAAGAAGTAAAGATGACCCTAATCCTGGGCCAGACTTTCTTGTTGCTTAAAATTTAGTCTTATGTTTGTATCACATATCAAATTATGTTTTTCAATCCATCTGCAAAACTCAAAAGGCATGTAGACAGCATGGGTATTATAATGACATCCAACTGCTCAGTGTTAAGTGTCCATTACCCTAGAGGGGAAAAGCACCATTTCAACAATAGTGTGCCAGAAAGATCAAACAAGAACTGCAGATACCTAGCTGCTTTTCCCGCTCCTCACGTCGCTCCCGGGCCAGCCTCTGCCGGTCGTCAACCCGTAGCACAGGTGGAGGGTCTGAAAATGACATAAAAAACATGAGAGGAAGAGCAGATTAAAAAAAAAAAAACACAAAAAATCTAATGATATACACTGATAAGTAACTTTTTGTCCGGTAAATTTGATGAATAAAATATTACGTCTTATAACAATTAGTACACATGACTACAGTTTCAGTGATACAGTTTTATATAATTTTGCTAAGAATTTGCAAGCATTTTTCTTCTATCTATAAACTTTCTACAAAAGAGTAGAGTCTAAGAGCTTTTATCACAAGGAAAAAGACCCATTTTTTTTTTTTTTACCTTTATTCTACTGTATCTACATAAGATGATGGAGGTTAGCTAAACATATTGTGGTAATCATTTCACAATATATGTAAGCCAAGTCATTATCTTGTACATTTTAAACTTATACAGTGCTGTATGTCAATTATACATCAATACAATTGGAAAAAAATAAAAACAAAAAGACACAGCAAAAAGTTATGTAAAAACATAACATAACTGTAGCCTTTTGGTTATTTTCATCAATCGATATATATGATATTTTGTGTTCCTAAGCCACTGAACTTCTATCATTTTTATGCATTAAAACGTCTGTCCCTTAATAATAAATAGACTCATTCCTAAGTGCAGTTATTCTGAATAGATGTTCACGAGTTAGATGTGAAGAGCCTGACTCGAGTCAGATGGGCATGAGTTCAGTTCCTGCTCTGTCACTCATTCGCTGTGTAAGTTTGGCCAAGTTGCTTACCCACCTCTCTAAGTCTCAAGCTATGACATGGCTTTCATGGGTTTTTACTTAGCACCTATACCATGAAGACAGAATAGACCTTATCTCACATCATCAGAAGGATTAAATAAAATAATGTTGTAACAGCGTTAGTATAGTGCCTAGTCCATGATATTATAAATTATGGTAAATCCATTGATTCCCTGAACACAGGAACATCTACCATGCAGCAGACATTCTTCTGTGCTGAAAAGAAAGGAGTCAACAAAAAAGATGGAAATCTTTACCCAAATGAGGTTTGCTTTCAACTCAGGGAAAATTTACTAAACAGGATAAATAACTACAATATGTAGAATGAAGAAAAGGGAAAAATATATGGTATGTTAGGCTGAGATAAATGTTAAGGAGACAACAAAGGAATAAAGAGGAGAGTGAAATGGCAGGAAGGGGATGGTGAACATTTTAGATAGGGGCCAAGGGCAGTCTCACTGTGATGGTAACTTTACATGGAAAAACGTGACTAAAGTCAGGAAGCCAGCTGTGCAAATATTCCAGAAGATGGAAAACAAGTGCAAAGGCCCTTAGGTCACGAGTACCTATGGTGTTCAAGAAACAACATGGAGATCTGGGCCACTGGAGTAGAATGAGATCGTAAGTGATGGGGCAAGAGACAGTGGGCCTGGTATGGCTTTTGGATTATACTCTGAGGGGGACACCACTGGGGGTTTCAAGCAGAGGGATACACTGTTCAATATAAAAAGTAAAATACTAGTAACTATAGTGATAATAATTACATTTAAAGTCAGGTTTATTTTCCCCTCTGCTAGAGTGACATCACAATTTTCAGATCTCATGTTAAAAATAGAACCATATTGAAATGATACTTTAGGGGCATATTAACTCAGTTGGTTAGAGCAGGGTGCTCTTAACAAGGTTGCAGTTTTAATCCCCACATGGGCCACTGCGAGCTGCGCCTTCCACAACTAGATTGAAACAACTACTTGACTCAGAGCTGATGGGTCCTGGAAAAATACACTTAAAACAAATCAATGTTAAAAAAGAAAAAAAAGAAATAATACTTTAATGACAACATGATAGTACTTCATCAACAAATTTAAAGGCTTGCATCCCACATGCCTCCTAAACTTCACAGAATTTGTATATTTAAGGGAAATAAAAACTGCCTAAACCTGGCAGTGTTCAGAACTGGGTGATATTTTACACTTTGTCTCTGCTCTAAGGTATGTTTTTTTAAAACTTTGGTGATATGACCCCCTCATTAGTTCAGACTCATTATGATAATTATTTTTCAGATTTACTAATCATTTAAGAGGTTTCATTTTTCCCCCCTTTTTTAAAATGTAGGAAAATATAGCCCCTGATTCCAAAAGGTTTTCTTGTGACACTAGAAAATGGACACGCGGATTCTCCCTCAGGTACTTTGTCAAAGGCCGTGGGAGGTGAGTAAGTATTGGTAAAAGGAAATGAGAGTTGTACCAAAATGGTATTTTGAAGAAAGAATGAGCTGAAAACAAAGCCAAAATGAAGTTAGAAGAAAGGTTTTTAACAATGATTTACTACTTAAAAAAAATTCCTTAGAGTTTTACTCACTCAAAAACTTTTATTTAACTATAAAACCTGACAACCATCTTTATTATAAAAGCCAATCTTGTTTTCAAGTACATGCTAAATTTCACACCAAAGTTAAAACATTTTTTGAAAAGAAGACTTACTAACATATGGGACACACGCACAGACACACTCACCTGCAACACCTAAGAAACAAGGCTGTCTGCACTGCTACACAAATATATAAAGTAATCGCTATAAATAAAGCCAATGCTTAAAAGTACAAGAATTCCTACTGGCCTTCTTTGAGATTACTGCTGAAATGACAATCACGACTCACTTGGAATTTAATATGAGGACGTTAAGAATGAAGGCAACATTTCAGAATTATGAGATGCACAGTGACCATGCTGTGCTGGATGATTTGGGTTGGTTTAAGAACCTGGCACTAGAAAATACTGAACTGTAGAGTGAAAAAGATGTTTGAAGTCTGTAATCCTTCTGATCACATGAATAAGAAAGTCACTTTGGTGCTGGAATGTCAATAACCCCTATAGCCGATTAAAGATAGCTGTGAATGAGGCTGGCTGGGCAGGAGCCAAGCCTTGGCTTTATTCACTGTTGTATTCCCAATGCCCAGGGCTGTGTCTGGCAGAAAGGAGGATATTCAGTAAGTATTTGTTAAATGAATGAATGAATGAGTGAATGAGCAAACCACCTTAGCTAACTTTCAGAGCCTTTGTACTTCCATTAACGTGTCCCAATGGGGCAAACCAAAAGCAATCTTATACTTGACAGCAGACTTTTAAAAATATAAATGCTAGCAGTTACTATTTTAAGTTTTAATAACTAAAAAACTTATCTTTAGACATAGGTTTTCAAAAAGGAAAAAATACAATTGAATAGTTCCAAGTAAACAGTGGATTTTCTATAATTATTCGTCTCCCTCTCATTTCTACCCTCATATCACTGCTCCTTGGAACAAAACCAAGGCATAAGAAGTAATTTAACATTATGAAAATTCCACATTGTTTTCCAATAGATGTACCATTGCTGGAGTAAAATTAAGTTATTGATTCTCAGAAGGAACAGTTTTAAGGGAAACAGAATTTTGGTGTAAGTAAACTTGCAGCTGTACTCTGCACCCAACCTTCTACCTATGATGATTAAAGAGTAGGGTGACCACTCAAACTTTTAAGAGTGAAAGCGAATGCTATTAATATTGTCTTCAATGACATGGATAAATCTAGACTGTCTTGCAAAATTGGAACTAAAGAATGATTCTCAAAGATCAAGGAAATCAATCACATCTACAAAACTTCTTTCTGAACTACTGTTTATACAATAAATAACTTCTATTAGGGATTTGCATTTTACGAAGAACTTTCATATATATTATCATTTCATTCTTCACAATAATTTTATGAAGTAGTCAAGCATTTACATCATTCAATGAAGAGTTATTATGCCTATTTTCCAAATGAGAAAATTGAGGGAAATCTATGTGACTAAGGAAGATGGCACAGTTAAGTATCCAAGCTAGAGCTGAAAACCAGATCTCTAACTCAATCTGATGCCCCCTTCCACCCCATGGCACCAACAGAGTCATCAGAATGGCATGATGGAGCAGCCAGAGAGGGGCTAAAACATTCCAAGTCATGCACTCCTCTGTGAGGGAAAATGATTTATAAACAACAAAGTAAAATGCAGTTTTAGTGACTCTTAAAGACTTGTGGTGGATGGAGGGTAGTAGATGGTTAGGAATTATGAAGGATTTTTTAATGAAATTGAGTTTCTGCTTTTCTCAGGTATGCAAGGTTCATTAAGAAAATACAATATTCTCTTCTAATTTGGTCAAACTGAATCATTTGGAAGCAGCTGATGGAGTTCTGAAGAACCATCTCCCACTTCTGTAGATGTGGACAGAACTGTGACTTTACAAACTGTCTCTATTGGTCTGGGTTGAAGTACCCATAGCTGAAAGCACTGGTCCTTCCTGGATAACATGAGAAATCGTGTGCCTATACTTATACAAAACATGAGGGCCTTCCAAACATGTTTTAAAGATAAAATACTAATAATTCAAATGTGAATAGATGCTCTCTAAATCAAAGAGATATTCTAGAGATTTCTAATGAGTTTAAAGTATCAGAAGGAAATTTAACTATCATTTACTGGATTAAAAGAGACCCTGAGAAATCATTTGGTCAGGACGCCCATATCTGGTGAAGGCAATATTCAAAATATCCCCAAATTTACCATGTACTTTATTTTAAGTTCTAGAGAATGAAAATTAAACTGCTCTAGACAGATATTCCCATGACTCATAGCCGATAAAGACCACAAGGTTTTACTCAAGCCTAGCCCTCCATCATGGAACTTCTTATATTATCTTTCGGAGATAGATAATGGTGGTTTTTAAAATAAAAGTCTTTCGTGTACCTTTGCTAATCTCTATGTACAAGAAAGCAGACCAAGAGTGCTCAAAACATACAATTAGAAATGAAATGTCTCCTCATTTAACTTGACTTTAGCAACATAAATCAAATGGCTCTATAAAGAGATGGCCAATTAGGAAGGAGGCATTTTGCCCTCCGCTCTCCCTGCACTCTGTGCAGATGTCTCCTATCACACTAGAAATTCTGCATTAGAATTATCTATTCATGTATTAGTTTGCTCCCCCATAATGTCAACTATGAATATAGAGATAATGTATTTTAATAACATATCCCTACTACCTACACAGTGCAAACATCAGATGAGTAAATGAGTATCAGGATATAAAAATATAAATTGCACAGTAATGAATGGCAGAAATTTTCATTGGAAATTTCTGAATTTCAGAATGGTATGAAAATTTATTAGAATTGATTTAATGGTAGAAAAATTCATTAGATGGTTGATGGGGAGAACAAAGAGAAAATAGTATTATATGAACCATTTAGCTATGTTCAATTCTCATGGCAGAACAAATGGGGTTTTCACGCTCCAGAACTATTTCCACACGGATGCTCACTGAGGACAGCAGGCACTCACCAGGATTAGCCCTGACAGGCTAGGGGCCCGGTTGTTTGGTTCACACAGTATCTCTCACAGGCCCAGGCAGAGAAAAACTACTCAATGATTATTAGATAATGGCTGGGGGGTGGGTGGATAGATGGACAGATAAACGAATGAATGAAAAGGCAAATCGACTAAATGGGGAAATCTCACCCTGCTAATTAAAACTCCGCTGAAGCTACCCATTTTCCAGTAATGGCTGCTCATGCAGTACCTGCAATAGTACTTGTTATTTGTCTTTCTTCTGAGTGACAAGCTGGATTTATCGGCTCTGTTTAAGACCTTTCCCACATGGGAAAAACCCCCACAAAAGTAGGTATAATGTGGGAATGTTTTCTATGAGGCTAGGTGCAATTATAATATTTTCATCTTTATTCTCGCTTATTCCTTGTTCTTGGGCGAATTTGGCCTTGGATGTAGCACAAAGTAGGCTTCCAAGACCCTCATGGGATGCTCAATTTACCTTTACCTTCCACTGACTGTCTTTCATCATCATACTGTACGTTACTCTCTCCCAACAATCACACAATGGTTGTTGGATACCTGCAAGCAACTGCACTGTCTATCCAATTGGGCGTATTATGTTTATAGACTGTTTGCTTCTTTGTATCACCGAGTGCAACAGGCCATAAATCACAGCCTATTAAATTAAATTACTGTGTAGGTACACAATCATTGTGGGGATGGAGAACAAAAACATAATTCTATACCAGCTTTGCTATGTGTCAAGATTTCCTTAAATGGGTTTTGAAAAAGTCATAAAAGAGACATGCAATAATGCTGGCTGTACAGGTACAAAAAATTATGTTGTAGCTATCATTTCAAACGAGAGAGTAAAATTATTACCTCTTATATACTGCTTGACAATAAACAATGCATGCATACACAACATG
This sequence comes from Rhinolophus hipposideros, assembly GCF_964194185.1. Lineage (NCBI taxonomy): Eukaryota > Metazoa > Chordata > Mammalia > Chiroptera > Rhinolophidae > Rhinolophus > Rhinolophus hipposideros. Next base: position 25,720,191 of record NC_138049.1, on the reverse strand, counting down.
CTATTGATTGTCAAAATGATTCTGTGAGGCAAACAGGGCATGCCTTAGTCTCCATTTAAAAAAGAGAAAAATCAAGGCATTGAGAGGTTCCCTGACTTAAACTCAGACGAGCCACTACAAGGGTGTGTTTTGGTGTTAGGACTGGAACCATGCTCTCTTAAATTTTAGCATGACTTCACGGCTTTTGGAATAACCTCCCTTTCCCCACAGCAAACGCAACACATCATACCTGGCTTATTTCCTGAGTGGTTGCTATTCTGTCCTGAAATAGCAAAGGAGGGCCTATTGGAGGCAGCAGTTTTCTTCTCGTGCACTTTGTAGCTCTCAGGCACTGCACAGATGAGACAAAAGAGAAAAGACATATTTAGTTTCTTAAAATCTATTCAGAAACTTTCACTTATTCGATATTTACTGTTAACCTTTGTATCAGGTACTAGACTAGATTCAGGCAATAAAAAGGTGAAGCAGTTACAGCCTCTGCCCTCAAGGAGCATACTGTTCATTGGGAAGGACCCAGGGAAAAATCAACAGCCTCCGATCAAGTGACTAATGTTGTAGTAGTGGCATGACCAAGGGTCAATGAAGTCGTCTACCCTGCTATCTCAGTTCACACATAGAGTAGCCACGTGGAAGCATGATTGGAATCTAAAGTCTCTGTTCTTAATTCTTCCAAAGTTCATGCCCTTGAGTTTCCCTAACTCCTACCGTCTGCTTTAAAACCAGCTTTGCCCAGTCTTCCCCATCCAGGAAGGCAATTCCATTAGGAAGCAAAAAATTCCAAGAACATGACCAAGTAGGTCACCAAAAGAGAACCAGGAGATACAATTTACTAGCCTCTGATCTTGAAAAAGCCTCTGACAAAAGTTCAGTAACAAAGACGATTACAGAGACTAAGGAAAATGTGTTCTAGGAAAGGAAGAAAGGGCAGAAATCCCTGGCAGTTCTCTGTTAGAGCAAGCAGAGAGTTCTCCAGGACCAGGCAAATTTTTCTTTACACATATTATTACTTTTCTGAGGAAATTTTCTCAGGATAGTTAAGGGATGTTTCCTACTGTCTCAGAGAGACATCATGTCAAAAACCAAGCCCTTGAGTTTCCCTAACTCCTACCCTGTGCTTTAAAACCAGCTCTGCGCAGCCTTCCCCATCCAGGAAGGTAATTCCATTCTTCCAATTGCTCAGGCCCAAAGCCCTGGAGTCATCCCTGACTTCTCTCCTGTCACTTCCCACATTCTATCCATTAAGTTCTTTCAGCTCTACGTTACAAACATCTTAGCACCTGTATTGCTACCTTTCTGACCATCTCGTCCCTCGTGACTGCAGTATCCTCTTAACTAGTCTATCTGATCCCACCACTGATCCTCTTCAGTGTATTTTCATTTGAGCAGCCAGAGTGATCCCATTAAAACATGTCATGTCATTCCTCTGCTCAAAACCCCCCAACAACTCCCATCCCACTCAGAGTAAAACCAAGGACTCTACCATGGCCCAGAAGGTACTACATACATGGTTTGGCCTTTACCTTGTACGGCTTTCCCTCTTATCCTGCTCTACCCATACGGACTGACATACTCAGTCCACCTCAGAGCCTTTGCATGTACCTGACATCTTCTCCCTGATATCAACATGGATTTTCCCTTCACGTCCTTTGTGTCTCTGCTCAAGGTGACATTAAAGAGTCCCTTTGACTTGTTTAAAATAGCACCCCCATCACTCATCATTCCCCACTCTTCCTTACCCTGTTCTGTAGCCCTCGCCCCCTGACATATTAACATATTTATTATCTCCTCCATTAGTCTAAAAGAATTGTATATTATCTAGAACACAGATAATCATTTGCTCAAGGTTTTTGAACCTGAAAGGATGTGATGACAATTATGCTTCAGAAAGACTAAATACAAAAATGGTACCCAGGATGTACTTTAAAAAATTACTAAGTTTACCTTGACCTCTGAATGGAAAATATACCAAGGTTTTGTAGCTCTCTCTCAAGTACATACATAATATTAGGTTGATGCAAAAGTAACTGTGGTTTTTGCAATTATTTTTCACCTTTTAAACCGCAATGACTTTTGCACCAAACTAATAGCATTAGCTAGCGCTGAAAATCATATACTAAATAGCAAAAAGTATCTTATACAACTGTTTTAATATTGTCCAGTTTCAAACTATTTGTTTGCTTTAAATAACAGCTTCAAACACATTGATTGGTTTAAGTTTTATCTACTTGGGCTTTCTTTGCGTTATTTGCAAGGAAAGGTCTGTAAAGATACGGTCAGAGAATGGGTAGATAACAAATAAACAGCAAAATGCCTCAAATCAGTGGTTTCTAATAGGACTTTCGTACTTGAGGAAATTTTACCAGGCAATTTACCACTGGAAAAAGGGCTATATTCTGTGTGTACGTACTTCATGCTGGGGGCTGGGGATAAATCCAGATGGATATGAGTGGAGCCAGGATAAGCCCTGACACTGATCTAGAAGAGAAATCAGAAAGTGTGATGGGTTCTGTGATGCTGTAACACGCGCTCTCATCCCACTTGCCGAAAACCAGTTGCCCGTGATCAGTATGTGGCAGGTAAAGCCCATCCTAGCTAATCTTGGCTACACAGTCTCAGAACTTTACAGGCAGCCCCTAAAGACCGAAAAGTAATTGCACTGAGAAACTTGCCCCTTATTCTGCATGTTAATCTTCTTAAAACTGCTCATAAAGAAGTTAATACTTAAGAAAGATAAATAGAAAGGAGTGCCACCCAGATTTGGAATGCTTTGATTATAATTTTTCTTTTCATTATTAGCCATTTCTAGTATACAACAAGTAAAGGCTTCATTGGTAAGCTGCTTAAGGGATCTTCTGTTTATTGTTTTTAATTAACTGAAGATAATCAGGAACACGTATTTCGAATAGATTTCAAATGTATTCCTTTCTTTCTTGCCTTGGTATATTGGACATAATTAAATCTTTCTCTGGTGACAGTATCTGCAGTGCCCTCAGGTCCTGACAACACACATCATCCTAACTGAGTAGTACGTAACCCTGGACCACGAAGGAGATGAAAAAGATCACAACACGTGTTCAGTACAGATGACTTTTCCAAATAATCCTTGATAAAATATTTTATTTTGGTTGTAATTTGCATGATTGTCTTGAAACTCAAATGTAAAAATAAATTTGAATTAAACTAGATGTCTGGCTACTTGAATTCAAGTTATCTATAACTGACTTATTCGATTCATTCTAGTTGAACATCCATCTGCTCACTTTATTATCATCTGGAGCTCAGGAATTCATTTTCACCCTGGAAGAGCTTCTGAGTCCTACTCATAACAAGACAAACTTGAAATCTATCTTAAAAAATGTTCAAAAAAAAATGTTCGATGTTCATGTAAAACTGATAGGTTAAACTTAGTAAACTAAATGTAATTAAAAAAACTGTCAAGGCTGTTTGGTCCAAGATTATGTACTGCTAATTTCTAACCATCATGTTGGACTATTGTCTAAAGTTTTCAATGTATCTTTTCACTTTTTATCAGTCTTTCTTTCTCTTCCACCACCATAAAAGTCCTTATTTCTCCAAAAATCTCTTTGGTTAACACTCTATCATGGTAAGAGGGAAGATATGGACTCACATAGACCTGAGTTCAAAGGAGAGCCCTGTGAATTACTAGCCAAATGAACTTCAGAAAGTTTCTTGACTTCTCTGAGTAGGTAATATGGGGGTGATACTGCCTAACTCACAGGTTGTTGGGAGAATTAACTGAGAAGATGGGTGCTAAGGTGTTCAACAGTTGTCAGCTCCTTTCAACTTTCATGCTCTTCCACTGAGGTCCTGGGCCTGCCACATCCACAGCCACCTGGGAGGTGAGCTGTGTGTTTAGAGATTGGCGGTGGCAGGGAGGGTGTCCTTTTGAGTCAGGCCACCTGGCTCTGCCATTTATGAGCTGTGAATCCTCTTAACCTCTCAGTCCTAATTTCCTCCTCTGTGAAGAGGAAAAACACTTTCAGAGTTGTGAAAATTAAATGACACTGTCCAGCCCACTGCAAGGCTCAATAAATGGTAGAAGGTATTTTTGGTTCTCACCCTATTCCCTACACAAATGTTGGAAAACTCGGTTTCTATTTTCTCAGGGCTTTGCTCACCAGCACTAGCAGGGAAAGCAAACCTACATCAACTTGGTGACAGTTCTTCTGGGGAGCAAGGGGACCAATGTGGCAGGAAGGTCTGGCTCAGCTGCTGGTTTCAGAGGTTTTTGGCTCAGCCACAGTCACACCTCCTGGGAGCCCTCAGGTAAGCTGGGCTTATTGGTAGGATTTTTAGGGTACACCCTAGTTTGGGAAGAGGTAATCATCAGTCTTTCCGAGCCTTAGAGAGATGACAGTTTTCTGAGATTTAATACCCTTTAAGTTATCATGACATTAAATAAATAAATAAAAGCCTTAAAAAAAACCCATCCATCATAATAATGGGAAAACAAAACCTTGTGAGAGATTTCCTTTTTAAACAAAGTGCAGGGAATTTCACTGCTTGAGAACACAATGAAAACAAGAATTTATTCATTTTAAGATCTCCAATATTTAATTAAATATCTGGAAATCCTCGGTAACTTAGCAGATAGGATTGCGTAAACCATTTCAAAATTTGCCATTAAAAATACCATTTTAAAAATGACCCAGGTGACTTGCCAGTATTATTTGAATCTTCATTTTTTAGAAAAGAAAACTGAGCCCTATACTACGATGCTCAGTAAGTCTTTGCCTGCCTTATAAAATCTTTATTGATTTTCCTGCTAGCTTGAAAGCTTTATTCCATTAGTGTTACATGTGAGTGTTGGAGTAAAGACAAGAGGAAGGATACAGAGAAGCACCCTTGTGGTGTGGGTCTCTCTCTCTTTCTAAAGCAAAACACAGAGGCAGCAGACACATGCAGCTTTCCTTTAGTAAAAATTTTGCAGCTCCAGTAAGTGCCCCAAACATGCCTCTCTAATCCACATGCTCCAGTTCACTGCATTCCTTGCAATGCCTTCCCACAAAGCCCATGGAGTTCTCGCTGCCTAGTTTCTATCTTTAGCTGTACGGTCTGGTTGAAGAGTCTTCGCTCAATTGAGCAAAATAACTGGTCCAACAAATGGTTAATTTAGTGAAAATGCTTACTCTAAAAAGACATGTGTGGCTACAACCTTAGAGACCATCCTAAATTTAAATCTCACTGACTGATATATGGTCTTGACATCCACAAGGATAACGTATTTCTGTCACTATTTCTAATAAACTATGGAACACCGGTTGAGAAACAGCAAAGGTTTTAACCCCCCAGCTCTGTGTGAGTTCTTCTCTGCTACGAAGATCATCTGGACTTTGTGGACGGCCCCCAGATACCCACCTAGCTTTGGGAGCATAAACTAGAAGACAGAACTGGATTGAACCACATGCGATTGCCATTTTTGTATTAAAAAATGGTTCAATATCGCAATTCATATGTTTTAATCTCATAGTTCCGATCTACCTGTGCAGAAAAGAGTTCTCATACCAGGACGGAGGGTGGTAGCCTTAGAAATGCCTGCTTTTGCTACTATAAATCTTAGCCACCAGTATGACTCTCTGCTGAATTCTGAGTCTTCCTAGTGAATCACACAACCTGAGGTGGTCTTGGGGGATCTGCAACACCCTAATAGGTAGCTTATTTAAAAATTTTGCTGCAGAATACTGTTATGGCAATTGAAGAATGTTACTGGTTTAAAATCATAACACACACATATATATATATATATATATATATATATATATATATATATATATATATATATAAAGAGTAACTTTCAGGTAATTCAGAGTATTTCACCTAAAATTTTCTACTTCATAATCCTTTGGCTTATTTACTTGAATTTTAAATTTTATTCTGCCAGTAGTATTGTAACATTTGAATCATAGATAACAAATATTTTATTGAAAGTTATTTATGAAATTTGCATTCGAACAAGAAGGGCTTAATACAATCTCATAACTCCCAATGACTTTTCTGATTATTCCACATGATGGAGATCTTTCCCTTAGTTTAAATTCTTCACAGTTATCTGTGAAGTTGTGTAGTAGGGATCAAAGCTTGTGGGAGTTAGCATCAGACAAACCTGGGTTTAATTTCCTGCTTTACCTCAGTGTTCTTCCCACTCTCATTTATTCAGACAGCACCCTACTTGCTGGGACATCTTGTGCTCAGTACTGAGAAAATAATATTAAGTGAATAATTCTTCTACCACTTTTCTCCTTTTCTGACCTCCTAATTACTTCCTCAAACTGTGTTTTGGAGCTTTTGATTCCCCCAACAATTTGTTTTCTCTTCAGAAAAGTTATCTCCTATTATGGCTTGAAGCCCTATCTCTAGGTCAGTCACTTTCAAATCCTCATTGGTAAATATGCTCTCTCAACAGAGGTCCCGTCTCGCACCTGTAGGGAATATGTGCTCGGATTATCTTTGCTATCACTTGAAACTGTCATCCTCTGAAAATAAACTAACCATCCTCATAAAATCAGCAATCCCTGATGGCAGTCTCTCTGTTACTGCTAATGGAACGACCATATTTCCTGGCTCAGCAATGCTAAGTAGTTTTTTCAGTAAACCTTTATAGACACTCCCCTGGGCCAGACACTCTGCGATGCCCAGAGAATACAAGATCACCGGACATAGCATCTATTTGCACGATGCTTATCATCCTTTGGAGGAGATAATACGCAAATACATGAAACTGCAACAACAGACCAGTTCAAAAATCAATACACCACACAGGATAAATAACTAAATAAACGATACAGATAATGTTATCGGGATTCAGAGGTGGGAGGAGGTGCTAGAGCGGGGAGTAGTGATGGAAAACTTCACTGGATAAAGATTTTGAAGAATGGAGACACGCTGTGGTACATAAGTGAAGAGTAAAGCAGAGACTGCAGCTGGCTGCGGCATGACATCAGCAAAACTACCACGGGGCAAGAAAAGATCATTGGAACTGTCCAGTCAGAACAGTTCGTTAGGAAGGCAGGCAGTTGAAAATAAGACAAACAGGCCGAGGTCAGTGCCTCCTTGAATTTCAAGAGTTTGAACTTTATCACGAAGGCAATGAAAGTCAACGAAGCATGTCACAGGAACTTTTAACTGTGAACTACGTTAGCTTTAGTGGATTCTGGATAAATGAAAACTGAAGCCTAATAAACCCATTAGAAATATGTAAAAAAAAAAAAGTTACCATCTTAAACAACAGACTAAAACCACGTATCATAAGAGCTCTGCTTTCTTTATAATCTAGTAATTATTCAGATTTCTCCACTTATTCTTAACATGTACCAAGAGATAACTATTTGGGAGAAAAAGTGACACGAGTAAATATAGTTGAAGCCTATGCCTGTAGCTGAAGAAGGAGCAGGGGGATACAGTCAGTTTGGTCGCCCAAAGGAGCCAAGGGCAGCTAGGTAGCACCACCAAGAGACCCTCCATAGGCCCCCAGGGTCTCCTTGGCTTCAAATTCTACAGGAAATGGGACCCTAGTCCCGAACTCCAGAGAGCAGAGCAGTGGGTAGAATGAGGAAATAGGGAATGGAGGAAACATGCCTCGTTGGGAAACAGGTAGGATGTTTGTGAAGGTCATTTTGCAGGCAGGTCAGGGAAATAAAATATGGACAGAGGCTGATCAACGTCTTTAATTTCTTTCTGTAGACTCCCACAGGATGGGGAAACAGCTACTTCACTAAGCAAACTTACAGGTATTGTGCCATGGCAATACATGTACTAACAGCAGACACCGAAAAGCAGTACAGACTCTTCACTGGCCCTTCTACACCAGAATAAATTCACTTTGTGGTATGGTGTAAAAATCTAGCCACATTTATTCTGACACAGCAATAAGAACGATGAACCATTTAGTCAAGGCTCTATTGTTCATTTCTTGTTGCAAAAACAAATGCAATTAAATAAGAACACTTGATAATAAATATCTGAGTTATATATTGCATCCTCATTCATTCTGCTGACAGAAACAATTTGATAAGATTTACTTTTTCTTTGCATTTCATGCACTCCATGTAGAACAAAAAGTTATTACTTAATGGCTATAGTAAATTGTATTAGAGGCTTCTAAGACCACGTGGAGGTTTTAAAACTGGGGGTGGGGGGGAGCTTATTCAGCAACAATGAAAGAGACTGGAAGTCACTTTCTGATTCCTTCACTTTTCCATAATGGAAAAAATGACATTTTGTGACAGTGATGGAACATTATATTCAACCAAAGGACTAAGAGATGTGTCTAATACTGAGATAATATAAACTCAACACAAAGATGTTTTTCATAAATAAAAATCCAATATTGTGTACAGTTATGCAATAAATGGGAACAGAATCCACTAGAAACATCATTCTTCATCTTCCAAACTGACACTAGGACATGAAGAATGGAACAGACACATGCAGGTGTTCATTAATAATTTATAATCCATCAACTTCCAAAACGAAATCGAGGCAGTTACATTGAACTGTCAGTCTACACATAAGATAAAAATATTGACACAACAAGAAGTTTTCTAAAAAGATCCATTTATTGTCTGCCAAATCACACATGGTAAGAAAGATATAAAATTACTTACATTACAGTGAAAGATAATTCTACCAAAACAAGTTATCAGGATATTTTTAAGGGATGAGAGTGGTCTACTTGTTTGCCTCCAAAGAGCTGATGTCTAGTCACACCCATCATGTTCTGAGCTTAAAGAATCATAGATGGTCTCTAAGTAAGTGGAACTAGAGGCATTTAGTCTTTGACATTTGGCCAGGCACAGATCTATGATAAGTCTCCACTAGACCAGAGCAACTTGAGGGCCCGCACCATGACTTTCATCCTTATAATCTCCATATCTTCATTGTTTAGCTCACTATCTGGCACCTACGTGACACTGAGTACATGCTTGAAGAAGGAAACGAGAGAAGGCGACAGGGTGGATGGTGTACCCTGAGCGAATTGTGGCAAAAAACCCAGAAAGAAAAAGTATTCATAACAAGATAATAGGTAAAAAGTATACATTTGCTCATTTTTTGATGGCTGCTAAGCTTGTAGAGAAAAGGTGACCAAAATAATTGTCAGGTTACAGTCAGATTCACTCCATGTCAGAAAAGAAAGAAAATATTTAACGTAAGTCTAGGATGGTTTTGACATTGTATCAGGCAAGACTCAAATCAAACGACTGTCTTTGCAGCCACAGAATAGAAAGATCTGCCCAGAATGACTTACAGTATCTCAGGAATTAGAGAGATAAAAATTCCACATACAATAGAATATTAGTTATACTGCCTGGGCAAAAGCATGAGAACATTACAACCTCTGCTGGAAACATCAGAAAGGCTACAAAATAGTCACGTCAGCTTTGAGAGATTTGTAAACCCAAATCTTTCCCCAAAACAATTTAACAGATTTGCTTTGATAACCTGTTAAAAAGTCAAAGAGACATCCATCTTAGCTGAAATGAACAAAAGCATATTTCAGAAAAACACATTCCATGTATTTTGTGGGAACAATTGGAAATCACTTTTTAAGCTGTTTGGTTTTATCACTGAAAGCAGCTACGTGATTCATGTTACAAACTCCTGATACCTTTAGCTGACAGGAGTAAGCATTTATACATTTTAAATTCAAGCAGAAAGGGCTTTTATCTAAAAACAAACAGAAAATAAACAAAACAAACAAAAATCTTCGTTCAGCCAGATGGCAACACTATAAATAGAGTAGAAAATACTGTATTTTCCACCTGCATTAACATAAGCCAGATTAAAAGGCAAGCCTTTTTGTCCCCATGGGTGACGCACTTTCCTGGCGATTTATCACAAGTCACAGTGCTAGCTGCTACACACGTGATTGGTGCCCCCTAATATGAATCAGGTTTATGACTAAGCAAAGTATAGGGCAAAGTACAAAAAAGAAGGGAAAAGCCTAATCACATGAAAAGTTTTCCAGTTACACTGAGAAATGGTAAATTACAGAGATGCAGTTAACTGTCTAAATTTCAACAGCTGGATAGGGAGTTTATTATCAGATTAGACCCAATTCAATTAAATTCAGTGTGTAATTAAAAGCAACTGTTTAAATAACTTGGGAAAGAAAAATAATTAGAACTCAACTTTATTATACTCGGCTTAATTAAAGTAACCAACTGAAAGAAGCTGTTTCTACTTTTAACAGGATATTATTTTACTTTAAAGAAAACTAAAATGGCTGAGGCCAGTATTTTACAAAATGATCACTAAAGGTCACAAACAGAAAACCTTTCGTATTTAAATGCAAAATAAAATTATCAAGGTAGAAAAATGTACAGTTCTTGGAACAAATCCCAAATAAACAGTAGACTCAGTTTTAAATATCAGTTTTGCAAAGAAATGTGAATGTAATTTTAACCCTGTGAGTATTAGTCGGCTGAATGAGTTTAATCTGTGAAATAAACACACATATACTTGGCTGCAGAATATAAGTAATTAATCCTTCCTCCTCTGCAGAAAATAATAGTAAATACTTAACTTTACATTTTCTTATGTAAACTCTGAAGAACAGCATAGAAATGAGTGGCTAATAATGAAAGGTTAAGTTTATTCCAATTCATTCGAGGTAACCACTGAATATTTAACTGAACTGTGGTTTAAACTTATGGACCAACCTAGTCTTACCAGGCTGTCCTTCACTGCACTCATTTCTACATCTGTGACCTTATTCATTGTTCTTCCCTCATAAAAACACCAGCCTCACCATCTCTCTAATTATTTAAATCAATCCATCTTTTCTTTTTTTCCTGTTTTTTTCTTTCTTCTTTCTAATAGCCTTAATTTTTAGAGCAGTTTCAGGTTCACAGCAAAAATGAGGACAAAGTACAGTTCCCGTGCACCCCCTGCCTCCCCTCAGGTACATCGTCCGTTGCTCCACATTCCCGCACTAGAGAAGGGCATTGGTATCAGTCAAGGAACCTACATCGACACATCATGAGAGTTCACTCTTGGTGTGCTGGCTTTTGACAAACGTGTCATGTCATGCAGCCACCATTACAGCATCAAACAAAATCCAATGCATTTTTCAAAGTCCAGCTCAAGTCTCTTTCTTACGGACTCTTTTCTCTTAGTTTGGTGCAAATGTAATTGCGGTTTAAAAGATTAAAAATAACTGCAAAGACCGCAATTACTTTTGCACCAATCTAATAGTAATTCCTACTTCCAACACATGTCTTTCTATATTCTAAGCCTATATTCTACATTTCTTTACTACATTCTAACTCTACCCCACACAGCCTAGCATTTGATTTATTCTCTTATATTTATTATTTTCACAATGTATGTTTCCAAAAATTTTAAATACTGATGGTCTCAAGAGAGGCAAGGCAAAAATGTGCTACATGGTTTTAAAAAAAAAGGAAAAAAAAAGATGGGGGGAATGCTTGATGTAACATTTTTCCCTTGAAAATTCGTACTTCCAATTTGCATAAGGAAGGCTCGGTGTCGGTTCATGTTTGTTACCCAATAAATAGCTGCTCTCTAAAATTTCTTTTCTAACCGAATCCTGATTGGCCACAAGGCACACTTCTGACCAATTAGCTGAAAAGTGAAGGTAGGTGTGGTTTGCCGGGACACTCCTTAGAGGGGAAGCAGGATCCGGTGTGCATAAACCCGTGTGCCCCTCACCCCTCCTTTTCTTCCTGACTTGAACAGTGAATGTGATGTTCAAGGTAGAGCATCGACCTTGTAACCAGGAGGTTGTCATGAGGGAAAGGCTAAGAGAAAAACAACGACCTGGCCCTGGCCCTGTTCACTTCCACATTTCCTCCAGATAAGAAAAAAGAAAACTCCTAATTTGTTTAAATCACCATTTTTTATTTTTTTTATTCTGTTCTCACAATTAACTGCAATTCCTAAACTGACAGAGTTTCCACTAACTATAAAATGAAGTCCGAGCACCTCAGCCTTTGAAAATTTGGCCCCAGCCCATCCTTCTAGCATTTACTCCCTCCATTCCTAACAATCAACTCTTCAATCCCAGGCAGACAACACTGAGAGCTGGAAGCATTATTCCAAATGGGCCTGGGAGGTGGGTGAGATTCAGGAAAGGCAGAGGATGTAGTATTACTAAATGGGGAGATGAGATAAAAGGCTACAAAGGACAGTGCATGAACTAGAAAGGAAAAACCAGTACCCACAAAACTAGGTGGTGGTTAGATGATGATAATATCTCATATGTTATGTCTTAGATAACGGCTTTTCATTCTTGGCATTCATAAGCAGTCTTGACACACTGAGGGACTCCGGGCATCTTTCCTATTTCAGCTCCTCCTTCATTTGGTACATCATGAATCTTACATATTCTACAATTTTACATTTCTTCTAGAAGTCAGAAAGCAAAACAGATGCTGGTTTGCCATATCAAAGTAGATCAGCATGTAGTTTTGAAAATAGCAGGAGAAGCAAAGTCATGAGAAAAAGAAATAAAAGATACCAGATCAGGGTTTGAATAACATCATTTGTGATAGAAATTAGTTCCATGGGAATTCCAATAACTTAGAATTAGAAGCCAGTGGGTTTCTAAAGAATGTGAAGGGATCCCAGAGCAAAGCTGGTCACATAGAAAAGCTCTTGATATTCCTGAGCCGCAATTCTCTTCCTTTCCAACTAGCTAGTATCCTAAGACCCTATGTACTACTGCTTATTGACTGCAAAGGAGGACTCACAGGTTGGCTACAGAAGACCTAAATTACCTTTTCGACCAGCTTACTATACATATATCATCAGAGTAGATATTATTTGCACATTTGCCTCTAAAGTGAGATAAAAAGAAAATTTTCAATTTAGCTTAATTTTATTTTAAAAAATAACATTTATTACATTTTTTTCTACAGAAACTCTATAAAGATAAAAATTTGAAAGGTCCATAATCCCACCACCTACATAACCTATTTATTCTTTTTATCTTAAAAGAGAAATGTTTATCCTATGGTTGGTTAGGAAATTCAAATAGTACATAAAGTTGAGAATTAAAAAGAAAAAACCCCTTCCCTCAGCCTTTCCTTGCTGGGAAAAAAAAATTCTATGTACGTATATATTTGCTTTTTATTTACTCAAAACATCATGCTACTTATTCCTCTGTCCCTTTTTTTCCCCCTCATTTGGTGATCCTACTTAGCCTACTTTTCAAGGTCCTTCTTTAATTGCACTGCGTTTCATCATTTCCAATACATGCCTACAGTAATCAGATATCGACTATATCATGTTCTCTGCAACTTTAAGTTTTCTGAATCTTCATTGATGTGTGAGAAGAGACCACGGCCCTGATTGGGTGTGATTTACCTTCCTGTATCAACACTGGCACCCAGTCCATTGCCCCCAGAGTTAGTTCATGTATTAGTCTCTCGCAGTTGAGGCCTCTGCTTCTGCCAGTCTGGACTCCACTGAGAAGGCAATCTCCTCTAAGGAAGAGGACTACAAAAGAAACTCCAAGAAGGCTTTACTTTCCTGGGAGATCCGGTAATGTGGCCCAAGGCAGGAATGCACAGGAACCACAATGAATCAGAAGCTTAAAACTAGGTTTGTTCCCCGTAGATACATTTACCACTTCTTCCTCTCTGGGTTTTGCAAGCCAAACCTGTATCGGTTCAAGCTGTGGCTCCTGCCAACTCTGATGGGAGACACTATGGGCTGGGCTGGGAATGAATTGCTTCTCTGGCACCTTCTCTGCATAGGAAATGGAGCAGCTCAGCAAAAGGGCACAAGAGCACTTCCTGACCACCTCTCTGTCCCTTCAAAGCCAGAATCAGAGGCTGTTAAGTCAGGGATTGCCCGGAAGAGTAGAATGCTGAAGCGCTCCTTCCTGACTCTGAGTATCAGCTGGTTGGTGACAAACTCTGGGAAGAAGGCTGATGACACTCCCATGGACGGAAGGCACTGACTCCCACCTTGGGAATTCTGCACAGATGCTGACACTGCTAGTGACTTAGGAATATGCAGTTTGCGGTCTGAAAATACAGTCAAATCTATTAAATAATTAAGACTATCATCCTGGAGTGGAAAGAAATGTGACTAAGCCAGGACTTTGGTATGCTCCTAGTGACAACCAGAGAGAGACTCAGCAGCAGGCCAGGAAAAGGCATTGAAATCACAAAGCATTCTTCAGGTCTTCTGCAGGAAAGAAAAATTGAGATTTAAAACATGCTCTCCTTTCTTTTTTATTGCCTTCCCATCAGACATGACATTTTATTTGTTCGATTTCTTTGATTTACCAACCTCAAAATGCTCCCCAATAGAGGATCTCAAATTTTGGGACTATCATATATCTAAATGTAGTAACAAGTGAAAACAAAACAAACAAAAGGAAAGGATCCCAGTCTGCAAAACAAGAAAGCAGTTTTACAGAGTCCTGCCAAGTCTCGAACGCACAAAGAGGACTGTGTGACCAGCGTCACAAGCTGGCAAACAGTGTCAGGCCAGATGGACTGGCTCTTTACAGGATGGAACACTAACGCCTGTTGGGTTTATAGACTGCAATTTATATGCTTATTTTCCAATACAGATATTCATTTGAAGTATGCTACATCCATTTCAAACAAGAGAATCCGATTACAAATTCTAAATCTGCCTAAGCTATAGGTCCTTCGGGGTCATGGAAAACTAAGCCAAAACTAAGATGATAAACTGACTCTTTTCTTCTAAGTGCTTTTGGAATGCATTTTATGTGACCATTTATTTCCTACGTGACAACCTCTATTTGGTAGTTGGTAGCTAGAGTAGTTGGAGAAGCCAGAAGGAGGGTGAGGGAGATTGAGAGGGAAAACCTGTATAGACAGCTACTTCTAGAAGAAGGGGGGATAAATCAGCGATTACTAAGCGGAGGTGGGGAGGAAAGGAGCTGTTGTTCGCCAGATTTCTCTCCTTCCATCCCAGGGTGCACTGTCCTGGTCACTGACCTGGTCTGTCTCCCCTCCCTGTTCTTCAGCCAAGATCTTGCTCTCAGACAACCAGCTTTGTTTGCAAAATTCCAGTAGATTCACTGTCAGAAAGGAAACTAAAGAATTGTCTGAGCTTTCTGATGAATTATAAATGAATCTCACTGCAGTCTTTGGGTGTTCCCTCAAACCTGTCACTTGTTCTAGGTGTACCAGGAGTAGTCTATGAATGACATAGCAATATGGTTTCCTTTTAGTTTACAAATGACGCATAAGCCCAAGACTTCTTCAAACTTTGTTGTTATTCTACCTCCTTTGTTTTATAGCCATGAAAAATCTTGGAAAATTTTCACATGGGTGTGTGCTTTCTATAAATAGTGAGGTAGGAAGGGGTTGTGATTCTGAGTTTGGTCTCCATGTTAGATGAAGGAAGGAGAAAAATTATGGTTGGGTGAGGACAGGGTAGAGAGAAGGGATTGGGAGAGAAAGAATCAGGTTTCGAAACAGAATATGAGCAATTTGAGGGTAGATCATTGTACCATTAGTACAGATGTTTAAGAAGTGTTGAATGAATCATTCTGAACATTTTTTTTCAGAGATTCTATGATAGCATTACTATATAATACATTAAATACGCTTTTGGGGGTTATCAGTTGCACATGAAATAATTTTATGATGTGAATACGTGTTCCATCTTTTAAACAGCTAATTTATTAATGATCTTTTGGAACACAACCGATATATCATGGGGAATTGCCTTTTTTTTAACACTACAATAGTCTAGCAAATATGTACAAGGTAAAGGTCACAGTTGATCATATTTTAGATCTAATTGAGAATGGAAGTTCATTTAATAAGAAAGTATAATTAGCCATTTAGATTTTACACATATCTTGTTTTAGATGCAGTCATTCTATGTTCCTCAACTTAGACCTCTGGATATGCTACTCAGTTTTCTTTAGGCAAGATTTTCCGGCAGGTAGGCTGAACTTGATTTTGTAAACAAATATTTAGTACCAAAAATATGGTAACTATTGATGCTGAACAAAAACTATTGATGCTGAACAAAAAGTCTATTTTTCATATTTCTAAAAGACGATCATTTTTATCATCTGAAAACTGTGGACAAGCATTTACTCCACCTCAGAAATAAGAAAAAAGCAAGGAATGGCTGATGCCTGTTTCATTAGAGAGAGCTGTTTTACACCAGGAAACATTTACCTTCTTTTTCTATAACTCATACTGAATTGATTTTAGAACATCTTAATCATTGGGGAAAAAATCGCATTAAAGTAGTACGTGGGCACTGGCCTTCAGAATGATAAAATTAATGTGTGACCACATTAAAAATGATTATCTAGGTCTTTGCACGGAATAATCAGTTATACATAATTTTGCTGGATTAATAGCTACCCTCCCTCTGTAATAATAGCACAGCTGTAAGAGCATTAGTGACACGAAGGTGTAACTCCACTATAGACAGAGGTAGAAATAAATACAAATGACATCATTATGTCCCTTCATCAACAAGGCTGATTTTTAAATCCTCCACCTGTACTTTCACTATGCTGGGCTACAGCACTCTGTGGGTTAATCAGGTAGAACAGGTGAACATCTGCGACCTCAGGGATATCTGAAATTTTACTGGTATTATCTGGTAGAGTAACAGCTCTTAAACAAATACAAATCGTTTGTAATGACATCTAATGTCAGAAACATTTGACTGTGGCAGAAAGAATACAGAAGGTCCATTTTAGTATCTTCACTTTCAGCAAAGAACTGCCTCTTTGCCCCTTTCCTTCCTCCCTCCCCCGATGGACTCCCAAGTTGTCCAGTCTATTACTGCTGCTTCCTATCAGAGTGGAACTTCTCTTAATGAGAGCCCAGTTAGCCCCCCTCAGACTCTTCGGTAATTGAACTGGATGGGGTCTGGAGCCCACTCCAGAGAGGGCCTGCACATATGTGAATGTGTTCCAGTTTTCAAGCAGCCAATTTCTAAATGCCAGAGTATCGCAGCACTCAACCAGTGCAGACAGGATGGGGTGGGGATGGAGGTGGTGTGGACTTCCTATCTCCATCCCACAGCCCTTGGTCCACTCCACAGAAATGCCCAGGAGCCAAATAGCTTTAGTTAGCTGACATATCACTGTGTTGCATAATTCTTCCCCTGGAGTAGAGCCAGCACCATCTCTGCGAGGACTTCCCCTAAAACTCACTGCTACTTACAGCAAACAATAAATATAATATCCACCTATGCTGGGTATTATACAAATACCAATACTGATCTGACTTACACCAGTTTGAGGTCCTTTAGCTAAGATTGCACATAAGAATGACAGTTTCATCTAAATTTTTAGGGATACAGACAGAATTCACAGTCATTTCAATATAATGAAACATCTGCTGACACGTTAGTTTCCAATGATCTGGCAATTACTCTAAACCAGCTTTAAAAGTTTATCGATTCTCATTTCACTACAAAAAACAAACAAACAAACAAAAACTCAACTTTAACAAAAAGTTTAGGCTGAACATAAAAGCTAGAAAAACTGTCCTAATACTATGAGATGTTCAAAATGTTGATTATAAATCTTTATATTTTGGTTTGCGATTATTATGAAGCTTTTTAGATTATTTAAAACCATGCTTCAAATTCCAATTAGAGAAGTCCAATTTAGTATGTGCTACTTCTACTCATTCAACTCTTGCCCGGCAGGCTTGAGTCTCCTCTCTCTTATCTAGTATCAGATTAACTTAGTAAGGAAGGAAAAGTGGCCTGAGGAGAAACTAACAAAAGAAATAACCGTACAACACCAAAACACCACTGAAAACACTCATAACTGACACTGTAAATCAGGAGTAACACATACTGCTCATTAAAAATCCAAGCTTTAAAAAGGAAACGAGAGAGCAAAACCACTGTACAGGAGAACATATAATATTAGAACAATAGCAAAGGTATCAACTGTGAGAGCCATTCATCAAGGCCCTGTGCCCATGTAATATAACAAGCACTCTGCTAGAGGCTTTAAATGTATCACATCTAATTCTTAGAGTGGCCGGCATAAGGTAGGCAATTAACATCCTCATGTTCACTGAAAACACAGAGGCAGAGAATAATAAGTGGTCAGAACCAGGCATGAATCTAGCTTGGTTTGACTCCAGAACTCGTGTCGCTTCCATTCACCATGCTGATCTTAGAGAAAAGGGTTAGACAAACTCCTCTGCTGGACTACCTGGAGAATAGCTCAGACTTGGTCCAGGGGCCTGGGAGGAGACCCGGTGGCTTTTTTCTTTTGTTTTTTGTTTGATTTTATTTGAGGAGAGAAAGTAACTAGAGGTCTTGTACGTCTGATGGCCTATCCTGACCCTAAGGAGAATTTCCATATCTGCTTTGTGACAGTTCAACTATGCATGTGCAAATATGCATAAAGTCACAGTAGTTTCACTGTTTCATAATATTTCATAATAATAATAGCACCACAGTTAGTTTTAAAGAGAAAATGAGAGGTCTCCAAGACTATAAAAATAGAAACAGGACCTTCAGTGAAATTATAAAACATCCATTTGGGAGGGAAACTGTGTCTTTCTCTTTCTTATCTTCCATCTCCCTTTCCCCCGTTTAATTAAAAGGTATAAAATGGAGAGAACAATAAGCAATTCTCATAGTAATCTGATAGTAGATACAAGATAAATGTTTTAAGCACTTTTTCTGCCAAAATTCAGGATACAGAGTACAGCTGATATATGAAGCTAGTCTTAAATCATACTAATTTGTATTTCATCAAAGTGAGACATTAATTTTATATTTAACTGCACTGTTGATTAGTTAATACCTAAACAGTACAGCAGGTCCTCGAATAATGTCTTTTTCTTTTTTTAAAGATTTTTATTGGGGAAGGGGAACAGGACTTTATTGGGGAACAGTGTGTACTTCATGGACTATTTTCCCAAGTTAAGTTGTTGTTCTTTCAATCTTAGTTGTGGAGGGTGCCGTTCAGCTTCAAGTTGTTGTCCTTTCAGTCTTAGTTGTGAAGGGCGCAGCTCAGTTCCAGATTCAGTTGCCATTGCTAGTTTCAGGGGGCACAGCCCACCATCCTTTGTGGGAGTCGAACCCCGGCAACCTTGTGGTTGAGAGGACGCACTCCAACCAACTGAGCCATCCGGGAGTCAGCGGCAGCTCAGCTCAAGGTGCCATGTTCAATCTTGGTTGCAGGGGGCGCTGCCCACCATCCCTTGTAAGACTCCAAGAGTTGAACTGGCAACCTTGTGGTTGGGAGACCACTGGCCCATGTGGGAATCGAACCGGCAGTCTTCGGAGTTAGGAGCATGGAGCTCCAACCGTCTGAGCCACCGGGTGGCCCTCGAATAATGTCCTTTTGACATAACATTGACAAGGTGCTCTAGGAACTTAACTCTTGTTTATATCAATTAGTCTCTGGTCAAATTGGTTTCTTTATATGTCGTTTCACTTAAAGTCACAGAACCTGCTGATGACAACGTTAGGTGAGGACTTAATGTACACGATGCATAAAATATTCAAGATGCGCCATGCTCTTATTTTCTAAGAAGAAGAGTAACATGAGTCCATAGCCACCCATCCTTTTTTTCTCTTTTCAAAATGAACTACAACCACTTTCAGACCCTCTGTATTTCGCTTCCCACTAAATTTGCTGTGCTGTCATGAGAAATTGATACTTTTCTAGCTCAGAAGCTAGGATTATATTAATAACTGAGTAGACATAAGTATTTTTTTTTAACAGCATAGGCCTGGGAAAAAAGAAATTTTGGTAACACAAGTAATAAAACGGCAAGCTTGAGAGTCTGGAGCTGACGGAAAGACATAAATAGGTGGTGGCTGGCTTAGCAGTCAGCTTTAGGCCTGGTCTTGCTTCTGCTATGAAGGATAATCTTGGAGTAATTGCCAGTCTAACGCTGTCAGATTCAGTTTGGACTTAGTTTATTACAATGAGCTGTTGGTTGGACTGGGCAGGTTAGCTTATCTGCCTAGAGCAGGTGCCTGAAGGCCAAACACAATCCCTTTGCGGCCCGGTCAGTGTGTGATCACAGGAAACAATGAATCATGGGTGAGAGGTGTGAGTTGGGTACTTATATATGCAATTACTCAGCAAAATATTTACGAAGCAGGCACCATTCTAGGCCTAACACGACAAAAATAATGGTACTGAGGTTATAGTCTCCCAAGAGAGACAGACACAGAAACAGGTAATTAAAATAAAATGTGGTAAGTACTGTGATGGAGGTATGTACATGATCCTATGGAAAGGTAAGGGAGGTCCTGGAGTAGGGGACACCTGACGTGACCCTAAGAGTGAGTAGGCATGGGGGCTGGGCACTTCTGGCTAAGGAGACGGCATGATAACCAAAAGCACTAAGGAACTTATCTGGTACAGGGAAAGGGGCAGAGATATACATCAGTCTTCAATCACGCCAACTAGAAAACCCGTCAACTTCTTTTATAAATGAAAGATTGTACCTTTTCGTTACTCCCTTCAAATTACTTTCTGTTAGAAGACAGAATTGTTTCTCCCTTGTTGCAAGGAGGAAACTACTCATTTCATATACCGTGTTTTCCTGAAAATAAGACCTCGCCGGACAATTGCTCTTTCAGAGCAAAAATTAATATAAGACCCGGTCTTATTTTAATATAAGACTAGGTATAATATAATATAATACCCAGTATAATATAACATAATACCCAGTATAATATAATATAATATAATGCCGGGTCTTATATTAATTTTTGCTCCAAAAGATGCATTAGGGCTGATGGTCCAGCTAGGTCTTATTTTTGGGGAAACACAGTATTACATACTTACTGCTTCATAATTTTAGAATGTGAACAGAAACTTTGGGCTTTACAGTAAAATAAAAATTTAGATCCAAGAATTATGACAACTATAAGTAGAGAGCTCATGTCCAAGGACACAAAACTGCCAAAGGGAGGAGGAAAGATCAGTAGTAAGGTAAAATTATTGTATCTTAAAAATTTTTTTGTCTCTTTTTAATGATCATTTTGCTTTTGGATTTTTAAGCACAATAACTACGTGACATACTTTGATATTTTTATCTTCATTTTCCCCTAATGTATAGCATCAAAAATACTTACCTGCTAACTTTTTGATAGTAGCCATTCTGACAGGTGTGAGGTGATAAATCATTGTGGCTCTGATTTGCATTTTCCTGATGATTAGTGATGTTGATGATCTTTTCACATCTGTTGGCCATCTGTATGTTTCTTTGGAGAAATGCCTTTTCATGTTCTCTGTCCATTTTTCAATTGGATTGTTCATTTTTTTGTTATTGAGTTGTAAGAGTGTCTTATATATTTTGGATATCAATCCTTATCAGATAATACCCATTTGCGAATATCTTCTCCCATTCAGTAGGTTGTCTTTTTTGTTTTGTTGATGGTTTCCTTTGCTGTGCACAAGCTTCTTAGTTTGATGAAGTCCCATTTGCTTATTTTTGCTTTTGTTTCCCTTGCTCACAAAGACGTATCCAAAAAGATGTTTCTCAGACTGATGTCAAATAGTTTACTACCTATGTTTCTCCCAGGAATTTTACGTTCATTGCAGTAGCTAAGATATGGAAGCAGCATAGGTGTCCATACATAGATGAATGGATAAAGAAAATTGGTGTGCGCGTGCACACCCACACACCCACACACACAAGAATATTACACAGAAATAAAAAATAAAACCTTGCCATTTGTGACAACATGGATGGATCTACAGGGCGTTACGCTAAGTGAAATAAGTCAGGAAGAGAAAGACAAATACCGTAGGGTCTCACTTATATGTGGAATCTAAAAAACCAAAATGAACGAACAAATAAAACAAAATAGACTCATAGTAACAGAAATCAAAAGGATGGTTACCAGAAAGGAGGGGTAAAGGGATGAGTGAAAACGGTGAAGGGGAATATAGTCAATAATATTGTGGTAAGTTTGCATGGTGACAGATGATTACTAGAAGTAGTGGGTGATCACATTGTAAGGAATAAAAATATTGAATCACTATAGTGTACACCTGAAACTATCAGAACTAATATTGCATACCAACTATACTTAAATAAAAAAATAAATAAAATTTTAAAAAAGCACAACACTTATTTGCCACCCGACCTATAATACTGTGCTTATGTTGCAAAACAACAAATATAAGTATGTTGATACCAGGAATTAATAATATAAAAAGAAAATACTGATAAAATTAAATAATTAGAGCTATAGTTCAATGTTTTTCCCATAGAATTAATGGTGTTCTCATAACTATTTCCTTAGTAGGTGTAATGATTTTGTCTTTTTGGTCATTTCACAATTTTACTGTCTCAATATATGGGAAACTCTTTCCTGCCTGACCGTGTCCCACCTCTTTTGTTTTTTTTTTTTTTTTTAAGATCATGAACACCCTTGCAAATCTCAGAAAAAGCCATTGGCCCCTTACTCTGAAAGACTGTATGTGCAACTTTAGAAAGTTTCAGGGCCCTCAGGGACTGATGGTCAAGACCCCCCACCTCACCTCCTGCCACAGCAAAAGATGTTTTCAGTAGTTACGTATAAGCTCCAAACCATAAAGTGAATCTTCTTCATTTCTTGCCATGAATATTTTCAATCAAAATCAATCTTTAAAAATGTGATGCTTAAACTAGTTCTTATAGAAGAAGCTTTCAAAGCACTTGTGTTTACAGCAGTAATTCTCGTTTCAGGGTTTGTATGAAAATCACCAATGCGCCATTAACAGAGATGCCCAGGGCCCACCCAGACCTGCTGAGCCGTCATCTTGAGGCAGGAAGCTTAGCTGAGTATTTTAAAATGGCTCTGTAGAGGAGTTTGATGTACATCTCTGATTTGGAACCAATGGATTACACAATTTTAAATAGGATTTGTCTTCCACAGACTTACGTGATTTTTCACATTTTTCATTCCTCAGAAATAAAGGCTATCTGGATTTCTGGATAATAGTTTAAAAGGAGTTGGTGGACTTCAGCCTTCCCCTAGTCCAGCATCCTTCAAACTGGGTAAGCATGGTTTTACAGGTACCTGAAGTCTTTCTGTAAAAGGATTTTTACCTTTTTTCTGCTTTGGACTCCAAGATAGCATTTTTAAATGCATAAATTAAAATACACAGCATTACAAAAAATACAACCATATTTAAATGGTTATCAAGAGAGTCGGGAGGGAGGGAGAAAAGAAGGTTATCAAGACATTAAAATGTTTATAACTATAGAAATATATGTGCTTCTTTATTAACCCATTAAATAAAAAATATCGAGGGCCATGTCTAATAACTGTGATGATATAAAGCAGTGATCAGTTTAAACCACCTTTTTAGAGATCTGAATAAACTGTAGTGTGATGTGAAAATATCTGACTTCTATTGATGCTAATACTACTCTAGGTTTGTGGCTCACATTCATAATTAAAGGAAATATTCAATTTCCATGTTACTGGAAATAAACACGCAATTATTCTCTTCATCCGAATTCACAAACTCTGGGTTAAGAACACTTGTTTAAGGGCGTATATGTACATGAAAGGTTTTAAGGGAATCAAATTCCAGATTCTTTCCTAAAACCCCTTCCACCTCACTTTCCATATTCCCCTTCTCCTGCTATTATAAGAAAGGTGCACCACTTATGAATCCTGACTGATATGAGGTTCATAGTTCAGGGTGTAAAACCTCTGAACTGCCACCAAAGAATGAGAAAGCGCACTGCTCCTGATGAGGATCCTCAGAGAGCAGGCAAAAAACAGGATGAGCCTTGTTTTATGTAAATGAAGGGGATCTTGACATGCCACTCCAAATGTGACACTTTGGCATATTGATTATTTTGAGCTAAAGACAAATAAGCAGGGCATAAATTTCCTTTGTGAAGGTGACAAATTTCCATTTGTAAAGGTCCTCCCCTTTCCCATACCAGGGAGAGTAGAATGATTCTTATCACCAGAGACAACTTGGGTTTGCATTACAAACCTTTCTAAATAACACTATCTCCCATTTGTTTCTCACATATAGTTATCTTCCCCAAATTTACCTTCCCTGGATGTCCAAACTCCCTTTTCTTTGTCTAGTCACTTGTCCACAATTTGCTATCCTTTGTTAAAATTGTATATAAGCCCCTGGGTTTAACAGCCTCTTTGGGTTTTCACTTCTTTTCTGGAGGCCCCTTGCATGAAAAAATATTAACATCATTAAAGAAACATATGCCTTTACCCTGTTACTCTTTTGAAAGTTGAATTTGCAGGCCTCAGTAAATATACCTAAGAGGGTAGAGAATAAGATTTTCTACCCCTACATAAATAAAAAGGTTTGCTTTGCCTGTCTAATTAATGTGTCATTGTCATAGAGAACAAATTAATATATTTATTTACATTAAAAAAATGAAGTCAATCTTTTTCTGTCACAAGCATGATATGACTGACTGTTAAATTAGTTTTTTGGGGGGATAAAATGAATGAGCTAAATCTATAACTTCAAGGTTTTGATAAAAATGTATTTAAAGCACTATGCAATTTTCTAAAATTACAGTCTTCAAAATGATTCAAACTATTTTAAAAGAAATAATTTTGGATTTCAATTTCTAAGGCTATAGAGGTCAACCAATGTTTCTTAGAGTAGGGCCCGTGAGCCTCCTTTATCAGCAATACCTGGGTATTAGCTTAAAATGCAGATTTTTATGCCTACTTCAGGCCTATAGAATTTGAATCTGTAGTGGTGGGACCAGGGAATCCTCACTTTTAACAAGCATCTTGGTTAAATTAGATGTACACCAAAGTTGAGAACCACTGTATTTTATGTTACTTTATTCTCTTTATTGCTTTGTGTGGTGAAATCTTCCAAAAACAATGTAATAAACTTTGAATCATTTTTTGGACTTATTTATCCTTTGATTCTCTGGACAAGCGTTTGTTATAAGCCAAATAATATAAACTCAACACAGGCTGCTGATACTTATTCCGAATTTATATGGCAGAGTCAATGTCAATGAGAACCATTTCTTTATGTATCACTTAATCATTTTTAGTGGTATAGAATAGTTTTTTTTACTATGTTCTTTAAAAAGTTGATACCATTTTTGGATAAGCTGTAAACAGGCCCAACACAGAATAGAAACACAAGTATTCCCTTTTATACAAATGTGACCCTACCAAGATCTAAACATAGGCTCAAACAATGGCCCTACTATCCAATTACTGTCAGAAAGATGGGTTAAAGTTCAAGGTGTTTGTCATTTCATGGGTGCTTTCTGAAAAATTTTCTACACTAAAATTATATTAAGCATGCCACTTGCAAAGTTCAATTTTGGGCCTTCAATGAATAAAAATGCAGCAAATGACCCAGTTTAAATTATTTAAAGAAGTTTGGCCTTGCCCATTCGTACTCTCTAGAGGGGTGACATGCTGACTAACTATTTAACCACACGTCTTTGTTAGGTTTCTCAGTTTTCATGTGATCAGATCAATTCTACCCCAAGGTCAACTGTTATTTAAATCATGTGATTCCACTATTAACTGACAACATAGAACATATTCCAGAAACTTGCCAAGAGTACAAATCTTGTACTTACTGTTACTCAACAGTTAGCACAAGCTCAGTTTCAAGAAGCTACATTCATGGGGAATATACAGTACACTAATTCTTGTAGACATATATTCTAAAATCTAATCCTGCATTAAGTCAAACTAACAGAGAGCTATGTAATGAACATATTGTTCTCTGTAAAACCTCCTTTTAAGGTTAGTCCCTGACTCCAACATATTAGATACCTGCATTCTAGAAAATTAATTTTTATTGTATACATTGAATGCTCAAACTGTTTTTAATATAGTAATATTCGTTTCCACACTGAATGATAGCCAAGGCTAAAAAAAAAAATCTTAAGTATTTCTACCACAATCAGAGTATTTTAAACTAAAACACACACATTCTTTCTCACACACACTCCACAAACATAAATTAAAATAAAAATTAAAAATAAATATTTCTGTTTCTTTTTTCAGAGTTTCTTTATCCTTTTTTCCAGTACAGCATAAATAGGAACTAAAGAGATGTAATATCATTTCAACTAAGACAAACTTTAGGTCTTTAAACTGTAATACTTAAGGCAAAATAAAGCCTCAAAAATCAGCTGACTAAGCATCCTTATTTTGAAAAAAATACTTAAGTATTTGGTGCTTTAAGAAAATTGAAAAAAATATTGTTTTTAGTATTGATTTATCCTGAAAGTTATCACTTAAAACTTTTCTTAAGCAATAACCTTCCTATGTCACTCTGCTACAATACAATAATATAAAAGAAAAAAATGCAAAGAAGTCCAAGCAATAAGAAATAAGAAGCTATTTCAAGACTCCTCAAAGAATAAGCAGATTCTGAGAATTATGGACTGTGCTGGTGATGGGGTTGAAGACAGGCCACCCCAAATTGTCTCACTTGGGCATATTGATTTTTTTGAAATAAAGTTTTTTAACAGCAACTACAAGAAGGGCACTCTGACCCTTCTTTGTCCCCCTAAAAACAGGAAATAAATCTCCCACATGAAAGTAGGTACCCTCCCTGCTTCAGGAGGTAGCGAGATATCCTTATCATTACAGATAGGAAACTCAGGGCTCAGAAGGCTGTTTAAACTCTACTTAGTATCTTCACTAATTAGTACTCAAGCCTAAGCTTCTTTGTTTTGTCAATTCTTCATAAATTTATTGTCTCTTTGTCTGAAATGTATATAAACAGCCTGCTGTAGTCATTTCTTAGGTCCCTTATCTATGAGACCTCTGTACATACAAAATTAAATTTGTCTTTTTTCCTTCTGTTAATCTGTCTTGTGCCAATTTAATTATCAGACCAGCCAAAAGAACCTAGAAGGGATGAAGGGAAAAGCTTTCCTCCCCTACACTGGAAAATATTTATACATGATCTTAGCTGCAATAAGGTTCATTTGGCAAAACTATTACTTAAACCTTTGTATGATGAGAGTCAAGCCTTTTAAAACGCCGTTATTGTTAAAGAACAATGAATTTTCGTAAAGCATTCCCATTCTACCAAACGGTGTTATTGCAATGCCTGACAGATACAAGATGCAGAAGGAAAATAAGTAACAAAGCTATCCTTTCAATCAGTTGCTAAGAAAGGAACACACAACTATTCATGTTTTAGTAACTCTAAAGAGGCTTCATGGACTTTAGAATGACTAAAAGAATCATTTTCCCTCCATCCTTCCATCCGTCCTCCCATTGTGCTGAAGGCCTATATCCAGCGTGCTACACAAGAAGCAGGTATGGACCTGCCCCCATGGAACTCACAGGCTACAGGACACAGACGTTCACCAAATGATGGACTGATGAAGGTTACATTGTAAACTGGGACAGGCGGAGAACACAGTTCTATGGAGAAACATAACAAAAGAACCTGAAGGAATGCTATTTACAATTCCACGGGGCTTCTGTTAAGTCTTTTGTCCTTCACACCAACAAAAGCCTAGGTAGAAAAACACTATAACTAAAATACCTTAGAATCCGATATTTATTTCCAAGGAGATTTTTTCACATAATTTGTTTTTAAATAACAATTCGCCCCTACCACATCATAAATGTAGATATATTTTAATGGAATATAATTCCCGCCAAGGAATACTTTTACCTATCTTACTAAAATATTAAAAATGTAATACTTCAGTATAAAATCAGTACCTTAAGTATATTATTAAATTCTTACTTTGAAGGGAGCTTTTTGAGATATAACACATTTTTTATTCCAAGGGGCTAAATTTTCTCGGAAGAGGAGAGGCTAAGTAGCATAAATCAATATACCCCCCTTTTTTTTGAAGGTTACAGCAAAACTAACAAGCAACTGCAAATGCATGGAGGTAAAAACCTTTCCATTTTTCTCATGGGTATAATTTCAAAACATTCTGATGACAGCTATTGGCTGGCTGTAAAACCAGTATACAACATTCAGCATATTTCAACAAAGCTTAATAATTAATGAACATCCTACATCATTAATTTATAATAAATCAAAGCTGCTTCAGAGTTTTCAAACACTCTGCTTAAGATTCTACCCAAAGGTAATTAGCTGATGGTGACAGCACTAAAATTCTTGATTTGAATGTGTCATAATATGCCTTCTGAAAAATCCAGTAAATGTTCAAGGAGTGGGTCTGACGATTCTAGAAGTGGTCAGGCCATCTAATGGCTCTATAATTGATGAGGGGCTCTTCCTGCAATGAGAATAGATGTTGGAAAAAAGAGATTTCTTTCCCTAACTGCAAACAGCAGAAAAACTTTATGATTATTTTAGCCATCAGGATTCTCACCTTCTTTCTCCTATGGGATAAATTTTGGTGAGTTAATTTGGTTTTCTTATTCTTTATGTCCACATGGAGCACTGACTGGGTCAAAAATTTGGGCCGAATTTGGTAAAATAAACTTTTCTTTTTAAGGTAACTGAGTGAAGAAATAGCTTCAGAGCATCCAGCCCAAACCATTTATTAATATCATTGGTATTTATATCAACAAAGATAGACAACTTAAATTTCACTGCAAGTTCCTTTACAACATTAACCCCTATCATCTGTTAGCTCTCTCTCTCTGTATTTCCTAGTCATTTACCAGTAGTTTATTGTCCCCTGAAGCCCAAACCCCCTTTCCTTTGTTAAAATGGTCTATAAGCCCCTGAGTCTAAACTAACTGCTTTGAGTTTCACTTCTTTTCTGTGAAATTTTAAAATTGTGTGCCTTTCCTTTGTTCATCTGTTCTTTGTTAATTTAATTCATAGGCCCCCAGGGACTTAACTTAAAAGAATAAAGGAACTTTTTCCTCCCCAACAATCACTTATAACTCTAAAAAATCAAAAACATCAATAGTCAATGAGGGAATATACCTTGCATGGATTATTACCTAACCAGTAAAAATAAAAGTGCTAAGAGTAAGGCAGTACCAGGAACTGCTCACAATATAACCTTTGATAAAAATAATTAATTATAAATATGCACATTGACACTGAAAAGGAATAGCCCCAGATTGCTAAAGCTACCTGAGGGTGACAGGATTATGGATGATTTTCCTTCTTTTGTTTTTGCCAAACTTTCCATAATGCTATGTTACATTTTCATAACTCTAAATATAAAAAAAAATAATTAGGAAGCATGTTTACAAAAAGATGATTGAAAAATAAGCAGATATTTTTGTCACGAGAAATTGGTTTATCTCCCTAATTGTTCACTAAAAAAACAGCTTACATATAACAGAAAGCAAAAGAATACCAGTCTATCCTGCTACTTTTCATTTGCAAAGACTGTCTGATTTCTTCTAGGTCTGAAGGGTCCTCTGTCAAACCCCTGTCAGTGCAAGCAAATTTACAATGTTCTGGATTGTGACTTGTAGAAACTGGCCTTACCCACCCCCATGGGACCATTTAGCTCACCCCTTGCTGTAAGGTGGCTGTTGTAATATATATCACACTAAAGCAAAGTCCAAGATCCATCTCAGAATAATAATAATAAAAAATTCAACTACTTTAATCCTACAACATCATTATTAGTTCCTGAAGAACACAGGCCTCCTATAGGTCTGTCGTGCGGGGCAGCCTGTGGGCTCTCAGCTCCCGCTCCCCACATAAGAACGCAGGATATGATGAGGCCAAAAAGGAACACCCACGGAGCCATAGATAGGGGAGTCATCTCACTACAGTCTCATTGGCGGCTGGGTTGGAGACACAGGAAGCAGGAGCCACAGAATCCGCAATCCACACTCCGCCACACTCCGTGCTTGCTAGCTCAGCCACCATCTTCTTGCTAGCCCCCATTTTTTCTGCCAGCACAGCCACAGAAGTTATATTAGTGGCCAATGGCTCACTGGTTACAGCTGACGGCCAAGTAGCCACAGCTGATGGCCATCCAATCACAGTTGATGGCCATTTACTACCTGAGCCAGCACCTTTCCACGTGAGGCCGAGAGCCTGAAAACTGCACTCCTGACTCTGTCCTCACAAGGTCCAATGAAAACACATCATTTCCATTTCACACATTCTAAGGTGTGTAACTCTTAGGTTCCCATAACAAGCTTTCAGCCAACTCAGCCGCTATTGGTTACAGCTGGTATAATGTCTACGAAAAGTCTAAAACACTACAAAATTGACATGACTGAGAGCTACCTTATTTCAAGGGCCCCATCTCATTACTAAAACCCACTGTATACCTTTAAAGATATTTAGCAAAATACATAAATATTTAAGAACATACTTAAGAATGTTAAAATATATGCCAAACTCTATGAGTTTGATAACTAAAGAATTCTCACATATATACAGATATACTTCACATATGTAAAAAGCTTTTGCTGAGTTCTTGATGTTTTCATCTAATTTGAACCCAACTGAAATTCCTGAATGACACACTTGTTTTATTTTTTACTTTTACCACTACTGTGGAATATTACTGATAGCCCTGAATTATAAAAACATCATACTTAAATGCTTTCATATTTAAATTATGTATTTTGATTATCAGGAGTAAAATACAAAATACAAATAATCAAAGCAAGACTTAAGAAAATGTTAATCTTTGACTCAGTTTTGCAACTATTGCGTTAGAGGAATCCATGAAAACTTTGCATTGTTAATATTAGATTAAGTAACTGGAAAGCTTAAATATTAACTTTTACCTTCTTGGTCCTTCACCACATTACTTGCTATTC
The DNA here is from genome assembly GCF_964194185.1 of Rhinolophus hipposideros. Classification (NCBI taxonomy): domain Eukaryota; kingdom Metazoa; phylum Chordata; class Mammalia; order Chiroptera; family Rhinolophidae; genus Rhinolophus; species Rhinolophus hipposideros. The sequence continues at coordinate 25,689,537 of NC_138049.1, read as the reverse complement.
AGGCAATGTTATTTTATTCTGTGTGTGATAAGACATTAAGAACATAGTTATATAAACTAACAGATATATGATCCAGAAATGGATTATAGCATTATCTTTTTTAGATAAAATTAGATAAAATAGAAAAGTACCTTCTAATTGAGAATGATTTTCACGTATTAAAAACTTAACCTGTTTTGAAATTGGCCTATCGTTCAACTGAAAGTTATTTACTCATGTCACCTTGAGGTTCTGATAAGAAAAATAAATTATAATGTCAAGATAGTTATACCAATGCTTGCAATTTTGTATTAAAATTTCAGTTCAGACAATATTTACCAGACATTGTGAATGATTCAGTGAAATGCTATATGAAAGGACTGGTGGTTTTTTATGTATGGTTTGCATCTTACACTGTAAGTGGTAAATTCCGGAAATTAAACATTTTTAGGTTTTGTGACAATAGGCGTTACTATCTTGATGCCCTTCTTACTGATTTAAGTTTTTCCTTGTTGTTTCATTCTAGTTCATTTCTAGAACATAGCCAGCAGATTTTTATCTTTGAATGAGAGCAACTCTGGCTAGACAGCACAGAAGATTCACTAGCAACACACTTTTCCTAGAAAGAGAATTTTTAACTTCTGTCCTTGATATGCCTCTGCCAATGCTCTTCCCTTGTGAATACCTGTGTGTTTTGTTATGGAGAAGTGAGCTAAATTCCATTTAACCTAGGATACTTTCAGATCTCAGGAGGTTTAGGGAAGTGAATGATGGTATTGGAAAACTTTAATTATATTGACACTTGTTTCAAAGACCACCTACTCTAAATATCATCAGGCTCAGAAAAACAAAAGTTATGGAAAATCAGACAATCATTTTCTCTGGAAAAAATTCTACCAGCTTAACATATTTTAGAAGTTTGCATCCATATCATTTAAAAGGCAAATGATAAAGCCAGTGTGATACTCCTAAAGCATTAATAATCATAAACACGATTGCCATTTATTGAATATCTACGCGTATTATGTCCCAGACTGTACTAGATATGTTAAACACTTGTCTCATTCAATTTATTCTTCACAGTAAGCCTGCATGTTAGGTAATGCTCTCCCCACTGTACAGAGGTGAGACCCGAGGCTAAATTGCGAATCAAATCCACATTGATTTGGCTTTAAACCCCGTAGTATCTCAACAGCCATGTTACAGTGTTTTCCAAAAATTGTATTTTTCTAAATATGGCATTAAAAAATGTATCTCAGTCTTTTTACTGTTTTGGTCCCCACTCCCGGTTAATGATATTTTGACAACTATAGAATGTATAGAAAGTTATAAAGCTTTTAAATTCTCATTTAAGGAAAAAAACTTGCATTATTATTATTTCTTGTTCACTTTTGAGTAAGACTACAATGTGCCTTATGGGTTAAAAAACACGTTTTGTATAAACTCACCTGACCATCTTTACTTGATTCAGCAGGTATGACTGGTGCCATGTAAAGGGGCGGGGATTGCAGCTCAGGGAAGTTAAATGGGATTTGCTTGTGGTCATACAGTGTTAGAGCTGAGTGTTCAAATCTGTCTATTTGATTCTAAAGTACAACATTTGGTTTTCTTGATAAAGGCATACATTTGATGTAGGTCTGAGAATGGCTAGTGTTTTGTGAGTGCTTTAACAAAATGTTTAGCTTTGAAAAACATATGCGAAACCTAAAATTCCTGGTGAAGGAGCTTGAGTTTGCCAGGCTGTGTGATTTTCACTGAGGGCGTGGAAGGGGCCGCCCTTTGGAAGCACAGAGCTGACCTCATCCAGGGTGCAGAGGAAGAGGGTGTATTTGGCTTGGGACCTGGCATTTTATCCCAAAATCATTTTTCTAGAGTCCTTCATGTAACTTTTCCACCAAGGAAGTAACTTTTTGGTTTTCTGTTCTGCTAGGGCATGGTTAATCATCTACAACAGAAGATAGTAACATTTCCTGCTGACTCTTTCTTTTCTTCCAAAAGTTGGAACAAACCACTAGTGCCCTGTCAACCATAGCAATAACTAGCATGACTTAGTGCAGTGATTCTTGATTTTATATAAACCCATATCTTTGTTTCTGTTATTTTGTCTGCTTTATAAAGTGAGTAGGTGGCCTTTCCTACTTTGTTGTCCTATTGAAGACTAGAGATTGATTCATTAATTCGATAAACAGATGAGGTGGCTACTGATTGCCAGGCACTTGTAGGCGCTGGAGATACAGGAGTGAACAACACAGCAGAAATTCTCTGCCCTCATCGAGTGTGCATTTTAGTGTGTGAAAAGAGACAATAAACATCACTTCGGCTAGTGATAAGTGCTGAGGTGAGACTGGGCCAAATAAGGATAGAAAGCAGTTTTTGTCTAGAGTGGGGTCACTCGTATACCTCATTACAGTTATTCCAGAGCTGATTGACAGTGAAAAGAGGTTCTGCTCCCACAGCTGGATGGACTTTCATGAATGAGCAGGGGGGTGCCAGAGCTCCCCCTTCACTCTACCCTGCAAAAGTTATGGTTTTTACATTGAAATTTTAGTTTATGGAAATAAGAAGCTCCTGTGTTTGTTTTCTACTTTTCCAAGGTCTACTATATATCAAACTAAAACATGGAAATTGGAAAAGTAAGCCATAATCCAGCGTTTTGGAAAAATTCAGTATTTTTAAACCACTTGTCTAGGATTTTTTGACCAACTATCTGGATTTATTAAAAAAATTTCTCCCTCTTGTTTCAGATTTTCTATTGGACATTTATCTAATTTTCTTACTGAGTCACCCATATTTCATTCAATTCAAGCAATTTCGTTTCATCTCATTTAAAAAGTCATTATGAAACCCAGCACTTCCGCATCAATTATGTCTTATCCTAATGCTTGAATATTATATGTAACTATGCTTTCTGCATAGAAAGATTTGTCTCCATGAAAAAGACTCATTAAATACAAAGGGAATTTGAGAGTGAATTAACTGAACAAATACATATAATAATAACACCACCGTTTTTTCCCTGGGAAACCAGGCATTAGGTGAGGCACTTTATCTCTTGTTTAATGTATATACTATCCTGTAAATTGGAGATTAATCCCATTGTGCAATAATGATACTGACACACTTATAGAGTAGAAATAATTTGTCTAAAGTTACAGAACTAGTCAGAGCTACAGGACAAACTCAGATCCAATTCCAAAGGCATTTCGAATAAGCCACTGTGACTCCACACTTTATAATTATAACATACCCAAAGCAAACCACTTACTGACACCATAATCCATTTCCTAATGGATACTGACGTTATATGTAACACATATTTCTTCCTTACAGCATATGTGTTTTTATTATAAAATTGGAAATTATTATCTATAAAAATGAAGACATATTTTAAAAGGGCAAATAATTTAGTAAACAAAGCATCTTTATTACTCTTAAAAATTAAACATGATAAAATATCTACATAAAGAAACTTATAGAGAAAAATACATGGTGATAAAAATACCTCTTCAAAGTGTAGTACATACAATTCCAGTGACTATAGTTTTCTCTGTGAAGCTCACATGTGATTCAATGTTTACATGCCATGAGATGGAAAGCATTGTGGTGAGGAAAGTTAAAAGAGAAAAATGCAAGCAATGTTTCTGATTAAAAAACAAACAAACAAACAAACAAACTAAATTAAATTAAAAAACCAAGAGGGAGGCAAGAGAAGTATGACCTTTCTTTTAAATGAGCAAAAAAACAGCACTCCCCAAATACACCCCTCTAAATAGGAAAACAATAACTTTTCAAAATCTCCCTGATCTGATCTGATCTGGATACCAATATTAGGAGCATAAAGAAATCAATAAATTATGTACTAAAATTTTCTTTGGACAGCCCAAGCATAACTGTGTGTATAGCCTACTACTGCTAGATTAGTATTTTCTTTAAGGAGACCCTAGGAGTTGTTAAGAATTCTCATTTTATTTTCTGCCAAAAGAAAACAAGTGGGACCATGGAAAATGGAGGATAATGATGGTTTGCCTTTAATTTTCACAGAAGTTATCACATGGCTCCAGGACAATAAAGTATAAATTCATTATCTATAGACTATAACAAACATCATTCTATTTAATGAAAATTCCCACTCCTTTTTCTAAGAACATTAAAACCAACAAGTTGTTTTTTCAAACAAAAGGATCTATGAAAAGATTTCTGTACTTTTACCTGTTGAAAGTGTTAATTTGTCAAAACTAGTTTAAAGATTGCCTGATTCCTGTATTTCCTTATTAAGAGTTTCAAAACTTACAGTCCAGCTTAGTGTCTTCCATCCTAAAATCCTTCTTTCTTGAATATGCTGCAACATATCTGCATGTCTCCCTTTTTTCGCTTTGGGTTCCTCAGCCAGGCAAAAACCAAAGAATCAGTGAAGGGGCTGTTTAATCATCCTAAGTATTATCTCTCACACAGCTCGAGGTACACTAAGGAGACAGGCAAAAGGGGGATGAGATATACAACTCTACAGCCACTGTTTTTTAAACAGTAACCTTGTTCACTGAACCAAGTCAAAACTGAGAAAGGCTTCTGTTCAAAAGAGCCAATGAAGCTCAAAGAGGTGTGGGTTGGGAGTAGGGAAGGCCTTTCCTGGTTAAGAAATGGTTGCTAAACATCACTTCAATCTCTGGGATTCAAATTTAGCTGGGGCCCCAAACAGGATGTGCGTTAAACACATATTAAAAACTTAATTGCTTACGAAAATCATCTCAATGTTAATTTACTCTGTTCCCGAATTCTTCTGCCTTTGGTTTCCTGATGTATTAAAAATGACATTTAAAACCCTGAAGATTATGGCTGATTTTGTTCCCATAACAAAAGCATCTGAAAAAGGCGATCATTTAGAATCAGTCAAGCAGAGAGACCTCTGTTCTTTTTCTCCCTTCACTGAGAACAGACAGGGAGCTATAGAATTAAATGCATGAAATGAAGTTTCACTGCCCTTCAAAAGGTCCGGCAGATAGACTGACTTGCTTTAGCAACGCAGTGAAAAATTCTGAAGGTCTTCAAAGAGGAGTGGAAGAATCAATGAATACGAATGCTAAAGTTTTTGAAATTATTTCTAGATAAATTAAGTCTAGGCCCTCAGAATTCTTTTTTCCCACTAGGGATAAATTGCACTGTAAACTTTGAACTCACAATTCTATCCCATTATACCTTAGCCTTGTCTTAAAAAGAACTTTTTGTCAAGGGGCAGGCATAGAGAGGAACGTGAAGAAAAAGGATAATGTCAAGTCCTCGCTGTGCCCTTACAGAATTGAAGCACATGTGACATGGGGATCAGAATACTTTGATTAAAACCTATTAACTTAATGAGTTTGGGTGAGCAATGGGCCAACTTCGGAAAAGGAAATTCAATGTTTAGAAGAAAACAAATCCTTTCAAGCCTCTCTGAGTAGTAAAGAAACTTGGCACATGTGATATCAAAGATATATGAGGGTCAAGCACCCATGGGACTTGACAATGAACCTTTTAAATGCCCCTGGGAATAAAGACTACTTAGTGAGAGCCAGTGGAATGCCAGATGCAGTCCAGTACCACCCCAGCACGTCCAGGGACCCAGCATCACCACTGCCTAATTACCATCACTCTCCTCGACCAGTTGATTACATTCTCAAAAGGAGCCTATATAAATATAGACCATATCTCTAGTTCAGGGATCCTTAGCTTTGGTACTGCTGCCATGTTAGACTGGATGATTCTCTGCTGAGGGTGGCAGGAGAGGGGAGGAGGCTTTCCTGTGCATGGTAGGAAGTTTAACAGCATCCCGGGCCTCTACCTGCTGTATCTAATAGCATCACTGCCACACACACCCCTCCCCACAGCAGAGTCCATCAAAAACAAAAATGTTTTCAGAGATTGCCAAATGTCCCCTGGGAGGCAACATTTAAACTCCTGGTTTGAAACAAAGAAAAGATCACAGCTCTACTGGCTCCACATCTGTGGTGATCTTCCCCTGCAAGCAGGACTCGAGTGGGGAAAATAAACACAGACACATAGAGCACAAGCGGTGCTCACTTAGGCAGCACATATACTATAATGAGAATGTAAGTGCTTTCAATGGTTGTACTTTTCCATTGTGTTTTGTAAACACAACAGAGTCCTCCTCCCACGCCATAGGAGAAAACAAAAATAATAGCTTAAACTTATTGATAGCCTATTATGTGTCAGACATTATTCTAAGGGCTGATACGCACACGAAGGTGAACTGGTCTAATCTCACAACGACCCTATGATCATGCCAATTTTACAGACAAGAAAAGTCAGATACGCAGAGTATTATCACCTGTTGAAGCCTGTAAGCGGCAGACACTCTCTGCCCTCTAACTGGGTGACTTCCCACTTCCAAGTGCCCGGGAAGCATCAGGCCAGGGTCGCCTGTTGATGAGAAATGACTGGTACCACAAGGAGAGGAGACAGGCAGGGAAAGACAGGAGATGACATTGTGTGGAGACAGTGCACCACTCTTCCCTTAGGAACAACAGTTTGTAACTCAATGGGGGTGCATTCATCCAGAAAAACAGCTGAATGCTAACAAGAAAGGAAAGAGAATAAAGGGTTTTATGTGTGACAAGTAGCTCAAGGAGATTTCTATGTTCTGGTGCACGGAGCAGTGGGTACCATCAATGATACATCATCTTAAAATGTATCTGCACAGTAACTACCTTAGAAAGAGGCACATTTCTAACATCACGTATCACTGTTGTTCTTTTCTCATGATCAAGGTCTCGATTTATCAGTGCATTTTTGGTTTCATTTTCAATACACAGCAAAACAATATCAATGCTGGATACCGGCAGATGGTTGAAGGCAGAAATGACAGTTTATAATTCAGACGTTAGGGAATGGAAACCACTGTAAAAATGTTGTTAAGTTTTAAAAAGGAATAAATACCTAAATCCTGAAAAATTAAGGGGAAAAGCATTTATTGTTCATGGTACATAATAATCAATAACCAATATAAAATGTGGCAAATATTTTCTGAAGTGAATTATAAACTCGACGACAGGGCAGTTTTAGGAGCCAAAAGAAAATTCTGCTCTTCCCTTTTGCAGGCTCATTCATTTCCACTCTGACTGCTTTCCTCAGAGGCCTCCTCAAACTGCTCTGTGTTCAAGATGATGACTCATTAGCTCTTTGCTCCAATCTGAATCCCCACTGTTACCCTTAAAATTGTTGAGCACCTTGTCTTGACATGGTCAAAAGTGGAAGAGGCTCCTATTCTCTAGTATTGGCTCTCTCTCTCATCAAATCTGCTAACTTGTCACCCCTCTTCTTCCATGTTCTTTGTTCTTTCATATTTTTCCCTCTCAACTTTTGGCTACTAATAGAGAAACCAGATTTTATAAAATACGAACTTTTAAGCTGCAGCAAGAATTCTATGAGATTATGAGATTACCTGGTAGTGTTTCTGGTTGTTTCATTTTTTAACAAAGCTATATATTCCACAGAAAATTGTGTGATCCAGCATTGCCCTGCACCCTAAGAAAACATTAGAAGGGGAGGGGTATGTATGTGTGTATGTAAGAATGAATATATAAATGAATATATAAATACATAAATGAAGATCTAGTTTTTCTACCAAATAATTGAAAAAACATGGATAGGCTAAATCCTTAGACTACAAAAGACATTGCACTTATTGTGCGTTCTTATTGTTTATAGGAATTTAAAAGGTTTTCCGGCAGAGTTTCATATATTTTATACAAAAAGAATCAGATATACTAGATTTGATTACCATAATATCAAAACAATGCAGTTTAAACTCTTGGAGTTTGGTAGAATTTAGTGTTTTCCTAGCATAAAATTCTGGGACCATGGCTATTGCTATTTTAAGAGGCAAATGCTGAGAAATAGGTTTTGTTTATCTTTTATTTATAGTTATGGAAAGGTAAACACAGAGTTCATGTTATGAAGAAACTTATTCTTTTTGCTGAAAAAATTTTAAAGCTAAAAAACACACGGATTTTGTATACATAATTAATTAAAAGACCCAGTTCTTTCAGACTATCTGCTGCAAATGGTTTTGATCATGGTGTATCGTACTTGAAGACATCTGAATTATCAATGTCAATCTAGAAACACTGTGGCATATCACTTTCTCCAGACCCCCTTCTTAATCTTAATTCCCAATTCTCCCATTTCCTCTGTGTTTAGAAAGTAGTGAGTGTAGCTTTGGGAAGGTATTTGTTTATTTTCAACCTTTACAACGCATCCAACACTCTATTTCACTTTCCTTCCCAATAATTATTCCATTCTCTGTTTCCTTTAGATAGTCCTCAGAGGCCACAATCTTTAAGATGCTGGAAAAGGAAGATGCTGCTTTTTTAGCCCCATTTTATAGTACCTTGGACAGTGACAAAAGCTAGAAGGGCTGATTATTTATGAGAAACTCTGTTAAAAATGTACTACACATATGATTGTTTTCTTTCAGAGACCAACATGCTTGCCTGTCTCTGAAAAATCCACATTTACATTACCTTGGAATTTTCCATGCTGATCTCAAATTGCAGAAATGATTTCCTTCATTTCTAAACTTCACAGGAACGACCAGCCAAACTAAACTTTTAAGCAAACGATAAGAGATACTTTTATTTTACCTTGATATCGTTTTACGCCTTGTAATCAAACCTTCTCAATCTTCTTCCTACCCTACTATTTGCACGTCACCAGCTATCACCAGGTTTCCTGTGGTACTTGTGAGGCACACTAGTTTTGCGCTAATTACAATGAAGTTATTAAATTTGTTTTATGCTTGAAGCAACAGTTTTTACTAAACATTTCAGCAAAGTCAAATTGCCCAGGCTGGATTATTGGGGCTGAAACTGCTAGAAAGGGTCAATTGCTTCTTTGAATGGCAAGAATTTCTTCCAAAATACTCTCTACAAGCATTTTTATTTCTCAAAGGTTTCAATGTCCACTTCCACATGGGAAACTTGTAACCAAATATTATCTGAATTCTCCATCTTTTGTGGTCAATTCCTGTAAGTTAATTACAATGTATTTCAGAGAGGATTTCACTGACATGGAGGATTAATGAGAGAGCCTAACAGCTGGAGTCCTGAGTTAGACCAGAAATTAAAATAAGGAACTTGACCTAGTTTCAAAAGGTATATTTGTTAATTTCCTCAAACCATGCCAATACATTATTTCAGTTCTTTACCTTCAGAATTCAGGGCTAAAATGCTTATGTTATTACATGAAACCAAATATATATTATTTATGTATATGAGAAAACCTTGCACAAAACATCTTACATCTTTGACTTAAACATGACTCAATGTTTTCCTTTTCTGTACATCCCAGACTATAAAAATTCACTCTTTTCTTTCCCACTGACTAGCCCTAGACATGACAATGTCTTCAGAGACATTACGAGCAGCCAGTAACGTCATAATGAAGTTAGGGAATGGCGGGAAGTAAAAACCTTAAGTATAATATATCCAAACTACAAATTCTTATCGTATAACCTAATTTACAAGATGACCAGACTATAAGAGATTTATGGCATTGTGGCAAATCACTAAGAAACAAGAGCACTAAAGTATTGTAGGGTCTTCTGCTAATAAACAGAAGAGAGCTTAGCAGCTTACTCGACATATTGGGCAAATAGCCTAGGCTCAAACCAGCATCACCCTTTGTTTCCATCTTCAGCCTCGAAACTGGTCTCACCACTGCCAGTATTTTCCCTTCAATTCCTATGATCTGTCAGGAGTTGCCTTAAAAACCTGCTCCAGCAGCTCATTACTCCCCTGCTCAAACACCTACCATGTCTCCCAATTACCTGCCAAATTAAGGCCATTGCGATCTGTTTCTACCTTCTTGGAGATTCCACCCACCCTCAACTCCTCCATTATGCCATGTTTTCACAGAATGGAAGCATTTTCTATTCCTTTAACATACCTCATGATTTCCTTTCTCTTCTCTTCCCTTCCCTTCCTTTCCTTTCCCTTCCCTTCTTTCTTTCCTTCCTTTCTTTTACTTCTCCTCTTCTTTCCATGTAGAATGTCTCTTCAATCACCTCTTGTCAAATCTTCCAAATTCTCCAAGGACCAAGGCAAATGCCCTCCATCGTCCATAAATTCTATCTTGATTCTCCCAAACAGAAATGCTTGTCCTCTTTCTAAGCCACAAACACATCAGTTATACTTTTCTACCAGTATTACCACTGGGGAAGGAGTTATGTTCATCTATTTCCGGAAAGGCTATGGGTATAGTTGAAGATCCAGAAAGACACTAAATTGCAATGGCCTGGCCTCTAGCATATGGGTCAAATTTCAGTGGTATGTTTCAAAAGATTATAAATTAGACAATAAATATTAAGTGTAGAAAATACAAAAACATAAGCACAAAATATTTAAAATAAGATGCAGTCTCAAAATTCAGACATGACCACTGTAAATATTTTAGTATCTGTTCTTATAACTTTTTTTCAAATTATGTATGTCTACATATAAAATACAAAAAATAAGGAAATCTTCATGTAATATTATTTTGGAATCTATTTTATACTCTGGATATCTTTCCAGATCAATGACCATGTTTCTAAAACAGCGTTATTAACAGTTACACAACACTGAATTGTAGGGAAACACCGTGATTTATGTAGCAGATTCCCAAACTTTAGGTTGTTTCCAATGTTTCAATATGATAAACAAGGCTGCCTATAGAGTTGTATAAACCTTACCAATACCTGAAGGATAAAGTCCTAGAGTGGAATTGCTAAATCTTTGGTTAGGGACATTTTAAAAATGTGTCTAAATTTATAAATTATCTATTTTGCCAAAGAGAGCCCTTTTCACGACTCCTCCTCCTAATAGTGATTTGTTCACTAGTTCACATTTAGTTACCCAGTGCCTTGCCTGCTGTGTGACAGGCACTGTTCCTCAAGACTTTTCCATCCAGTGGATGTAGATAGATAATATATGAGAGAATAGATTCATAAATAAGGTAAATGTTATGAAGAAAATAACACGGGGGTTGGGGTAGGAGATGCTGGCGGGGCGAAGTCAGGGAAAGCCTTTCTGAGGAAATAGCAGTGCCGGTTAATGAGGACCCAGTCATTCCACAAACCAAGGAAAGAGAGTTTCAGACAGAGATAGATGGAATAGAAAGTGCAAAGATCCAGAGGCCAGAGTGAGCAGTGAGCATTAAGAGAATGAAAGGAAAGTCAACAGGGTTACAAAATGGTAAGAAAGAAGAAAAGCAGGGAATTATGTATTTAGTAAGGATTTTATACTAAAATCAATGGGAAGCCATTGGAAGGTGAAAAGTTTTAAGCAGAGAAGTGCCAGGATCTGATCTATAATTTTAAAAGTTCACTCTGGCTGGTATGTAGAGTTTGGCTGGGGGTCAAGGAGTACGTGGAAGAACCAAGTGTAGAAGCAGAGACCAGTTCAGTCACGAATGTTATAATCTGGTGAGAGCAGACGTGGTTTGGACCAGAAATGTAGTCGAGATGGACATAAGCGACGGATGTGATGTACTTTGGAGACAGTGCCAACAGGGCTTGTTGATGGATGGGATGTGGAGGGACAGAGGGGCATGAGTCAGACATGACACCTGGGCATTTGGTTGACCATTTATTGAGACAGAGCTGACTGAAGACCAAACAGATTTGAGGAAAGGAATCAAGACTATATTTAGAAGACATAGCAAAAGGTAAAATCTGTGTCAATGTGATAAGTAGACATGCTATCACGCTGTTTCCCTGTATTTTCCATAGTTTAAAGTATTCTGTTTATATTGCTTTTTATACTGCATTTCAATCTAAAATTTCAATAATTACTTTCTATGTCAATAAAAGGTCTTCATAGATGTACCAAATATGTTTAGTTATTTTTATCTTCTTGCAAAATCAAGTTATTCCATTTTTCCACTATACCTTTACACGTAAAGCTTTAACTGTGGATTAGATTGTAAGAGGACTTAGTAGGTCAAAGGTAGGAATATTTTTAAGGTATTGATACCTAGCACCTCAAATAATTACCCAAAAGGTGTTACCAATTTCCTCTTTCATCAACATTGTATGAGGGTTACTATCTAACTACACTAAACATTCACATTAAAAATAAATACAAATCGTGGTTTAGCATTTATAAAAATTTGTAAACAGAAATGATATAATTGAACCTACAAGGGGATCAGCATTTTTGGAGAAAGTATTACCATTTTAGTATAAACGTCACTTGTAGCATTTTAGATTCTTTAACAAAAGCATCTCTATTGAAAATAGTTATATAGAATAAGCACTCAAATTATAGCTATTAACTATTATTAATTACTGACAACAGATCAGTTAGTATTAATTACTATCAGTTACTGCTTACTACTGAAAACAACAATTTTCTTGATTTGTTGTTGGTCTTCACATTTTCTCTTGTATATAATAATAAATATGCTGCTATAGACCATCATGTTGAAGTTCCTGGGATTTAAATAATCTACTACAAAATTAATGTGCCAGAAATTTTAGCATCAAAAAATTACAATTCGCTACTATGAAAGGTATAGAACAAGGTTAGTTTAGTTAACTAACTCTGGTATGCCCTATCAAAAGGGATCCCACTTTGCTCTTGCTACTAGTACCTGTGTAACATGGATCAAGTTATGTACTCTCTAGAGGTGCACTGTCCAATTTGGTAGCCACCGGACACATGTGACTATTTAAATTAAAATTAAATGAAAAATTTAGTTCCTCAGTCACAGTAGCCACAGTTTAAGTGTTCAAGGGCCTCATGTGGCTAGTAGCTACCATATCAGATAGTACAGATGTAACAGTTCTACCATTGTAGATTTTTTAGGTTATCTCACCGTAAAATGAGGACACTATATAATTTCTAAAGTAGCTTATTGATCTAAATTCTAATGATTTTGTGGCTTTGAATTTCTCTTTAAGGTATTCTTCTGATGCCCAGAAAACTTGATGAAAATACCAGGGGTGCCAAAAAATGTATACACATGACTTATATTCATGTTTTGTGATTGGTATATATTGAGTATTGCAATTTTAATATAATTTTTTCCTTTTGTAAAATGTTTATACATTTTTTGGCACCCTCTGTATTGTAGCTATACAGTATTAAATTCATAGTATTAGAGAACTTCAGAAATAGAAATTTCCTTAAAATCACCTGTCATTCATTTCCTAATTTTTAACATGGGAGAAACTGAAGTAGAAAAGATTTGCCCAAGTGTTTATTCATGGGCAATGTATGAACAGAACCAGAGTCCATAATTCCTGATCTAAAACTCCTAATCCAGTGTTATTTTCATGGTATAGAAAAGGAATCAGTGACATTAAAAACAAAGGCCACTGAGTGTATATATACATGTTTTAGGAGTAGTGTATATATATATTATACTTGTATTTGTGTGTATACAAAAATATACACACATACACACACATCCTTTTTTTTCACACCTATTTTTTAGTTCTGCCCACTGAGAGGACTAGAGGCAATGATACTCCTGTAGAAATAATCATTCTCCACTAAATGGAACAAGGGCTCCTTAGAGAAGTGGCTAATTTCAAGGTTGGGTCAAAGAAAATACAGATGAGTCTGGAACATCTCATGCCAGGAAGTAAGGATGTGCTCAAAAAATGACGGAGACATGTCAAAAGGACACAGGAGCCAACTTGAAAGGGTTCCCACTGGCCAAACCTGGGGCAATGTGAGCTTCAAAATAAATAATTAGAGAAAAGCATCATAATCCATAGGATAAAATAAATATCCATGACTCTATACTGATGTAAACAAGTAAGAGAGATAATGAAAGCTCTTCCTTACAGTAGAAAGCCAACTAATAAATGGGGAGGGAATGATGAATTAGAAGACCACTCACTGTTTGGCAACCAACATGATACTAATCAATTCAGGCAAAAATCACTGATGCTAACACTAATGAGTGAAAATACGAGAAACACCAGAATGTTTATAGTCTCAAAGTAGCTCCTCACAAGATACTTATTAATTACAAAGCAAAAATTAGTAACTTTATAGTGGAGAAACCTAGCAGACACCATCTAACATCACCACGATTGGAACAAATCAACAACACATGCCCCCTGATATGATACACCGAGGACAAAACATCATTTCTATGGCATTCCTGACCAAAGTATGTAACCCGAATTTAATCATGAGGATACAGCAGACAAACCCAAATTGAGGAGCATCCTACAAAATAACTGGCTTGATTAGACAGCAGCAATGTATCAGAGGTCATTTCATTTTGATAAATGTAATATAGCTATGTAAATGACTGTACTTACTTTTAAGAAGGAGAAAGAGTTCAAAATAAATCTTCTAAAATGTTAATATTTGGGAATCTGGGTGAAGGGCACATAGGAAATCTTTGTACTATTTATTTTTGCTACTCTTTGTAGGTTTGAGACTATGTAAAAAATAAATAAATAAACCAAGGCCACCAAATCCCTATTCATTATTAATATTAAAAAAACAAAAAACAAAAACTTAATGTAACTTTTGACTCCTTTACATTCACAGGAATATTAATTAAAACTGCAAAACTAAAGTGAACTAAAAACACACAAAAATAAAAAGGTTCTCCAAAAATACACTATGACATTTTTCTTCCAAATTAAAGTGTAAGCTGTAAAAGAAAAGTAAATATCTTACCTATCCCCTTCTCCACTCCAATTACAACTGTGTTGCTATAAATGCAGAGGAAATACAAAAATCTATTCCTTTATAGATTGGCCCGCCTTCAAATATTTTTAGCCTTTTTTTTCCCAGAAGATAAAAATAAATTTGATTTGACTAGATGGGGAAAAAAATTCCCAAATATGGTTAATTTTAATTATAATAAAGTGTTTAATTTTAAACTAGCCAAAAATAAATATGAAAATTGAGCAAAGAGCAATTTGAGGGTAAAACTAGTGGGCCCTGCATGGCAAAGGGAAACTGTCATAAGCGTAGCAGCAGGAAATAAGCTTGGCAACTTCAGGAAGCAATTTGCCCATACCATGCATCAGTTGCTTGAGATTCTTCTTAGCTCAAGGTAAGCCTGGTCCATGCATAGCATAGGTCAGCATTTCCCTCCCAGAACCTGCACAGATCTTACATTCGGCAGCTCAAGCCATATTAAACACTGGCACTGTTCTTAAACACAAAACCAAGAAGAAATATTTTCTATACTTTTCCCCTAATGTAAAATAAAAAATATTCTCTTACTAAAGAGTAAAAATATCATGCTTTGAATGATGGAGTAAAAGCTACTTTAGTTGGACTCTAGCATGATTTAACCATGTTACAAGAAGTTAGAGACATTTATAATAAAAGAATCACATTTTTCCCCATTTCTTCCTTGTCCCCAAAATGGTCATTCTAGTATATTTGGATTCATTTATTTTTAAAGAACTAGCTCTTTAAAAAAAATTATTATTATTATTTTATTGCGGAATATTGGGGAACAATGTGTTTCTCCAGGGCCCATCAGCTCCAAGTCCAGTTGCCGATTGCATCCCATGTGGGAATTGAACCAGCAACCTTGCTGTTGAGAGCTTGTGCTCTAACCAACTGAGCCATCCAGCGCCCCTCCAGCAGCTCAGCAGCAGCTCGTTGTCTTCAATCTATTGTGGAGGACACAACTCTCTGGCCCATGTGGGATTAAGCTGGCAACCCTGTTGTTCAGAGTTTGTGCTCTACTCAACTGAGTCATCCTGCCACCCCTGGATTTATATTTTAATGCTTCCTTTGTCACCTAAATGATCAAATCTCAGATGGAATTCCTGTTTTCTTTACCGATAATTTGGACAAAGAACCATTTGGGTTGAGAAAGCATCTTAATCTATTAGGTTATATTTTGTGTACATGTGTGCTTGAGTAAAGATTTTACCTACATATAATAGGAAATAAAAAAAAAAAACTAACGATGTTAAATGATTCTAAAACTGTGAATCATAATGATATTCTTAATCACTTATTCAAAATCTTATACTATGGTTCAGGATTTACCAAGAACATATTGAGTGATTCCCAAAAAGGGGTTCTGGTATTAAGTGCATTTGGAAAATGGTATAAGTTGTGTCTCCTCTTGTGAGGAGTTATAACACATATAATTATATACTAAATGTTTTGGGGAGTCTTATAGTAAAGTAAGCAATTGAATAAGGGTCTCCTAAGGACCAAGGACTTCTTTTTTTTTTAATCTTGCAATATTTATTAATCTGGGGTAGTTCTGGGATACACCTTACAAATGTCATTACAGTATGTTTTACAAGTTATGTTATTGCAGGATTTTCTGTAAGACGAACTTAAATGGTATTGTTTTAACAGGATATTGCTCATAAAATGGACCTAGTGTAGCAGTAAATTCTCTATGTAGATCAAATGTGCTGGGATAAGCATATTGATTAGAAATTTAGGGGAAATCAAATTTAGAAGTCACCTGATTGCTTTAATAGAAGGTAACTAAATTTGATAAGTTAATGATCAATCCCACTGATGTTCTTTGCTTCATTCTTTAAAATATGAATCCATAACGCATTTTTACAGATGGTAAAAATAGATATTAAACTCCATTAGTAGGTTCCACAAGTCTGTTGCGGATGAACCTTTTTTCCTCTTCCTATAACCCTGTGAAACATCAAGTTTCTAATGGATCAACATCTAATGGACCAATTAGAGTGATAAACCATCACAGCCTGCTTGCTGCTACATCTACACAAAACATTCTCAGAACAAGAACAACCGATTGTGAATAAAAATTCTCTCTAAATCTTGGATGTAGGAAGAACTGGGGCAGCTATCTGCTCCGTTCACAAAAGTCAATAGGAAATTGCGAGAGTACGCAAGAGATGTCTATTTGGGGGAGGAAAAAAAAAATCTGTAGGGAGGAGGGAGGAAAGGGAAAAAAAATTAGATTCAAATCCTTCATAAAGTACTCTTATGATCCAGGCAAAATCATGCACACCGGAAAGGAGGCTCCTTCCTTGGTATCACCAGAACAAGCCAGAGGCCACCAAACAGAAGAGGAAGCAGCCTCTCTGGAAACAGAAGCACCGCTGGTGTGATAGCTAGAGGTCTCCTTCACAGCCCTTTACATCTCTAATAAATCATGTGAGTGTACCTACTCTGCTTTTTTCAAATTAAATCCTCTGCACATAATTTCGCTAATAGCAACCATATGGGAAGCATCTGCAGCTTTTCTCAATTCTAATTTTCATAGGCAGAAGAAACAGCGACAAAAATAGGCCCACAGTCTGTCACAGCCATTGCAGACTGACCTAGTTAGATGCAGCAGGCTGAGTACATCTGCGCTGGCTTAACCCTGCCCCCCGGCTTTGAGGATGCAGTGTGCCCCAGAGCTTGGGCCGTAGGGTTCACCAGGCCTCTACAGTTTATGAGTTTATAGGTGATGGGTCTTTGGAACCATTTTAGTGTGGATCTGACTGAACTACCTACTGCCATCTCCAAATCCACTTTGAAATACGAAGATTTCTGAAATCACCACTCTCAAAACTACAAAAATTTCAATGAACAAACAACAAAAATCCATTAACAATATTAAACTACAAATGCTAGAATGGGAAAATATCTATAACACATGTGACAAGAAAAAGATAGGTATCCTTTATTTATAAAAAGGAGGTGATAAACAACCCAATAGAAAACACCAGAAGCGATAAACATGTAAGTCACAAAAGAAAGGAAAATACAAACAAACATGTAAGAAATGCTTAGCATCACCAGTAATCAAAGAAAAGCCATTTAAAACAACAAACCATCATTTCTTTGCCCATAAAATTGACAGAAATCTCAAATAATAGGATATCAATCTTAACAATTTTAAAAGAGAGCTTTAAATATGCTTCTTACTTTGGAAAGAAAACAGGTTGTACAAGCACATGTGCAAGTTTATAAATACACAGAAGTAGAGTTTACAAAGGCCAGATTATATGTAAAAATGTTAACACAGCTATATGGAGATGGTGGGATCACAGATGATTAAAGACAATTTTAATCCTTTTCTCCATTTTCTAAATGTCTCAATATTTGTTATTTTTGTAATCAGAAAAATGCGCATTACACTTAAAATATTTAGGCAGTATCTAGTAAGAGGAGACTTTCTGCTCATCATTTTGTGTGCTCCAGTTGTTAGTGATGGCAGAAAACATGTTTGAAGTTGGACCGGTAATACGGGGCACTCATTTCTTATGCTAATGTGGGGAAGCTGAAAGTTCTGTTCCGGGGTGTACTTCTTTTGGGAAAAAGGCATTCCCAAAAAATCCTCTCAAAAAAGACAAGCTTTATGAGAAATGGACAGCTTACACTTCATTTCCTTCCACCTTATGTTCATATTTAGAAAATTATAACTCATTTCACAAAAGGCAAATTTCTATAACTGATTTCATTTTCAAAATCCCATTTTAAAGTTTTAAGTAGCTGCTAGAAAATATTCCCGTACAAGCTTTTCCAGTTTTGAGAAAAAAACATATGCTAAGTATTAACTTCTCTCACATTTTTATTCATTTAAACTTTGAAGATGGTGGTGTCACTATTTTGGCAGTCTTTTAAGAAAGATTTTTCTTTCTTTCTTTGTATCATCAAATGTAGCAAAAGTAAATATGATTCTACATTTATTTTATAAATAGGATGTGCTTTCCCCCCAAATTATCACTAACATAAAACTCTACTTTGTTTATAAAATAGAAAATAATGGTATCTCTCTTTCTCAAGCAACAAATATTTATTGATTTTTGCTATGTGCCATACTAGGCAGTTCTTAATTAAGTTCTTATATGCTAGGAGAAATAACTAATAATGCATTACAGAAAACATATGCAATATATAGACAGGAATTTTAAAATTTTAGGTGTGACCTGTGTCTGTCCCCACCTAGACTATGCTTATCTTCACCACTGCTCTCTTTTTGCAATTTTATTCAGATTTCTGATTTTAATAGGAACAGAATCTCTGGTAAGTTGTAATGTTCCTGGTCAACATCAGAAGAGTTTCCAAATTAAAGTCCTTTCTCTACTTTCCAAGGGTAAACTGTTTGTATTTTTCAATTTGAAATTCATCTCCCCACTCTTGAGAAAGAAAATCAAGGCATACTCTCCTTAACTGAGAGTTAAGGAATTACATAAATTTACTTATGTCCTAAAAAGCAACTCATGAATCTTCAACTAGAAAAAGGTATGTTTCTGTAAGTTGCTGTTAACCAGAAAATATGCGACTAATATCTACCTGCCCTTTTATTCCCAACACTAATGATTCCGCCCTCTTCTTTTCCAGTCTTGCCTAAGTTTATAACCTCATTTGACCTCTTCATGCTCATTCATTTTATTTGGCAACAGGATACTTTAAAGAACTACTGGATCATTACAATGCCCTGCAACATCAGATTTCTTACACTGAAGACCTAGTTGATCCGGCAGATCCACCCTCACGGCATTCTCTTGTTTTCTACCGTGGATGGATGTCAATACATTAGAGTGACCAACTTAAAATGGCCACACGTATACTGGGGACGCAGACTAGGAGTGGGGAAGGCATCCCAGCAGAATTATTTGAGCGCCTTGTGGTTTTAAGATTATTAGGGAAAGAATAAGCAATGGGTAGTGGCGGGCACAGGGAAGAAGAAACATCTGGAGAGGCAAGAAAAATGAAAAACATTGAAATAGAAGACCACAAAGAACTGAACATATCATTAAGAGAGCGATAGATGTCAAGGAAGCTGATCTGTGATTAAAGCAAATGGTAACATTTAATCCAATCTGAAACCTCTGGAGTTTCACATTCATTTCAGAATAACATGACTTAGAAATAAATAAATGTGACCCTCAACTACAAGGGTGTATTTTTAACCAAAAGCCGGGTAAAGTGTAGTTCCCTCTGCTAGTATAGCTTTAGAATCTGAAAATTTTAAATCTATTTTCCATATTATGGTTGTGAAAACTCAGAGGTGCTAAGGTAACAACACAGCCCTGTAAAAGAATGAGAACAGCAAGCTGAGGACACCAGACTTGTGGAAGCGTCAGTTATGCCACAGAGGTCCACAAGACACTGCTCACTGGAGATGGCCAACAGACACATCCAATTCCATGTCCATATATAACTGTCCTCATAAGCTGGCCCAAGAAAGACTTAGGGTGAAGAGTAAAACATCCTTCTATACCTAAATGCAAAGGCACAAACAGCGAAGGGAAGAAGCCACCAAACCTTTGACAACTCCATGCTGTAACGATTAATCTCACAGTTATTAAGTTCTGCTTTCAAAGGAGAAGTGGTACAAGCAATGTGAAGAGCCAAGAAGAGAAAATAACCATGAAGACTCAAGAACATCCTGCTTATCAGGAAGATTTTCTTAAGTAGCTAGATAAAATTCTAATAATGTAATTTAGATATGTGAAATAAAAGACCCATGGCAAAGCTTCGATTGTACTTAAAACTTTTATTTTAATAATACAAATATGCTAAAATGATGTCATTAAGATACACTATGACCTCAATTAAACTTCACCTGCTATACCGCAATTAGTAAACACAGCCAGTTCCAAGAGAAATAGAAAGCCACTACAGTGCCCTCACATTATTCTCACACATTATCGTCCTGTTTTCAGCTGCTCAGTACCCTCATTTCCCAATAATTACCCCGCATCCAAACCACCAAAGGATTTAATGTTTTTGTTTTTTAACCATTATTGAGTTGATTACATTTCGGGGTTATCAAACATGGTGTGGATTTTTCTTTTAGATACTTGTATTTTACTTTTCTGATAACTACTCAAAAACTCCATCCCTCAGATACCTGATTTCAGGCATCAGCAAACAGCATGATCTTTCAGGGTCTGAGTCTGAATTCATCCTTTTGGGATAAATGGGAAGCAGAAACTTTTTATGTGGCTCACTGTCACCCCAGATACCTACCTGTGCTGTGTGGAAGGTGAGCTGACCCTGGTGCCAAGGTATAGTCCTATCATCACTGCTTTTAAGGGCCTGGAGTCCCATCCTTTCCCACTACAAGTCTGCCTGACTGGCCCGCCTGCAGAGCAGTATCTTCCTGTTGTGTGCATTCACCTTACCCTCCCACTAAGCACCCCTCCTCCCTTCTCTTCATAACCACTCCTCTTCCTGATGCATATTTTATGCTGCAAAGACTTCTGGCATTACTGTACTTACGACTTTGTGATGTTTTTGAACCTTAATTCTTTCTGAAGTCCTAGAATCCAACTCTGCCCTCCGATTTTGTCATTAATAATGATGTTCCTGAAAGTGATGTTTCTCAGACCACTGAATGTATTTGTACAGGTAGTGGTTTTTATAAAAAGGCTTGAAATTATAAGGTAAGGGTCTAAAATATAACAGATTTCTTTCATTGTATTTTGTGTTAAGCCAAACAACATCAATTTCTCATTGTAGGTAAACAATGGTCAGATACGGCCATTTCACACAGCTCAACTTAATACCTGACCCAATTTATGTCAATGATTTCAAGTGCCACGCTGAGCCATTTATGCAAGACAGATGACAACCAGCAAGCCTCTTGTTCCTAACACAAGGCTGTGTATGACTAGTGACCTAGATTTCACACGGTGGTGATTGAACCCAGTATATTAAATGGCATCACTGAGTTTATCATGACAATTATGTCAGATTGTGGGCAGCCATTACTCCCACAACAGCACAGATGAGGGAAAACAAGCTCACAGTTTGGTGAGCAAACTGTGTTCCTTGTACAAGGGTTAATATCACCAATAAGCAAGGAACAAAGCTGAAGAACAAAACAATAAAAGCAGAGCTTTAATATCTCTCTTAATTTTCTTTTCAAAATCATTTTTTATAATACAAATATATTATCCTTTTCTCAGTTGTAGTGATTGGAAATTCTAGATTTAAATCCTGAAATGAACCGAAAAGCAAATGCATTAAAATGATGCTCTTAGAAACTCCCCCTACATGATTGGCTGGCTCTGTTTGGCTTCACATTCTAATGTGAAAGAATGGCTTTAGTGGGAAAAGAGCAGAATAATAGTACCATAAATGTATTCATTTTACACAATAAATAATCACCACTGAGACTTTCTACATTATTTGTCATCTATAGTCTCAATATTTAACTAAGTCGCTAGGGAAATTGCAAAGCAACAACAAAACCACCTTCTCTATCCCGCTCCCTTACCCACAAGCTTATATTCCATGGGAGATGGTTAGGACATATTAACAAATTGCTGTAATGCAAGAGGTGTGGAATGCATATCTATATAGGCAATAAATACAACATATGCAATTATTTCCTTTAGGTTTTGGATCCAGTATCTCCAAGTCAGGAATAGCACCTAGTGTCTTTAAAGAGACTACTAAGCATTCTTGAAGCTTACTCATATATTCATCCTACTTTAAACTCCTGGAACCATGCACTGATCCATCCAATCTTTTGAAAAATGAAGAGAAGAGGGAAAGTGTCTCTCAATTAAGCATGGTTTGTTGCAAATTAGTACATAAGATTTGAAAATACATACAACCCTCTCTCTACTAATTCTCTTTTTTTGAGAGTTTGGGGAAAAGCATTTACATTTCTCTGTTGTCTGAGTTTTTCATTTGAAAAATGGAGGATTCATTCTGATTAATCATGTATAGCAGTAGGGTTGAAAAGCTAAGAGATGCATAATGGATTTAACTCATTTCAAAATTACAGTTGAAAGGGAATTATCTCCATGTAAAAAGGATATAATGTACTACAACAAAAGTTAATGATAATCAAATTATACATCTTACTCTTGCTAGATAAAACCAAGAAATTTTTCTGAAAGTCAAGAGAGATAAAGAGGAAATGTCAAGTGATGTTTTCATTCAAAATATTCTTAGACAGGAACAAAGGCAGTGGCTTCACAGTAGCAAATAAAGTACTTTATGACTGTCTTCTTGGAAGGGAGAAACACCACTAGACAGAAAGTAGTGTATATACAGTTACATAATTTTGTTACATAAAAATTAATGGATCTTTGTTCTAGAATCAAAAATCCTGTTAAAGATTGGAAAAAGTCTTTTGAGTAAAATCATACAAAGCTTAACACTATTATACTTAATCGTGCAAAGAAGCATACCCAATATGATCTGTATCTTCAATTTTTAGAAATAGACATTTGAATAAGAGACACAAAGGGACTTTATGTAGGTAAAACCTTCACCCTTAAAAGTCACAATTTTACAATAATTATCTTGATAAGGTTTTGCAAACTTATTTCTATGAAACATTCAAAACCCATACTGAGGGCATCATATCTTTCTCATTGGGATTCAATTACTTTTCAAAACTCTTGAAATATGTGCGATGAGTGCTTTACTGCAGAAGCGTCCCGGTCCCCATCCTTCCAGGAAGTCTAAGAATGGCATCAGACTCCGTCCAGCATTTTATAGTGAGGCAGTAAAAGTTGAAACTCAGCTTTACTACAGTGAGGCTGTTTTCTAACCTTTGAGCTTCAATTCATTATCTATGAAGTGGCGATGGTACAATCTCCCCACCCACCTCTCAGGTTATAACTAATGATATCTTTAGAGTTCTTAATACCTTACTACGTTTTAATTTGTGAGATATAAAACCCCTTCTCTTAAAAAAAACAACAACCCACTTCTCTTTTTCAAAAGTTGAATTCTATGACATTGAGGATGATCTTGAGATAGCCCATCTTAGCCTAACAGGCATTCAGCATCTGCCGGGGTGCACTGGTAGGACCAAGCACGCTGAGGTGGGGACCTTCAGTCTTATCGTCTACCTCGAAATAGATTGTTACTTAGGAAACAGAAAAGGGAAACATGGGGGTTGCCACAGAAAGGCTGCCTCCACAGGGTGTAATAGGCAGTAGCTAAATTAGAGTCCTGACAGATTTAGAAACAGATTTGCTGGCAGTTGTAACATTGAGTCTTTTTTACTCTAAAAATTGAATTGATATACTGTTATTTTAGCAGACATACTCTACTTACATATTTCTTGGGGTAAGACATATGGTTTTCAGGGGAGAACTCTCTGAGTCATCCAGGTAGAAATACAGTGTTTCCTGGAAAATAAGACCTAGCCAGACAATTAGCTCTAATGTGTGTTTTGGAGCAAAAATTAATATAAGACCCGGTATCATATTATATTACATTATATTATATTAATTATATTAATCATATGATATTATATGATATGATATGATATTAAGACCCGGTCTTATAGTAATATAATATATATATATATATAGTAATATATATATATATATATAGTAATATAAT
The DNA here is from genome assembly GCF_964194185.1 of Rhinolophus hipposideros. NCBI lineage: Eukaryota > Metazoa > Chordata > Mammalia > Chiroptera > Rhinolophidae > Rhinolophus > Rhinolophus hipposideros. The sequence continues at coordinate 25,665,280 of NC_138049.1, read as the reverse complement.
ATAAGACCGGGTCTTATATTAATTTTTGCTCCAAAAGACGCATTAGAGCTGATTGTCTGGCTAGGTCTTATTTTCGGGGAAATGCAGTATTTGCACAGAAAAACCCATTGCTAGAAAAAAAAAACACCCTATGGATGTACAACAATTTGACTGTACTTAATGCCACTAAACTATCCACTTAAAAATGGTTAAGATGGGAAATGTTATGCTATTTTACCACAATTTAAAAAAAAAAAACCCTTAAAAAATCACTATCTTCTCTCTAGCAGTTTCATGGACACTGAGGCTACAACTAATTCAAAGGGTCCCTTTACGATTAAGTCATGTTTACATGAGATAGAAGTTATATCAACAGGAGACAAACTAGAAAAATAGTGGCCAGTCAAGAAATATGATGTCTCTGTTTTTAAGAGTGGGCCTATGAAACAAACGAGATGACTGACAGTTTCATACTGCCAAATCAGGAGGCAGAATAATCCCTTGAGAACCTCTGCATTTAGTAACGTGGAATACCAGCATCTTCCGATCAGGATCACCAAGATGCAAGTCACCTCAGACACACACATGCACAGTCCCCAACACACGCGCACAGAGAAAGCAGAACAGCTCGTTTTATAAAGCTAATATCACCACTGAAGCTTCATGTACAGCAGCATCAACTTGATCAAAAAACAAAGCCAGTCGCCTAGCAAAGGCTCTATTTGGCCCTCGAAAATGCAGTGACTCTTTTTATTTATCATTGTTGCTCATTCTCTGTCTATACCCAGCTCCTTCTACCCTCCCTAAATCTCTAAGACCCTAAAAGTTGAACACGTAGAAAATTAAAGTAAAGATTCTACCAAGGATTGGAGAAAGACATGATTTAGGTCTAAGACCTAATTTACTCCAGAAAAGTGGTTTCTAAACTGTTTGTGTCACAGCTTTCTCTACGAGCAGTCCAGCAACTCTGAATCCTCTTAGAAAAATGCATACCCAGACAATTGTGCGGGGCCGTTCCAATTGGTCATAGCCCACCTAAACTCATTCAGGAGCTCCTGTCCTCCAGATCCTGGGTTTAAAAACATAAGCTTATATTCATGACCAGTGGGAAGTGTATGTAAGATGCTATATATAAAAATTATATACATATATACATTATACACGCACACACACACACCTTTTTAAAAAAATGTGTTCCTGGTAAGTATATCAACCTTTCTTAGAAAGGTTCTTTCTACTTGGATTTTTATAGGTCCACATATAAAAAAGGATAGACATTTGGATATACTATAGCAATCTATAAAATCTATTTGCTAGGAAAATGACATTTTCAAGTTTACACCATGATCGTCTTTAAAGATCACAGGTCTTGAGTTTTTCCCTTGAATTTTATTTATGCAGATAAAAACAAAGAGGAATTAAATGCTAGAAAGAGAAAACATTGCTAAGAAAGCAGAAATAACTTATTAAAAGTCCCCTCAAAATAGAAGCAGTTTAAAAAGTGTTGGTGATGGAGGGCTGAATTTGTAAAGAATGTTTTAGTCATAGGAACAATTAAAATAATCAATTACAAGTTATAACAATTTAAATGTTTCTTATGCTGCAAATGATAAAGGGGCATAACTTATATCCTAAAACCATCTATTATTGACAGATATACTTCTTTTGTCACATGAACCTGTTGGGCCCATTTCTCCCTATCCCAGAGATGAGGCGAAAAGGAAATTCATGAAAACGCTGGCTTTTTTCCCCTTAAAGAGAGCTGTCCACAATGGGTTTTATGACTCAGGCCTTGGCAGGGTGGGACATTGTTTACGCTCACTCATAGCAGCAGCTCTTAATTACCTATGGTTTTGGTAGGGAAGCTGAGTTGTCGCCAAAGAAGGCAATAAGTGTCCTCTTACATGTCCCTCGTTCCATTATGTCATGCAATTAATAAATGGGCAGGACAAGTTTCAAGCCCAAACTACATAGAATGAACACTCAATAAACAATAGGAGAAAGTGTAAATACTTGTCAGTGTCATGTTTCTCCGAGTCTCTCTTTCTTTTTGCCTGACACAATTCCTCAAGGCAATTATTCCTGAGACAATTATCAATTTTCATATAACACAAGTAATCTCCAACATGAACAGGGCATTCAACTAAAATTTAGAAGACAGTTTTCCCACAGAAACAATATTACATGAGTTAACTCGGCTCCTAGGCTGACCCACTAAAGCCCATCTGACCCACAATCTAACCAATAATCTAAAGCTGAGTATTGCTTTCTGTGCCACCACGTAGCAACATTTCCATGGGTCAGAGGTGCAACCTGAGTTGCCAAGAACACAGCCCCTGCTGTAGGAGAACAGAGCTTTCCCTAATTCTGAAGCCATCGTGATGGTTGTCAAAACCTAGGGGTAACAAGGGAGTGCTTGGTTTCTAGAAGGATGAGATTGTGGAACTACAGGAGCCCAACTTCTTGGCTAAGTAGCCCCTGGAAACCTCTCTTAGCCCCTTTCTGGTCTTGCAAACAACCCCCAAACATCAACCTCCTATCTCTAAAATATAATAATAGCTACCATTTACCGAGTGCCTAAAATTTCCATTAATAATACTCAAGCTCCACACAAATTTAATAAGTGCTCCAGACCTTATTTTACAATGAAGAAAACTGGGTTTTAGAGGTTATAAGGCATGCTAGATGTCACACAGTTAAGGGATGAGCCAAAATTCAAATCCAGATCTGTTTCTGACTAGTTCCAAACTCCAAGTGCTTCCCACCAAATCAGGAAGTGTGGGAGGGGATTAAATGAAAAACTTAGAGCATGTCATCCAAATTCTGGCACATGGAAAGTACTTCCCCTTTTTCTCTTGTTGGGGATTGGCTGGCATAATTCAGTCTTCATTGGTACCACTGGTTTCTCTTCCTGGCCTCTTCCCTACCTTCATGCCATGTACTAAGTACTTGGCAGGGGGAGTCAGCTAGGTAATATAGTAAAATAGATTATAATTTGTTTTCTCTTACATCCCTTTCTCCCTTTTTATTCACCAAGATCACATAGGGTGAGGGGTTTTATCCTTTCCTTGGGTCACATGTCCTTTTGAGAATCTAATGAAAGCTATACATGTTCTCCTCAGAAAACATGCACATAAAGACATAAGGACACGGACGCACACACACAGACAACTTTGTATTTAAATTCACGGATCCATGAGTCTTGTGGACCCCAGGAGTTTTACGGAATCCCTCTTAAGATACTCTACCACAAAGAAAGAATTCTATATTTAGATTTTTATCCTTTAAAGTTCAACCTGCAAGTTTATTATCAGCATGGTGGCGGAATGGAGAGAGTAAACAAGGCCTGGCTGTGGGACAATGGATGCCACCCAGGACACTGGGAGCACTGGGACCTGCCTTCTGTAGGGAAAGGAAGATGGGTAGAAGAAATAGTCCCAGGATTTATAACCTTTTCTTCCCCACTGATTTCAGTCAAGATAGTACATGCACTGGTTCTAGAATAAAATGAAACCCAGAAGACCCTATGTGCTCCAGGGTACTTAGAAATATCTGTACCTATATGTGCGTGCTTGTCTGGGCAGAGGAAAGGGATGAGAATGTTTGGAGTTTTGAAGAGGAAGAAGGAAGGTAGAGTCCCAGACATCAGTTAAGAAAGAACGGATCAGTGATGGAGGAAATGCAAAGCTGTGTGAGCAGAGAGGTCTACAAAACACCTGTCACTTGGCTTGGGTGGCCGCACCTACAAAGCAATATTTATATTAAGAATATATATATATTTCATATAGTATACACATATATTATATATAAATGTCTTTTGAAATCCAGAGCTATTTATATACAACAGTGCATGCCTGTACATTGCATCTGAATATATGAATGTGCTGGAATCTGACCTCTGCTTTGGTCAAAGAACCTCATTTATTACACATATTAATGAAAATCCATCCAAAGAAAGAAAGATAAGAGATGCTTGAAATGATCTAGAATGTCAAAGGTAACATTTTAATTGGCTTAGGAAAGATTTATTTTGCCAACTTCTGGCAAATGCACACATTAATCTTTTCAGTCATTGACTTGCAAAGCCCAGGAAGAACCACGCTAAGTTGGCTGTAATGACACCAGGATGGAACACATAAAGACACTCAAATATATTCTGGGGAAAACAATAGAGTGCGCATTTGCATACAAGCCTGGAATACTTTCTCAGCCGTATTCCATACAAAACACAATCGCAGGGACACGTGAGAGGTCAGTGAACAGCAGCTGCTGTGGCAGGCTGTTCCAACGACAGCCCCTGCTGAGCCATGCCTCATGCCCAGGCTTCTTTCAAATCAGACTTTGCCACTCCTTACACCAGGAGCTGGGGTCTCTTTCCCTACTCCTGGAATCTGAGCTGGCCCCGGGACACGCTCTATGTTCTATGCATGGCAGAAATGACCTGTGTGGCTTCCAAAGCTAGACCAGAAGCGTCCTTGCAGCTTGTGCTTTCATTTTCTGGGATGTCTCCCTGACATCACTAAAGAGGTCTAACCTACTAGAGGACGAGAGGCTCCGAGGAGAGCCCAAGTGCCCCAGCAGACAGTCCCCATGAACCGTTAGGCCAATGCGTGAGGCTGCCACGGACCGTCCTGCCCAGCAGGCCCCGTAGCTCATGCACCCAGGAGGGATCCCAGGCAGAACCACAGGAGAACCACCGAGCCAGCCCACAGCATCATGACAAACAGTAAACTGCTGTTGTTTCAAGCCATTAAATTTTTTTTTTTTTTTTTACATGGGGACAGGGGGGTTAAGCCATTACTTTCATTTGTTTGTTTTTGTTTTGTTTTGTTTCAGGTGTACAAAACAATGCCATAGTGAGACATTTCACCCCTCACAAAGTGATAACCCCTATGCCCCAATCTGTTGCCCCTCTGACATCACATATATCTAGTACAATTCCATTGACTCTATTCCCTATGCTGTACTCCATATCCCACGACTATGTATATATTAAACTATAGTTGACATACAATATTATTTAGCTTCAGGTGTACACTGCAGTCAGAGAAAGACAAATACCATATGATCTAATTGATATGTGGAATCTAAAGAACTGAATACATGAGCAAAGCAAACAGAAATAGTCTCAGAGATATAGAGGAAAAACTGATGTTGTTAGAAGTGAAGAGGATGGGGATGAGGGAGCAGGGGAAGGGAATAGACAGCATAAATTGGTAACTACAAGATTGCCACGGGGATATGAAAGATAGTTTGGGGACTATAATCAATAATGTTGTAAAGATTTTGTAGGGTATCCGATGGACACTTGTCTCATTAGGCAGACCACTTCACGGACAGTGTAGGTGCCTGATCACTGCACTGTACACCTGAGGCCATTAAGTTTTAACGTGGATTGTTACACAGCAACGGTTAACTGATTCAGTAATATTTAGTAGAATTTGAATGTCAGTCTTATGTTGAGAACCAGTATTTCCTTTAGGCCTGGCCTAATGTTTTCAGCCCTTCAGCCTCTTTCCTTGGACATGAAATGTCAGCTTGGCTGTTTGGTGATGGCACAGTAGGAGGCACTGAAGACTTTCAGGGGTGGTAAGTAACCCTCTGGCTGGGTTACATGTCACACCTCGGCTGTTTGGTGATGGCACAGTAGGAGGCACTGAAGACTTTCAGGGGTGGTAAGTAACCCTCTGGCTGGGTTACATGTCACACCTCCCGGAAGCTCAGAAACATACAAGTGATCTTTTGAGGGTCTTCCTGGACCTGCAATAAGTTGCTGGAAAGTAATTAATTATCTTACCTGCTTTTATTAATCTTTCTTAAACTTATGGATGGCTCACATTTATTTCAACGTTTAATATTAGAAGTGTTTTAGGCCTTTATTTACAAGTTTGGTGTAAGTTTGTGCTCAAAAGTATGCCGTAGAAACTTTACTCTTGTTTATATCAATTAGCCTATGGTAAAATTGGTTTCATTATGTATCATTTCACTTAAACTTGCAGTTTCCAAGAACCTATTGATGACAGTAAGTGAGGACTTGCTGTACTGACTACGTAAGCCGGTGTCTTACCCACAGACTTCTGACCAGGAGCTTGCCTAGAACTTAGGAGAAGAACGTGCATCTGAAAGACGCATAACTGAAAGGATCCAAAGGGAAGGAAAAAAGCGAAACCTAGACTCCTGTAGAATAGGACAATGTTGCCAAATACCAAGAGTCCAAGATATTTAAGAGTACAGACTGTGGAGTCACAGACGCGGATTCTAATCACACTCTAGCACTTTCTAGCTCTGTGATCCTATCACAGCGAGCAGAACAAACAGGTGGCTTGGAATCTGCCAGAGGTGTCTGAACGCTGGTCCGCCCTCTGCTAGCTGTGTCATTTTGGGCGAGTTACTGAACCCTGGAGCTTCAGTATTCTACTGTGCACAGGAGTTAAATATGTTCCTTAAGAGAATGTATGAGAATTAAGTGAGAACACATGAAAAAGTGCCCCTCAGGGCCTCTCACATGGTAAATGTTCCATTTATATAGAGGGTTCTCATTTCTGTTACTAACTGAATACTATCAAGCTGGAAATGAAAAATTTTCAGACCTTCCTTTTCATTCCTTTCTCTTTAATCTTATATATCATTTATTTTACCCCAGTTATTTATTTAAATTCTCTACCCAAATGTCTTTTATTATATACACTTCAAACAATAAGTTACAGAATGATCAAACCATAGTATGACTTAACTTTCATTGCATGTATCCTTCCAGAATATAGAAAATAAATAAATCCACTATGACTTGCTCACAAGCAGCTCTCAGACAAAGCTCCAGTGGAAACATCTAAGTTCCCATCACAAGTTTTCCCTCTTTATTCATTGGAATATCTGAATGAAGGGAGGATCACAGCCTATGCATGAGGCTGCAGAAAAAAGAAAGACCCTTCCCACGAATTCAGAGGGCCTGAGGCAGCCATGGCTTCATGTCTGGCATTCATTGAGGTACTATCTGCTTCCAGCTTCCACAGCAAGAACCAGAAGAGGCTGAAATGCTTCTTTGTGTATTTTTCACCAGCAGCCATGTTAGGTTTACAGACTTCTGTTATGTAACCGGGGTCCAAGTTTGATTTTAAGAGAAATTCAGATACATCAGGGCTTGTCAGAGAATCTACCAGATGCCATTTAAAAACAATCTAACTCATCCATTGGCAACAGACCAGCTCACAGCTTTGGTATCATGGGGTGGCAAATGAAGAATTTCCCAAATGGTGCTTTGCACATGTGCAAACGCACATTACTGAATTTCCTAAAGGGATGCTGTGTGTGCAGCTGACACACATACACCTCACACAAAATTATTCCTTGGTCAAATAAGTCCACTAAATTCCTTTTTTGGTGAGTCACAATAGCATATTAAATGCACTTACAAGTCTTACAGTACAGAAATATATTTCCTAAACTGATCTGAATTAGAATCACTCTTTTTTTTTTGGCATGCCCATCCACATCCTGCATAAGGTGTGACCTGTGGAACACCAGTTTGGGAAACCTGACTTTACAGCATGCTGTAAAGCTGTGCGTGGCAGGGCAACAGCAGGGAAGGTGCCTTATGGATGGAGGTGGCACCAAAGCAGTTGGCCACGTTTGTGAGTACCTCAGACACTCCCTGGGAAACGCGCAAAATTGGGGGAGGGATATTTTGTGGGGGCTAGGGGTCCTGAATCAATGAGTTAGAGTGAAGACCAAGGTAGTTTTAAATTATAATAATAATTACATTTAGTTTAATATGATTATGTTAAGTACAGCTCTCCTCCCAGGAATTCAGATTATGCCCTTATAATTGATATAGAAAACACAGAATACTGTTTTTTCTCCCCAGCAAAGAAACTTTCTTTTGCCAGGAAAATAAGGCAACCATTCAATATATCATGACATGAGGTTGAGCTGAGAGCATGATTGAATTCTCCAGACTAGCAGTCTACAAATCTAAGCTTCCTCTTGTTACTAAAATAACCTCCACAATAATAAAAGAAAACGTACAGGCATGTCTAGCTCGCTCCCTACCTTTTAATTATTCATGTTAATGCCTTGCATTTGTAGAGTTTGTACTTTACAAATGCTAAGCAGGCCCAACCAAGGATTAAATGAATAATGGAAAGCCACAAATAATTGCCAAATCTGATTTTAAGCAATGTTTTCAACACATGCTCTCCCCAGAAACTTTCACCAAACACTGCCTCTCCTCTCCCCTCCTCTTACATTCTTCATCCTAAAAGAAACCTTAGCATAATTTATTTTGTCAAGAAAGCCAACTTAACTTTTATATACTTTGCTTTTTCTCTGGCAACCTTATAGTAGTGATGCTTAATGACCAATAGGAAGAAGTAATAAGAGAAACACCAAAGGCTCAAGCCCATAATCTAGATGCATTGTGCAAAAAGGGCGAGCTGAACCCTGGCTCAAACGCCCAGCTGCCATGTCAAAGGAGATGATAATTGCCCTCCCTTCAGTTGTGCATGGTGGTGGCACCATCTGTTTCTTCCCCCAGAGACTCGACATAGCTGCCAAGAACAATGAGCTTTAAACCAGATTATTGATGCAGCCGTTTTCCTGGCCTCCTCTAGGGGAAAAAAATACCTAAATGATGCGGGTGTTACCATCATTTTAAAAAATCACGGGATGTGGAGTATAGCATAGGGAATACATTCAATGGTATAGTAACAGCTATATACGATGTCAGAGGGGTATTAGATTGAGGGGTGGTTATCGCTTTGTAAGGGGTGTAAATGTCTAACTCTTATATTGCTTTGTACACCTGATACTAATAAAAAAAGTATAAAAAAAATCTACATTAGCCGATGTCCAATTTTGCTAATTAAAATCAAGTGCCATTTCATACCAATCCAACTGGAGAAAATCGAGTCTTACTAAATCCAGTCTAAGCGAGGATATGGGGAAATGTGGTCCCTCATGTACTACAGGTGGGACTATACTGACAAAACAATTTTGGAAAGTACTTTGGTATATGAAAATGCACATATCACTTCTAGGAATATACACGGAGAAGCCTGCACATACATCCAAGGAGAAATTTATAAATCGTGATGGTAGCACGATTTGTAAGAGCAACAAGGCAAAACAAAACAACACTAACCAACTACTCTGTCCACCAGTTGAGGAACAGTCAGGGAAGTGTGGCCAAGTTACATTACAGAATTCTAGGCAGCAGTTAAAACAAACTCTAGTGATCACTTTGCATAGATATTTCAAAACTTAAGGAGAAAAGTACAAAGTGGCAAACTGATACATTAATATGGTATAATTTCTATAAATTTAAACACACCCATGATATTATTTGTAGATATTTACATGTAGTAAAAGTGCACAAACTGACAGGAAGAGTGCATGGTGTCTGCCTGGGAAGAAGAAAAGACGGAGGGACAGAAAGAGACAAGACGATGGGAGGAAACTATGGAAACTATGACATTAGCCATAATATTTTATTTATATTTCCCATACATATTATATATATTTAATATAAAGTATTTAAATATTTTTAAATGGTTTAGGCCCCCAGCCTATAGGCATTTATTATGTTAAGTCTCTGCTTCTTATGTTTATTTCTTAAAATGATTTTCAAAATATTATACATAATAACCCCCTTTTAAAGGCCAAAATGAAGGATAAAATAGTAGACCAAGAAAATCATATCATCTTACAACAATGAGTGAAGTGAAAATGAGTTGCGTTATCAAGTCATAAAGTAGTACGCTCCTGAATATTGTCTAAAGAGCACAATGGTACATTACAATTTCACACACATTTGAGTGTGTTTATTTTTGTGTGGCTGATATAAAAGTGTTGTTTGCCTCGCAATGTTATTATGAAAGTAATTGTTAAGGATGAGTTTCAACAAAAATATTTGCTATCATTATACAATCACTAGGCATGTGAGACTGTTTTCAAGTTATAAAAAGTCAAATGTAGAAGAAAAGCAATCTTTAACTATTTGACTCTCAGAGAGCAGGTACAACGTTCTTTAACTGGTTTCAAGTCTTCTAAAATTTAGAAGTCTTAGCAAAAATGCTGGGGTTTTTTTGGAAATACTAAGCCATTGAACTACGAAAACTTTCCTGATTATATTCACTACCACGTACGTACATGCTAGCTTATTAGTTCCAGGCAGTTACCAGCACATTTCTCATACTACCCCACGTAATCCTTAACAATCCTATGTGATAGGTGGTGCTACTATCCCCGACTTATAGAGCAGGCAAATAGACAGACAAATATTAAGTATCTTGCCGGAAGTCTATAGTTAGAAGGGGGTAAAACTGGCTCATGAGGCCCAGTTATTAATTCTTCCATCACACCACCTCCAGGAAACCATAGTGACACTGCTCAGATAGGAGTGGCCTCAATTCAACATTTACTTTGACATACAATCCTCGATTTTGAATTTCAGAGATCCTTCTAGGACATTGAAACCTGACTTACTCATTTTACCAGTCAGAAAACTTGGTTTTCACCAGGGGCTATACTATCAAAGACCTCCCATATCATTAGCCGTTCTAAAGTATCACCGTGATTCTAAGAAGGAGATTGCCAGCATCAGGAAAAGGAAATTGACGTTTCTCAATCTGTTAACTTACCAGAGATCAAGCATGCTGAATTTTGGCATCCACACATTCTGCCATTATAATTTTCCTAAGTTACATAGTGAACCACGTTTACTGGCAATGGCTTCATACAGGATGTCTGCTCTTCTTCAGTCAACAGCTTAGAAGAATGAACTCTGTCTTAGGGCCACAGGGAGGAAACAGATAATGCTAAATGCTATAACAGGATCGTTATAGCATTTAATGAGGTGAACCATCAATCACAACCCAGGATGGTTTTCTCACTTTTTTTCTGTTTTAACTTTCAATCTAAAACATTGCAGTGAAGTTTTAAGATAAAATGTTAGGTAGAAGAGGAAATAGCCACATATTCAGTCAAAATTCCTATTATCTAGAGTGATTAATTTTGGACGAAGTCAAATCCAGGACAGGGGGAATGACTAAGTAGGCCCCACTTTAACGATTGTGACAGGACGGTCAGGAGAAAGGAATTCAAGAAACACCAAAGTCCTCAATGAAAGCTGTACTTTTTAACACCTCACCTAGAAGTAGTATGGCCTCATCTCTAACTTTGTTCTCTCGAAGTAATAAGATATAGATCAGTAATTATATTAACTCACTCATGAAGTACCTACGATCCACCAGAAATGATCAAGAAACTCTCAGATGGTTCCTGGAGCATTCGATTTGCTTCCTCTTATCTGTAATGCTTCACCAAAAATCATGTCACTGGCCTCATAACTGTAATCATCCTTTGATGCTCAGATTTAGTTAAATCCAATGTTGGTGGCCAAGAATCATTTTAAATCTTACCCTCTTCCTCCTTCAAAATCACATCAAATGAAAACGAAGCCCCTCATTCTACTCTTTCCTGTCGCTGAGTTTTACTTAGAAAAATACAGGCCATATATATATATATATATATATATATATATATATATATATATATATATATAATCTTTCTACTTATTTTCTCCCTCTATTCAAGAGAGTAAATTATGACTATAAGCTAATTTACTACATCCTCAATAGTCACAGCAAAGTGGCAGAAAAAGTTAGAAGCTAAGAGTGAGGTAGAATGGATGAGACGGGGTGAATACTAGATGCAATGTGATTTGACTAAAAACAACTGGTCAGCAGCAGTAAGGGCTCATCTGATGGCAGGAGAACAAGAAAATAGAACAGATCCAAGCATTGTCACAACACTCAGCAGCCCTAAAGAAGAAAGAAAAGGCTACGCAGGGATACTCAGAGCCTACAAGGAAGGCCCAGGCATCATTCCAAGTACATTGTTGAAATGGTCACCCTGAGTCCCAGGCTTGTCAAAAGGACAAGCGAGCTGGAAGGGTACTAATAACTATGAGAACACAGAGGGTTCCACAGCCGAGGGGTCATGCAGAGGGTGAAGGGCTTGGAAGGGATGAAGCCATGGTACAGGTAGGAGGATAAGCTCACCTATCTGGCAATACTTAGAACACTGTCAACCTGGGGTGGACACAAAAATCTGTGTTGGCTGAATCTGAAGTTTGTGTATGTGTAGGGGATTTCTGAGTTTCTGATATTATATGTGGAGTTGTAACCACAGTACCAGCTCAAAATAGTCCTCTCCTATTTAATGAGATACTGAGTTGCTTTTCAGAGATAACACATCAAGACCATGAGTCATGCAGCTCCGGCATGTGCAGAGCAGAGAACTTTTGCCTCCAGCTATACCTGGAACCAAAGTCTTATTCCCCGCCTCCCCCCTCCCGCAGAAGCAAAGGAGCAGGACATAGCCAGAACTTGAACATCAGAACCCTTTCAGAAGCCAAGGGTCCACTGTCCAGGAAGATCTAGTGTTGACACCCTTTTACCATCAATGGCCAAGTTGCAAGGTCCTCCAATGAAGGACTCTAAGTCTCAGGGCCACTCGGGAGGAAAGGGACACTTCTTTTAGCAGCACTTTGGCATACCTGATCCCCCTAACCCCTTAGAAACCATTGCCTGGTCCAGCGAGCAAAATGGATTGAGGCACCACTAGATTTCCAACCTTGTCAGTAGGTGCCTTCTCGATCAATAACCCTTTCCTTACTCCAAGCCCTGACGTGGTAAGTCTTGGCCTTTGGAAGCGTCGGGCACACACTTTGGTTTGGTAACAGTGATAACAAGTCCTAACAGAGACCTACCCTGCTGGCTGGCTGGCTAAATAGAGTTGAAGGCCACGTAGCATCCAAGGAAATGTCAATGTCGCTGCAACTTGCGACAGTGGAGTGAAGACGATTTTGAAGTCACTGGATTGTGAGAAAATGTTGTAAAGTTGATTGAGGAATTGCAAGTGTTGACCCAAGTGGCCAGTTTGGAGTTCCATTCATAACGCATGCTAATGTAATAGTATTCTAAACAGCTAGATGAGTAAGGGGAAGCTATAGGATAATAAACACCGCCGAGTAAGAATTAGGAAAAGGATTTATACCGTAGTGTCATAGAAGAATGAGACATAACAAACTTGTAAAAAGATAACGTGGTTCCTGAAGCGAGCCGAGGGGGAAAACCCAGAGTGCTGAGGTTCTGAATCCTAAAGTCTCAGTTGCTACTCTGCATCTTTACACACTGCTGACTGAAAGGTTTGCACCTGGAACTGTTCACCTACAAAGAACCTGTTTTTCTGGGCCTTGAAAAAAAGGCTGATGCAGAGATGGTACTATAAAAGAGAGGCATGAAAGGACATTTCTGAGGGTGACTTAATGAGATGCACTGGAATGGGTGAGTGACCAGAGGGAACGTGACGAGGAATACACTGGGCTGCTGAGTTCACAGCAGCTCTGGTTCTCTCTCCAAGATATTTCCTGATCCAAGGAAGAGCAGGCGGGAGTGGGAGACACGACTCCTCTGAGCTCTGGGAGAGCTGAGATCAATGAGGATTTGTTTCCTGTGTAAATTGCCACTGGCTTACAACTTACGGTTTACAGTCCTGATAGTTATTTTCAATTGTTCAAAAGGGAGGTTAATGCTTATAATACTTCTATCTCCCTTTTGAACAACTGAAAATACCTATCAGGACTATAAGGTGCTTCTGGAATGGTTTGGCACTGGAATTTGGTCCAAGTAAGTCACTGAGAATCTGCAGACTCTCCCAGACATAACATCCTCACAGAAAACTAACAATAGGTCATCTCTGAATGAAGGATAGTGGACAAAGCTCTTTAATACAAAAGTCACTGTCCTGTCACCAGGCAGGGTGATGACTGAGCTGATATTTACAGGCCTTTGCCAGATTCAGACCAAAGCCCTGGTCCCTGGGATGTTCCAAGTCCTGGGCAGCTGTGCTCCCTCATTTTCTCTGGCTGGCAGTGCCAGTGTGTCGTTTCTAATTGGTCAGGTAACAAATATTTAGGGAGCCTCAACTATGTACTAGGCCCTATATTAGGTGTTAGGGACACAGTGTGAGTGAAACAGCCACACCACCCTTTCAGTTTAGTCTAATCAGGGAGACAGAAACTAAACAACCTCTGAAATAAACACTTAATCTACAATTTGGTTGGAGCAAGAAAAGACAAGTACAGGATCTTATTTTGAGAGCCTAGAACACTGGACTTAGCCTCACCTGGGGACACTCTTAAGGAAATTACAATTTCAATGGAAGAACAAGTAGAAGTTGACCAGGTATAGTGAAGCAGAGAGAGGAAAAGAAGCCAAACTACACACCAGGTAGAGGGACGAGCTCGGCCTCAAGATACAAAGACCCACCAGCAACCACATTAAACAGCAGCAGCATCCATATGGTGCCGTGTCCAAATGCTCACTGCACTCACTGCTGACTGACTAGTGAAAGAAACACCACAGAGAAAAAGATAGTTTCAAACAAGAAGTCTTGGTGCTAAAAATAGCACGAGAAAAGAAAAATGGCCCCAATAAACTGGCAGCCCCAAATGTGAGTGCCTATAACCTGTACCCCCAAGCCCCGGACATTTCCATTAAGCAGTAAACACACACACACACACACACACACACACACACACACAGACAGACAGAGAGAGAGAGAAGGAGGGATGAAGAAATGGAGGGAAAGAGAGAGGGAGAGAAGGAGAGAGGGACAAAGAAGGAGAGAGCGAGCGCGCGCGAGAGAGAAACAAAACAAAAAACCGTAAACCTCAAAAAGTACAAAATTTAAGGGGGGAAAAAAAATTCCTTTTGACTGGTTTCCAGGACAGCAGAGGAACATGGCCAGATGTTCTCCATTAATCCCCAGGAATAAAAGGCACAGTCCCTTAATCGTATTTGAAATAACAAGGAAGTGAGGTAATCTGACATAATGTCATGTATTTCCCTTGCTTCACAGGACGAAATGACAGGGTTCTGCGATGAGGACTCTACCCGCCATCTAGTACCTCTGATCCATGTGAATAAACACAGGACAAGGACCCAGTCACACATGCCTATTGTGGGGAAAGGAGTAAAACGGCCTCAGACTAGAGGCAGTCCTCCTGGAAATTTCATTCATAAGCAAGTTAAGGCAAAAGGTGGGAGATTAGACCAGGGAAAATATCGCTAAAATAAACAGACTGATTAAGGGCCTGGAACAAAGAGAACATGTGGAAGAAGTTAACAGAAAATGTGGAACATCTGATTACAAATTACCATTTTTAAAACTATCATTTAATGAGCCCCAATTATTTTCCAGAGAGTGTGCTAAGTGCTTATATATTATCTCTGACTCTTACCAGCACCTGTGAACATGATTTTATTAATCTCATATTACAGCTGAGAAACCTGAGGCTTGGAAAGGTTAAATAACAGTCACTTGCCTATTTATTTCCACATGCAGTGCTTTTTCTGCCTCATCATGTAGTCTCTCACCCCAAACTTAGTCTGAATTTCTAACAAATGTGGCAAACTTGGACTGTCGCCACTCACTACTACTCCACCTAGTCAAACATTTCCCACCACGTACACTGACGTTCCTGAATGTCTGTGGTTCTATA
The DNA here is from genome assembly GCF_964194185.1 of Rhinolophus hipposideros. NCBI lineage: Eukaryota > Metazoa > Chordata > Mammalia > Chiroptera > Rhinolophidae > Rhinolophus > Rhinolophus hipposideros. Next base: position 25,649,736 of record NC_138049.1, on the reverse strand, counting down.
GTATAGGGGACCAGAGGCAACAATTTGCTTGCAAGGGAGAAGACTTCTTTTGAAGCTGCATTTTTACTTTGATTTTGTGCCACCTTGTTTGGGAAGGTTTTAAAAGGGGCTGACAGAGATTCCACCCCTCTGCCCCCACACAATGTCACTTCTTGACAAATGTACTTGATTCCTGATCTTGAAAGTTACCCTATGAGGAGTCCAGAGGTGACCCCAACCCCCACACTGTTGTTCCCAATGATGGTCTTAGGATGACACATTCCACTGAATCCACCGGATATCTTGGTACTACTTTATTAGGCCTGCATCTTTAATTTAAGGAAGAATCTAGACCCAAGAACCATATACATGCAAGATCAAAACTGTGCAAGTAATTTTCCTTGGTCTATACTCCTAAGCTCCTTTCTCATTTGACACTCCACACTGGACCTGGCACAGAAAATTCTTTGGAATCTAGACAGAATCTATTAGAATTCTCTCAGTTAACAAAATCATCACTGGGCAGATAGCCTAAAAACAGAACTTGGCATTTTATAGTGAGCAAAAATATTCGGTGGGGCTCTGGGAAGTGTTTCAAACACAATGTTTTATGTCCATCTGTGATGCACTTTGGGTCTTTGCATCTGGAGCTGAGGTATTAATATAATGGGGATATGTCTTGTCTTTTCGGCAAATCTAGAACATAAACCTAACATATAGAGAGGCCAACATAAACTGGGCTTTTTCTAAACACCTAGAAGTTATGAGAATTAAAATGGACTCTCTCAATAAAATGACCTTTGTTGCTGTGAAGGTATTAGTTTCTGCTAAAAACAATGTCAAGGTGTCTGCAGGTCACCTGGAAAATCTTTGGTAACAAGAAATTAAATTTAAAGTTGCTCCTGGAGATATGCTGATGTTAGTGGAAATGGATACTCAATTTAACCTTCTAATAAATAATGCCCAAGATTTATCAGCTGGGAGATTCCTCACCAAAACCTTGTGTCTGGTTCCTATGGTTGGAACAGTCAGCTATTTTAGCTGTCAATTATAGCTCTTAAAACAGGAACACAATTTTTAAGCCTTTTAATTTTATACAGCAAACAAATTCCATTATATATATGGTACCTCACTACACAAAAGAAATTGGTTGTGTACAGGTTAAATAATGTTCCCTTTGTACACTGTAGTACATATGGTAATTTCTACTTCTACTAATACAGAATGTCTGGGAGACAGTTACACTCACTCAACAGGTACTTAAAAATCTAGCGAGTACAAGCCACACGTTAGATGTTGCGAGCCTTATTCCTGACATCTCCTATTCTTATCACTTTTATATAAAAGCTTTGAATAAAACATTATATTTATGGTCTCTCTAGCAAATAGAAATTACACCAATCAATTTGACTTTGAGATTTCTTCCTCATAACAAGGATCTTTGATAGTATTGTTCTCCTAAACTACACTTTTGCTTCACCAGATATAAAATTCTACTGCTAAAACCTTTTGCCTAGTCCCAAAATGGCACAAACAAGGACATTGGGAACAGACAACAGACCAAGTCTTACAGAACAAAAGAGGAAAAGAAACACCGAAAAGTGTGAGAATGATTCTAGAGTGGCATTCACACTTCTTGACATAACACTCCTCTTTGAAAAGAAAAAGAGTCATGATTTACAAAGAGGACATTTCAGTTGCTAGATCATCACCTATCCAAGAGGAATATGACTGGTGAAAAGGTAGATTATATTTCATTTGGAAAGCTTAACTGGCAGAAATTCTCCCTTTACAGTGGATAAGTCAAAAGAAGAAAAGACACTGAAAACTCTGTAAATACACATTTTAACAAACAGGGAGAGAGAGGGTGAGGGAGGAGAACAGTTTCTCAGAACTACTGTGTCCCGATCTCAAGGAGAAATTTTATTTCTTTACAATCTAACCTGCAATTAGCTAACAAAAGGGACAGAAGGCATTAACTTAGATATTAACAAAGTAGTCAATACTACTGTATAAACGTATACTTTCATTTTTCCACCAAAAATGATGACTAGTATAATGGAAAACAACAGAACATAGTACAATCCCTGATATACAATTAGATAAATGCAGTGTGGTAGAGAGTAATATGAGTAATGTAGCAGACACATCCAAATGGAGTTCTGTCTCCTTCAAAGTAGTTATCTTAGGAGGACAAATCTAATGATATCCACATTTCTTAGAATTCCTACGTTAGAAATACCTTCAGAACCTATGAAAATTGTATTTGAATGTTAAGTTTACCTCTGTTCAATAATGTTCCATGCACTCTGCAAAGCACTTAGTACTTATAAAAAGAAGTGGTCCTGGCCCTTAAGAAGCTCACTGTCTAGAGAACGGCATGGATGTGTGCATAGATCATTTCATCATATTACCAGCCCTTCCCCTCATTTCATTTATATTCTTGTGTTATTTGTACATATTTGTCATCTTCCACTAGACAGTTAAACACTTCTGAGGGCAGAAACCATGTCAGTAATTTTTGCATCACTTCCACAATGCCCCAGCAGAGTAATCTGCAAAGACGGAGCATTTAACAAACGTTGGTTTAGGGAGAAAATGTCTTATTATTTAATAATCACACTGTGCTCAGCAAAATTCACCATAAGGCAGGTTTGTCTTGAAACACATCCAAGGGTATTTAGTCGCTGCAATCCCTAAACAATTTCTCCTAAGTCCTAAGGTCAGCATTACACTGAGGCTTGGGTTCTGAAATGTAAGAGCAAAAGCATAAGCCTCTGCTCACTCCCAATTACTCTCTAAACGTCACATGTCAGTAACAGCAAGGCATGTAAAACATTTACATTCCTATTCATTACATGGGAGAGCAATCTCTCCTTCAAGAATTGGTCCAGTTTACAAGCTACCCAAACTACTGTCTCACCCCACTCCACCCCACCCCACCCCACCCACCCCATTAAAGCCACCAATGGGAATCCAGATCGTAATCAACATGTTCATTCCTACTGAGTTCATTATGATAGTTACCCCACAGGACAGTACCTGGAAAGAGGTAACTTGTCATTAACCCAGGGTAATCCTGAACAGAAGCATTTAGTTTACTGAATTTAGATAGCAAGCTTCTTTATTCCTAGTTATGACAGAACAAACATTCTAAGCATGAAAACTAGGTTTGGACATGGTTGGCTGATTAGACCATGGAGTGGGCAGAAAAGAAAAAAACAAGGTTTCTGATTGCTTATCTGACTAGTCACTCATGAAAGATAACCTGTGTATTATATTTCTATAATATAATGACTTGAAAATAATAATTTAGAAAACAGAAGTCCATTAAAAGTTGTAAAAGATGGTATAGGCACCTAGGAACCTGGTAAGAATCCTATTCAGAGCAGGCAATAACATTTTAGTGGAAAAAGAAAAATGAAATTGCCTCTAAATCCACATTACTGTGCTGCTTTGCAGGGAAGAGGCTGTCTGCTTCATGAAGCTCTTTTTAATAGGCACACTCATTTCAGGACCCAACCATATCTGGCACCAGGAAGCAATTAAGGATGGACAAAGCAGTGAGGATGCAAATTTGGAAGGTCCCGGCTCTATAGACTAGAACCGCGTTGTCCAATAAGGTAGCCACCAGCCACATGTGGCTAGTTAAGGTTCAATTAACTAAAATTAATTAAAATTTAAAAATCACTTTCTCAGTTGTAGTAGTCATATTTCAAGCGCTCCTAGTCACATGTGGCTAGTGGTTTTCATACTGGACAGTGCACATGTAAAACAGGGCCATTATTGTTCTACTGATGGACAGAGCTAGACTTGAAGGTGAATATTCCTCTTGCCAAGAGGGCAAATAATTTGCTGCTAACAGTTTAAAGTACTGCGTTTTCATCAAGAGCACACTCTGGTTCAACTGTCTAATTCATGCGCAAATGAAAGAATCAGCTAAGTCACCTTCGATTTATAGCATCATTAGACTCCTGAGGTCGTCTGGTCCTCAAACAGAAGCTACGTCTGATAGTAAAGTAAAAATCAGCTACAGTACGAAGAGTCTACTTATTAAAACTTCTCAATATACAGTCTTTTTTAAATGATGTAAAATATATACTTTTGGGTTTAAAGTAGACAGTTTCAATTATACCGGGGGTGCCAAAAATACATATATACACATGACTTGTATTCATCTTTTGTTATCGGTATATATTGAGTATCACAATTTTAATACAGTTTTTTTCTTAAAACGTGTATACATTTTTTGCCACCCTCTGTATTTAATAAAAGCAAACTGCAATTCTTTCAGGACCCAGGAAAAAGAAAGCCAGAGTCGTCAGACACTGGATTCTATTTAAACACTCATTCTACTATTGCTTAAATATCTGCTTGTTACTTTGCCATGCTACTGCTCTGTACCACAAAGAAGAAAATTCGATATCCAAGAACAATTTGAATGCAAGCTAAAATTTAATCAGCACCCAGAAACAACAAAACTGATAACCTATTAACTTAAGAGAACAGCTTATGTATTTTTGGGAAAGGTTGCAAGAATGAAGATACTGGGGAATTTAAAATGCAAGCCTTAATACCCTTCTTCAAAAATGCATTATGTTGCCGTCTTCGATAATTACAGCCCTGGTAGTTCGTAGCCTGGGAAGGTATGAGACGAAGCTAAAGATGATGCAATACATGACAACTCATGATGCCGGGCAAGCTGCTGCTCCATTTCACCATTATTAGAGCAGCACAAGTTGCAAACCTGTTTTTTCTGTACCCGGCACCTTTCCACCTCTCTACGATGTTCAAGAGTAAAGTTATCATCAGAAGTTATGAAACCTCATGGTCTTCTCTCGCTTCCCACTATAGTCACACTCTATGTTTGTTTTCCTCTCCCGGCTCTTGGCATTTCAGACTAGGAAAGGGACTACCATCTTGACCCTCTGTGTCCCTGCAAAGGCTCCACTCTTAGATCCCTTTCTCAAACTCATCTGTCTCAAAGAGAAACTCACCTCATTAAACAGAAATCACTTGAGGAAACTAAGGAAGCTGGGGAAATGTTCATTTAAAACTTGGTAACTCATATCTCCTCCTCTTGGTGAGGACAGAGTCCTTGGTAACTGCTTTAGTGAGCACGTGAAAATTAAAGCTCTCTCGGCCAAGAAAGTAGCGTAAGTCAAAAAGGCAGCTGATCTCAAACCTCCCAAATCTGCAAAATCTGTTCTCCATTTCACGCATACACAGCCTAGAGTGTGTAAATATCACCAGCAAAGTTTGTCAGGCGGCCACTCCACACAGCATGCACCACCAACACAGTTTGTAGAATGTGCTATAGGCAGCATGGGAAATGGGCAGGCTCTGACCAAAGGGTAGAGCTAATGCATACCTTTCGGTCTTCTGGAATTTCCATTCTTTTGCTGTTCGTCTTCCTCATTAATGGTGAATAAACCAAGGGGAATTGGCCTTGCATTGGTCTTCTTCAGTCTCTCTTGTCGGAGAGCTGTAGCTGATCCAGGCATACCGCTGCTACTTGTTTTTCAATTATTGTTATATATTAAAAATATATGCTTATGTAATTGCAGCTCCCAGGAAGCTGCTAGTTTCTAAGCTGCCAGTTCATCTGAGCACTTGTAATAGATCCCCTATGGGTAAACAGTGTGCAGACAGCTGACAGATACTACCAGCCACTTGGCAACTAAGGCCCTGCAGTTCCCCCTCACCTAGCAGCAACCCCCCCTGCCCTACAAGCCCCCTCCCACTTACTCCCCACAGGCACATGTGCTGGCTAGACCGCACGTACACACACACACACACACACACTTTAAAGGCACGCAGGTTCAGATGCCTCCATCCACTGCCTAACCTGTTCAGATCCCAGCTTCTTCCTGCTGCAGCACCTTTTCCCAATCTTCTTCCTGCTACTGCACAGTACAATATTCAGCATACAGCACAGAGGGGAAAATATAATACACTGCCGTTAGCAGTTACCCTGACAACCCTGACATGTCCTAATCAAAGAGGGCTGGGAGCAGCTCCATCTCCCGGGCAGGGCGGAGAGGGGCTGAGAAGCCAGAAGCAGCGGGCTACCGGGAGGCTGGTCCTGGGAACTCACCAGCAGAGGGTTACAGTGTGAGGCGAGGCAGCCAGCTGGGCAGCTCCCTCTTCCTCTTAGCTGCAGGAACGGCAGGATGGGAGGAGAAATGGAGTTTTGCCTGCACAAGCAGCAGCAGACTGCTCAGTATGAAGAAAGGGGCTCAAGGCAAGAAGGCCAGGGTTTCCATTGTAACAATATTTGCAAGTCCCTGGATGAATAAAGGCATGACTGGTACCGCCACAGCTCACTCTGCTCGGAGTAACACATCCCAGCTTTCCAAACATTCTTACAACCCTCAAGTCTGTATAAACATAGGTTTGGCCACACCTGTCCCAAAGACCAGCATGGCCATGTACCCAAGACCCTCCAGTGAAGACAGGCAGAGGAAGGTCTCTCACAGAGACCACAATTTGGGACACATCTTCTACAAGGCAAGTAGATACAAATGAGACACTGTAACTGTACTCCAAAGGGAAACAAAAATCTGTCTCGATTATATCCAGCAACCCCCCACCCCCACCCCGAACTCCTGGTGCTTTGGAAGAATCACTACCAGCAGTGCTGTGCAATTCTCAACACTTGACCCAATTTGAGTCCTTTTTTGGACTGTTTTCTCCAAAGCACGCAATCATGTGATTATTGTTTTCCCCTAAAATAAAAAGCTTTCTCATTTTAAAATTCTTCATTTCTAGGCTTCCAAAAATTTATGCTGTGTCAGAAAAAAAAAATTAAACTTACAATAAATGACATTAAAAGATTCTAACCACCAAATTAAGAAAATATTTGTTTTTTGCCTTTTAATCAAACTCAAGTCTGCTGAGAAAGTCCAAAGGAATTTTCCCACCCAGACTGTTCTCTTAACTTTTTCTTAATAGTTAAACCTACTGATCCAGGAGGGCACCCAAAGGTAAGGCAAGAAAGACATCCTTTCTAAATCCTCTGCGTGGAAGGGTAACTTTGAACAATTCACTTGTCTCTTGGTGCATAGGTTTTCTCTGTAAAACTGAGGTGATGACATCATTTACTTTATTGGATTAGGGGCAAGGATTAAATGAGTGTAGTGCTAGCAGTAAGAAGTGCTTAATAAATATCAGCTGCTTTTATTATATTTTATAATACATTTGTTGTAACTAGTCCATTTTTGCTCTGTAATTATTTTCAAGGTGTTTCCAGTTTAGCTAGCAACTCCTTCTAGGAATACCTCTACTTTTTTAATCTACTCCTACTGCCCTGCCCAGTGCTGCAAATGTACTAAACGGTTAGCAAAAACGTGCTAAAAAAAAAAAGTCCTTTCAAAGGCTGAGGGATTTAATTAGGTTAACAGGTGTTTAGAGCTGTTGCTTGGAGAAATGCAAGAAATTTCAGACATGGAGTTTACTGAAAATCACATTAATGAATGAGATACGTAGCATGTTTCCCCAAAAAGACCTGGTATTTTATTATATTATATTACATTATATTATATTATATTAATTATATTATATTAATTATATTATGTTATATTATATTATATTATATTATATTATATTATATTATATTATATTATATTATACCTGGTCTTATATTGAAATAAGACCAGGTCTTATATTAATTTTTGCTCCAAAAGATGCCTTAGAGCTGATAGTCTGGTTAGGTCTTATTTTCAGGAAAACATGGTATTTACAATAAAATAAAATAGATTTTTGGAGCTCAGTGAGTCTGAGAAAGCTTCTCAATGAGTGTCTTTTCACACGTAAGGAAACCGAGGCCCATGAATTGAAATTCCTTGTACAGGTTAAATGTTAGTTGGCAGCAGGTCTATAATGAAAGTTTAAATCTCCTTCTTCCTAGTCCAGGGCTCGCCTTACAACAAATATTTGGCCGACATAATTTAGAACCTAGATCCCACTCTGTAGCTTCTATGGAGATGGAAATATATAGAGAGAGAAGGAAAGGGGAGATATATAACTCAAACATTCAAGATCTTATTGTTTAAGAAATAAACAGTGGCTACAAATTGGTTAATGTACTTCCATAATTCACTCTGTTTTCGTATACCCTTTTTTCTCAATTAAATATGATTTTTTAAAATTTCCTATTTTCCTTTAATCAGAGGATCAATAAATATAAGCCCAACATCCTACACATACATCTTTGTGAAATAAAAATATTTTCAAATATACTTTAGTTTCTTTCTTCTATTTCCAGAGTCAGGTTAGTATTTATACTGGTAACACACGCACACACGCACACACACAGTTGAAACTTCACTTTCCATAGAGAAAGTGAAAATCTATGTCTCAAGCAAATGACAAATTACATTCAAAAATGTTCCTCACTCAAATAAAGCTAACAGCTTCTGATCATCTCTGCTGAGTTTAACAGAAGTATTACTAAAAGAAGTAAAGTTAAAGAAAAAGGCATCTTTTTATCTATCTTCCGAGTTAAAAAAAAGAGAGAGATGACAAGATTTATGAGGCGGCCTAGGAGGAAAATGAAAACCTTCCAAAGAGTGGCTTTTTAAAACCAACGTGGGCACTGAAACTCAGATGATTTCTGTAGAAGATGTCCATTCTGTTACTTTCAAGGATGGCCTCAAAAGTTGTACGGGAAAAATATAACAGCAAAGCAAAATCTTGTCCAGATAAGATTACGAATTTTACGAAGGAGCCCTCCTTAAGGTCTGTGGCTGCACTCAAGGTATCCAGCAGAATGAAGATACCAGGAGAGAGATACCAGGAGAGAGATACCAGGAGAGAGATCACAGGCCCTTTGGGACACAGAGGACTGGAAATGAGACCAGCCATAGTTTTCCTCCTCTTAACTTCAGTGGAATACCCCTCAACGACAAAGCTGGGATTTGTCACACTCTAGCCTGAGAGGTCTCATGGAAAATTTAGATTTGTAATAAAAAATGAAAAAAAATCACCAAAATGTTTTTTTCTTTTGTTTTAAGTATAGTTATACTTAAAAGCATTTATTAGGGGAAATGAAAGGAGGCCAAAAGTTGCCACCACCATACAACCCATGAGGCAGTGTGGGGTCAAATAAAGGACTATAATAATGGCCCATCATCTGGGAACATTTGCAACTTTATGTTAGATGTGCTAGGTGCATTAGATATGATATATTTGTTAGTTACAATAGCCTGACAGATCAGGAAACCGAGGCTCAGAGAGGTTAAAGTCACATGGCTAGTTAGATCACTGAGTCAAGATTAAATCCAGGCCTACTCGCTCTAAAGCCAAGATGCTTTTGTCCTGCAGCCTTGTAAATCCTGACTCCACCACCAACTAGCTGTGAGCCAGTCACAGCTGTGACCAGCCATGGGGAAGCAAACACTCCAAATCAAATCATCATAATAAAGGATGGAGTTTTTTCTTCCCATAAAGTACACATTTTTTACCTAATTTAAAACATTTGAGATTAGTTTCCTAAAAGCTCAAACCCAGTCTAATGGATACAGGGATTAACTCTTATATAATTCCAGAATACAGTGGCTTGACTCCTATAGAGACATGGGGTCTTTTCTTTTTTACGCACTAACCCAAAATGAAAGCATAAATGGAAAGGGGGATGGTCAGGACTTACATGTAAATATCTCCAGAAGTAAAAGGAATGCCACTCTGAATTCTTCTACTGTTCCCCAGCACTAATAAGTGTTTCTAATTTGATATGGTGCAACTGACCTTGCATGTCACCTGCAGATACAGAATCTGAAATCAGGCCCCATGGGAGCAGTATACGCAGGCTTCCAAGAGTCAATTCGGTTTTGTAATTGTTTTGTTTAAATTGTAAAAATAAATGATGTATTAATGGAGACTTTGTACAAACTTGAGAGAAATGACACACTTCCTAGTGCAAAAGGGTAGATTTTACAACTAGACTCTTTATACAGAGAAAAAAATGTTTGCAGTATAATCATAAAATGTACTCACAATCATAGGTGAAAATGGTACTACTCATCACCACTATGAATGAAACAGGACAACAGGCTCTTGTGCAAAGGCTATTCCCACCCCACCCCACACCAAGCCCTTCTCTTAATACACAACAAATTTATGCCTGTCCATCATCTCTGGCTGCTGGGCACCTCTGACCTAGCTCGAACCTGTGAGATGGGTGAGTACAAAACACCGTCAAACTTGCTGATCTGCAGGGGAAGTGAGAGCATAACTGGGACCTAACTGCCACAGTGTTATGTAAATGACTAAACACATGCAGGCACATGCATACATGCATACATACACACACACACACACACACAAACACACACACACACACATACACCTTCAGGCTTCTGTTCATAGTTAGGCTTCCTAAGATCGTGTTGTAACTATAAAATTGGAAAGTAGCATAGTCCATGAGTGATCCCAAGAATATCCTCTTGCAAAGAGAAGTCTGCTTCACCAGTGAGAAGCAGACCTAGATTTTCTTTTTTAAAAGCATAGTGAGCTTTACAAAAACATTGCTGAAATGGAAAAGAGCCTGAGTAGTACTAATTAAGGACTGTAGTTGAAAACAAATTATTACCGCTGGATTGAATGACCAGTCACTGGAAATTACAGTTATACATACATATATGTTACTTTTCCGTGGAGCCCAGAAGTGCAAAAATGTGTTTCCACATTTCTACTTTAGAGGAGATGATTAAGTCTTCAAAAGTAACATATATGTTACTTTTCCGTGGAGCCCAGAAGTGCAAAAATGTGTTTCCACATTTCTACATTAGAGGAGATGATTAAGTCTTCAAAACTACTGGACTTCAGTAACCTTTTAAATATTTACTGCATCTCCCCAAGGTCAGCTACAATTTACTTGTGGCAAGAGTCTTAGAAATCCATGTTAATGCAACTTAAAAAAAAAACCTCATATGGTTTGAAAATGACAAAGCCAGAGCATCTTGACATGGAATCAAAGGGTCCCAGCTGGTTGTTTCCTATTCCCATTCTTAAAGTTTAAGGGTTCCCTCAGTTTCCTAGAATGGTGCCACTTCCTGATGGCTTCTGGGGCAATAAAAACACAACACTCTGCCACCTTGCAGCATTATGCAGAGCTTCCAATAGACTGCTGGACAAAGAAATATTGCATGAAGAAAGACTGCTCCTTTGAAAGAAAAATGAAAAGGCAGGTTTGCTTTGATCTTTAGTTTACCGCCTTTTGTTCACAGGCATGTAAGAAAAACAGTAAATACTACTATACTAGTGGTGACGGGCCATCAACCAGGAAGTACTAGGTTCCTACGTGCCTTTTATAACATTTCTGTAAATTTTCGCTGCATGGGAACACTTTGCAGCACCAGTAGAATCCATTCTCCCGTGTCTGCTCCACCATAAACAAATTTAAAACCCCGAGGGTTCATTTATCTGAACGTAAGGTATGAATACTAAGCTTTCTCTTAAACCCTTTCCTAAACATTAGGTATCACTAGCCAAGTTGCAAATATTACAAAATGCTATATTAAACTTGAACTCAGTTTGTTAATGTACATGACAGGAACTTCTGAATTCTTTGACAAAAGTTAAAATGTGCACTGAATGTCCCCTCCTTCACAACTACCTTAATTGGTTGGAAATCCAATTTTACAGATTTAAAATGAGGCAAAGAAATCAATCACTGGGTTCAACAGAAGGATCAGGCAGATGTCTAGCAATGAGTTTCTAAAAGTTTTCTAATTTATCATTGGTCTGTGAGCAGTTACGTGTTTAGTTTTATTTTCGAGCCACACCATAAGAAAGAAAGAAAGAACAGAACAGAACAGAACAGAACAGAACAGAAAAGAAAAGAAGGGACGAAGAAAAGAAGGAAAGAAGGAAGGAAGGAAGGAAGGAAAGAAGGAAGGAAGGAAGGAAGGAAGGAAGGAAGGAAGGAAGGAAGGAAAGAAGGAAGGAAAGAAGGAAGGAAGGAAGGAAAGAAGGAAGGAAGGAAAGAAGGAAGGAAGGAAGGAAAGAAGGAAGGAAGGAAGGAAGGAAGGAAGGAAGGAAGGAAGGAAGGAAAGAAGGAAGGAAGGAAGGAAGGAAGGAAGGAAGGAAGGAAGGAAGGAAAAAAGGAAGGAAGGAAGGAAGGAGGGAAGGAAGGAGGGAAGGAAGGAAGGGTGGCTCCTTGCCTTGCTTAGAAGTGGTAAAATCAGGTCAAGAATGCAGGAAGTGCTTTCGAGAGTGACATCAGAGAGGAGGCAGCAGCCAAATCCTAATGTTCTCCCATGAAACAAAGCAATGGGAACTATTAAGGGGTGCTGATGAGTAAATATGTGACCCAAACAGACCAGTCTGGCAGCTGGCATAAGATAGGTTGAAAGGGAGAAGGAGTGAGACTTAAGAAAAACCAGTTACATAACAGCTTTGTCCAGGTGGGGAAAAGGGATCTCAAGTGGAGGCCGTGGGGATAGATGGCAAAGGCAGGAATACAAGAATTGCTCATTTGTTATCTTGACAGGCACCCTCTGGCCGTGTGGGAGACTTATTTCAAGGGGGTGAGTGTGGATACCAAATTCCTGCAATATAGTCTGGGGAAGCTAGAGACATGGGCACTGGAAAGGAAAGGTGGCTCATGTGTTTATTAAAGATTTAGATGAGAACAGGGTTTTATATTTGTAGAAAAAACAAAGCTGAGAGATGACAAGTATCAGGTCCAAAATGACCTCAACAGATTGAAATAATGGGCAATAGCTAAAATGATTAATTTAATAGCTGTACATCTGAACACCTCTTCTTATATTAAAAAAGTGAAACTGTACAGATACAAAATGAATACTTATCAGAGCTTCAGCAGACACAGGAAGAAAGGTCCTTCGATAGTAAGCTCACTACACTTTGTCGGCGTGATGAGGCGGTAAAAATCCTAACAGCATCATGGGGGTGTGTGTGGGGTATCAGCAGACGTCCAGGATGTTGAATAAGGGGAATGAGCCTTCCGTACTTTCTGGTCCTCAGATCACGGGGTCTGAGCTAGCTATTTCAAATGGGTGATAAATTAGAACACATTCAGAAGAGAGCAGCCTAGGACTTATCAAGATTCTAGGCCACACAGAACAGGAGGATGATTTGAAAGAAGGAGCATTTTCCTATGGAGGAAATAAGACAAGACTCTGAAGAGTAAAATAACTGAATTAAAGGTTAACATATGGAAAGGTTTCTACTTTGCCTGTAGTTCCGGAAGCCCTAGGATTGCTGACTGGAAGTTAGCAGAATGTAGTAAGCAGTGCTTGCCACCACTGAAGATAGCTACGCATACACATTGATCGGGGATGATGTGTTCGATTAATGCATGTGTGCAGGTTGGATTTTTAGATCTCTAGAGTCTCTTCTGATCCTGCGATTCCATGACCTGATGAAAATGGAAACCCTCAGCACAGTCAGGCAGAGGGAACAAGGCCAAGAGAGATTCAGACAGCCCTTCCCCTGTTGTCACTGGTTACCTGTGCAAGTGCTTAGACCTCATATGGCTCCATTTGTAGGCAGCTTTGCAGTTGTATGGTTTTACTCATTAGACTGATGCCCCCAGAGGTTTGAGACTTAAAGCTAAATAACAAAAACAATGGAAGCTTCTCTGGGTGTCCTGGTTAGAGGAGGGCCACACTATAATTTTTGCACCTGCCATTTACAGACTTCCCTCACTCTCTCACCTACGTGCAACTTAATGAAAACCAAAACCAACTATGTGAAGAACTCTAGGGAAGGGGAGATAAAGATGAATAAGACATTGCAGGTTTTCCCTCAATGACACAATATTTTATGGATGGAACCTCTATGGCTACGTGACTTGAGAGATGAGAGTTAAGGTTTGTCAGTGAAAAAGCAATACTGAAGAATAGTAAACCAACTCAGTTTATCACCTTACAAACATGTTAAGGAGAGTGACAGCCCTAAATCTTTAGGCCAGTAAAGAATGGGACAGGTGAAGAACAATGTGCTTTGGAATATATTGAGACTTCTCCCCAATCCTACCTTTTGATACTTTGCTGTTGTTCCCAATTCTTTTTCCTAAAACTCCCTGAAATTAAAACTGAGAATAATTAAGATTTTTTTCAATTTATGAAGGTTTAATATCCTCTGTTTCTACCTTAAAAATTAGATTAAACTAATTTTAAACATTTTGTCTCTTGAAAACTAATTAAAATGTTTTGCATAGTTCTGGGGGAAAAGCCATTGATTTTGTTTTTGAGAGTCAATGTATCAGTCAGCGTTTTCCAATAGCTTTTTGGTTCTGTTTCTCTGGAGAAAAATACATACATTATATATATATATATATATATATATATATATATATATATAGAGAGAGAGAGAGAGAGAGAGAGAGAGAGAGAGAGAGAGAGAGATTTATTTTAAGGAATAATGGCTGCTGTGACTGTGGAGGGTGGCAAGTCCAAAATTTGTAAGGAAGGCTGAAAACTCAAGCAGAATGTTTATGTTACAGCCTTGAGGCAAAATTCATTCTTTTCTGGGAAACCTCAGTTTTTGCTCTTAAAGCCATCAACTATATTATTATCAAGGGTCATTTACTTAAAGTCAACTGGTTATAAATGTTAATCATAGCTGTAAAATACCTATTCAGCAACTAGTGTTTGGAAAAACAAACTGGGCACTGTCACAAAGCCAAGTTGACATAAAATGAACCACCATGGTCAGTGACCCCAGAGAGATATGGATACTTCATTCCCACACTGAAATCAGAATGCTGCAAATGAAAACATGCCATTCAAAAATCTAAGTTCTACATGTCAATGACCATATTCATCACTGAATACTATTTACTCAAATCATTTCCCAATATTTCAATACTCTGTTAAAATAACATTCATAAATTGGGGTCAGAACATCTCAGAGTAGACCTATTAAATCCCCCTTTATTTTCACTAATGATCTCTCATTGAGAATCCAATAATGGCCAGCTTCAAAGCATTATCAAATAAATCCTTTTACCATTATAAGAAACAAGCCATCTGGTTGTCTCAACATTAAATGGTTTAGAAAGTACAGATATGAAGATTAAAAAAAAATCTTCCTGTTGTTGTAAACTAACTCCACTCAATTGGAAGAAACTAAAGTATGTAGGTATGCGGATGTGGATGGGGGTCAAGTAAGACATTTTTCAAGAGAAAATAAAATGTGTATGAAGGTTTGAGGTATGAAAACTTTATATAGCTATTGGTTTATTTGTTGACTAGAGCCAACTCTGGAAAAAAAAAGATTATATACAATTCTCTGGCATAGCTATGAAATGAACCTAGAGGAAGGAACTGCCTAATATGCCAAATTATGTAACCATAGTGGGTAAGTTTGAGGTTTGGTCATTTTCATTCAGTTAAAGCCCACACTGAAAAGGAGTAATGCATCCACAATAATTGTCAGCAACCAACCAAAAAGAACACCAATAGCCTTAAGCTAAATTATACAGATAAGAGACAAATACACTTAGGATTAATTAAATAAATCAGAAGCTTTTGAAATTTGCAACTGCTAAGCCCAAAAGATTCTTAATAAATCAATCACTGCTTTTTAAAAAAGATATGAAGCTTTAATTTCCAAGAACTAGATACTACTAGCAACCCAGTAAGATTTTTTAATACATCTTCTTTTAGTCTTGCCTGACCTTGCACTATTGAGATTTTAGGAAGCTCTGTATAGAAAGAAATAACATCTCAGAAGGATGAACAGGTTGATAAGTATATTTAGGCTGCCCCAAACCTCATCTCTATAACACTTTCATATCCATGTTTTTAAGCCTTTGCCTTAAAAATCATGTGAATTTGAAATAGGCAGCTAAGGAAGGATTAGAATGACAAGAGGGGCCCTTTGGCAAACGTCCTAAAACACCACAAATGGTCCATTCTGCTTTTTATCATAAGGCAAAATTGCTACGCGTCCATTGTTAAAGGCACTAAAATCTCTGATGTATTAAAAACAAACAAAAAAACCTGTGTCGTTAGTCAAAACCAATGAAGTGTTATTGAGGGAAAACCTGTTGTTCTAGACACATGCAATACTGCAGTGGAGAAATCAAAATCATAATAAAAATCTCCCTGCTCAGTTTTTTGACAGGGGATAGTGCTGCCCGGTTCCGGTTTCCACACAGGCATTGAGGAAGAGACTTGCCCTGAAACCCTTAAAACAAACAGCATCCACGGCAGACCCCAGAGCCAGGCTTTATCCAGCTCACTGAGAAAAGACCTTGTTCTTGCTGTTTACAAACAAAAAGAGGGAGGTTTGTACAACCAAAAGATGTTTGTTTTAAAAATAATTGCAACATTGCAAATTGTTCCATGAACATGTTTCCAGATAGGTACATCTATAATAGAAAACAACAATGTGCTTTGTAAAGCAAAACGTCATTGTACACTTCACAACTGGTTCTGAATGCCCAGTTCCCAGGTGGCTGAACTCCATATGCCTGGGTTTATGCTAGTGTTAAGTGTATTACTATATACAATACTATCTTATTTTTAATATATTATTCTTTTACTGAAAAATGATATAAATTTTAATATTTTAAGAGTGGCTACAGGCTTATTTGTGAGCCAGTAACCAGATTTAGAACAGCTTTTTGCTCTTTTCTTCTGACATTCTGTGCTTTTCTCTCTCCAAAAACCTTCTTGAAGTCTTACACTCTCTCGTAAGTGCCTTACTGAATCCTCCAATGCTTTCACAAAGACATATGCCTCTAATCATGTACAGTGTTTCCCCAACAATAAGACCGGAAAATAAGCCCTCGCATGATTTTTCGGAATGAGATACCCTGAACATAAGCCCTAATGTGTCTTTTGGAGCAAGAATTAATATGAGACCTGGTCTTATTTTTTGGGGAAACATGGTATATTCTTTAGATTTGTGTTTCACAAGTTGGTTGATGATTGGGACCATTTTTTCTCCAGGCTCTTTTTAGTGAGTAGCACAGCAGCCAAATGTCAGACCTGGTCAGTTTGTAAATAAATGGAATGACATCCTCAGAGCAAACTACTATAGGTACAACTGGACCACTACGGATTCAATCTGGAATGGCAAACTAGTGTTCTTCACTGTGAGGTTTCACTGGATCATAAGATTATGGGGTTTTCTTTTCAAAGGTATATACTCTCTCATAGGTCTCTGAGATTAAATATAGCTCCATTCCCCATTTCTCAATTTATTTTAATGCTTTCTTTCTACTGCAGAGCCGTTTCTTCTATTTCTGTGTTAGATCCTAATACTCTGCCTGGGATTTATGCAAAATCACTTTACAAAGCATATGAATAAAACTTTTTATTTACATGAGCATATAACCATATGGTTCACATGGGCTTAGTTTCAGTATAATCTTGAGAAGAAAAACAAAAACAAAAAGATATTCATCCTCTTCCTTAGGGACCAGTCCCATTCAATATCCCCTACTGCTCTTTTGATTTTTGTCCTGAATTTTGTGTCTATGCAAACACCAGGTGTAAGGAGGAGAAAATAGGACGTCAGTTCTGCCAGAGGTAAGACCACACTGAAAAAGCTTCAAATCACAACTGATTGCACCACAAAACCTCACAAGCACACACAAATGCAACTCACAAGTGCCTCTAGAAGTTTTGACATGTAGAGCCAGAGATATTAATTTGAGGCGATGTCCAAAGCCAAAAATACAGCTGAGCAAAAATGCAAAATGAAAAGAGCTGAAGTTAACAGACTGAGCCTTAGATAGAGTAACATCTAATGATGAGAAAAAAGAGAAGGGACAGAAAGATCAGCCCAAAGGATATTAGCCTCAGATCATGCAGTAAGACAGAAGGGGAGAGAGTCAAGGAGAAGGTCATACTAATGCCAAGTGTTTATAGACAGAGGAAACAGGGCTGGTCTACAGAGTGTAATGCAGGGTCTCAGCTCCCGCTCCCCGCACAAGAACGCATGTGGATCTAAACCAGTAGTTCTCAAACTCAATGGCACAATGGAAGCACACAGGGAGCTTAAAAACATACTGCCACTGGCTCCCACCCCTAGGGACTCTCATATAAATGCCTAGGGAGTGGCCTGGGCATCAAGATATTTAAAAGGTCCCCAGGTGATTTTTAAGTCACTACCAAGATTGTGAACCAATGATGTTCCATTACATGAGCTCAATAATCATTTCAACAACTTAACCTTATGCCCACGGAGTGAACTACATTTAAATGAACCCACCAGGGCTGTGATTAATTTAGAGAACCTACCATGAATAGAAACCCATCTAGCTAGAATGCAGGAAGCAGACAGCCAGGTCCTGTTTGGTGTGTTTGCCACACTAGAGTCAGGTCAGGAGCTTCTGAGAACCAGAAGCCTGGATTCAAATCTTGAGAAGCAGCCAAGTGTTTTTGCGAAAGCCAATTATTAGGCACATTGCTGCCACCCAAACAGGCTTTCTGTTGGAGAGTAAAGGCACTGACAGAAGGGGTTCTTCCTAGAATGTCACCTTGGAATTTAAACTTTTCCTAGATGATAGCTTCTTTTGTACTTCCAACACAGCGTCAGGGATACAAGTTTTATATGCAAGAGGTTATGCCACAGCAAAGGGTGTTTCTCTTTACCAGAAAGCCAACTCCAAATGGAAGGTTTTCATAGTATTAAAAAAAAAAAAGTTACAGAAGAAATTTTAAGAAACCCCAGCTATGAATACTCTAAACTTAAATATACACTGTTTTACTAATAACGTTTACAAAGCCCGGTTCACATATAACAAACACATTTTCTCAGCTTCCCTTCTGCTCCGTTTTGCATTCCTACATTTATCTGGGTTATTTGGTCAGGCATGTCACTTGTTGACGTTTTCTCACAATTGTTTCTTTCACAACAATTTTTTGTAGGAGTTTTAAAGATGAGAAACTTGAATGCAGTGAATTCTTGCTGTCAAAAATATATTACTCTTTAAATCAAAATTCGAAGTGACACCTAATACAAGAAAATTTTATAGATTCTTCTTTACTGACTATTTCTAAAAATAAAGATACTAAAAAGAATAGTATTTAATGAACAGAGAAAAACTATCCAATGCCATCTAAATTTGTGAACACCTATAATTTAGAACATTGCAAGAGCTAAGATATTAGAGGCAGAAGGCACCAACCACTGAAGAGCTAGACAAAATTTAAAACTATATTTTCTAGAAAATAAGCCTAAATCCCATACACATTTATCACATAGACTCCCAGACCATGGTGGTTAAATGTCCAACGATAGATTATCCAGAACTTTACAAGGCCATTGCAAGTATACTTCAGAAACTGAGAACCTACACTAAGTATTCAGTTTGGTAATGTAGATTCTGCCAACAAGGGATTAATAACCAGGACCATACAACAAGCTATCTGACCAATATTTCCAGTTTTCTAACTGAAAAAAAAGTTATTTCCAAATTCTGGAAAGCCATATATCAATGGACAGGAAGACATTAAGGGGGAGAAAAGAACTTGGATTGGCCTGTGATGTCTACATATTGGCACATTTTGTTCATAACCATCTTTAGCATGCAGATTCCACAGGAAATAAGAAATACTATGGAAGAAAAAGAATAAAGGAGCCAATAATCTCAGAGTCAAATAAAAAAAAAGTCCACTTGGACTCTGGGAACACAACCTCCACAGGTTTTCCTAACTCAAGCGAGCATCATTTAGCATCTAGAAAGCCGCTATTTTACTTTAAGGTAATTATATTGCTTTACTCAAAGAACTTGGTGAACTGCAAAAAATTTGAAACAAAACAAAACCTAACAATATCAAGTGTTCGCAAGAATGTAGAGCAACTAGAACTGACGTACATTGCTTGTAGGAATGCAGAATGGTACAGTCACTCTGGAAAACAGTTTGGTAGTTTCTTAAAAACACATATCAGCCAGCAATCTTACTCCAAAGTATTTTCCTTAGATAAATGAGAAAAACTTGTATGTTAATATTTACAGTAGGACAGCAGCACTATTCATAATCGCCAAATCCTACAAAGAAGAACAATATTCCTCAACAAGTGAATGGATTTAAATCTGGTACTTCCTCACAACAGCAAACTATTCACCAATCAACGACTATTGACACAACACGTTTGAATCTCAAATGCATTATGATTATGCTAAGTGAAAAACATTCAGACTCAAAAGATTACACAGAATCTGAGTCCATTTTTATGACATTCTGGAGACAAAACTAGTAGGATGCAGAACAGATCAGTGGTTGCCCGAGGTAGGAGAGCCTGATTACAAAGAAGCAGGATGAAGGAATTCTCTGGGATGAAAGAACTCTTCAGGACCGTGATCGCAGTGGTGGTTACATGACTATACATTTGACAAAACTGAATGAATTCTACACGCCCAAATCAGTAAACTTTCGTATGCAAATTAAAAAGTAAATTCTAAGAAGAGAACAATCCTTCTGCTCATTCAAGGATTTGATTTTTTTCCCTTTCACCAGCAAACTTTATGGAGAATCTTTTCAGTTGGCTATCTTTACTTTTCAATTCCTCATCTATTAATCACTTATAATCTGGTACATCCCCCACTGTTGAACCAACAACTGAAATTCCTCTTCTGGGATGGTCAGTGATTACGTGGTAAACATACAACTTTTTTTTCTCTCTCTCTAGTCTTTCAGTCCTTGACCGCTGTCTTTCTCCCTTGGCAGGTGTGGCACTGCTCAATTATTCTTTTTCTATCTTTCTGGCTTCTCCCATCTTCTTGGTTGTCTCTTCCTCCTCCTATGCTTTCAATGCTGTCTCACTCCTTTTCAGTTTTTCTTTCTAGGTTCTCCTCACTCTCATGGCTTCAATCATTATTCCTTTATGGAACGAATCCAGAAGCCCTAGCTTCCATTTTTCTACTTCCAGTTGCCCATTAGACATTTCTACATACGGGTCTCTCTTGTACCTCCAATTTCCACGTTTAAAACAGAGATTTTCCTATTTCTCCCACCAATATCAGTTCCTCCTCACGAATATTTTCATGCCTCCCTTAAACCAATAAGGGAAACTCAAGCCTAGAGTATAATCTTATGTGTGACCTTTTTACCTGCATGCTTTGACACATGCCTTTGTAGAATCTTGAATTAATTATTCTCATCCCATTTCCATTGCCATGCTATAGAGCAGACGCAATGCTTGCCTAGCTTTCTGCAGGAACCTGAAATTGGTCTGCATGTCATTGAATTCTTCCTTCTTAAATCCATCCTCTAGTCTACACTGCAACTTCAGAATGAGGACCACCTGGGTAGAATACCTATTGCATCCTTCATCGCCAGAGACTTAGCTGATGTGTCTGGCTACACAGATGTCCCTCGTGCACTCTTACCACCCCCATGCTACCCTTTCCTAAACAGCAAAAATCAACTGAAGAGGATTCCTAGATGGAGGGACTATGTATCCTTTACAGGTACAGCTGAGCTCTTCTGCTAGATCTTGCAATCAAGCTTTCAACATTCATGAGCATAGAATTGTCTAATTAATCATTCTTTAATCAAGATATGTTATTCCTCAATATCACCAACAGTTCCCCACTGCAAACAAAATCACGTACCAGCCCTTTTAGTTTGACTATCTATCAACCACTCCACAATTTGGCTTCAGTGTACTATCATTCCTAATTGATCATCTAGAACTTTCATGTTGAGCTTCACATGAGTTATCAATATGGCCAAAATTTTGCTCTTTTCCACGATGGCACCTTTATTTCTCTGCCTTGCCTCCAACTTTATGTATCATTTACTCAGTTCTAAAATTTAATTTAATTACTGTACCCATTATGTCCTCCCTGATGAACAACTGCAGCAAGAAGTAATTCTTCACTGAACTCCTCTCAACCTACAATTATTTGTTTGTGGGTTTTGTTTTCCTTGCTACATCCAAGGATCATGTCTTCGTCAACCTTCCTGCCACTATAATGCTTACTATACAAAAAGTACGTATATCTTGGTCAAATTATTCTAAGCCTCAATATTTTGAATTCTTACACCAATATAATGAGACTGGAACTTTAAAAATAAGCTTTTTCAAATGATTATTTTTTTCACGCACCAGGTGGCAAAGATGTCAGATTTTGTTTTAAAGAACTTGCCAATGTAAACTTGTATTTCACATACATGCCTAACTAATGATATCAAATAAATGTATGCTCCTGAGTACAATTGCCTTGTCTAATAATAACACTTCCCTCCCACATAGCAAGATGTGAAGGTTAAGAGCTAACCACAAACCATGTGAAAAAGTTATCTAGACACCCCACAAAGCATTACTACCTTTCGAACCCAAATTTCAATAGGGACAAGTTTAATAGCAAATTGTAATCTGAGTCTCTTACAATTTTTATGTGCAGATATTTGTAGACCCTTAGAGTTAAGGGACACCTAAAGATGCCTCCTACTTTGGAAAAATGCAATGAAGGGTGGTGACCAAGGTCACAAAGAAAGCCCATGTTTTTTCTACTGCACAATCTGCTAAAGAGAGAAAAACCCCATTCCAGGTACTAAGTCATTTCTTCCAAAGGAATATCAATAAAATTCACAGATTACAGGTACTAACTTATTCCCTGTGCATGAATCTGTAGTCTCATGAATTAGACAAAAGCAGCTTTAAATTTTGTCTTAATTCAGTAGGCTTTTTAAAAAGAAGTTATAGAATTGAGAAGTTAGCTCTGCACACTCACTTTCGATAGTTATTGGGCATGAGCATAAAATTAAGTATACAAAGTTTGGGCAGAGACAGTTTTGTGAATATCAGTCAATGTGACTGTTCAAAATAATAACCTGAAAAGGACTTAACGTCCTCTAGTGGAGAAATTGAAAAATTCTTATTTCCAAGTCAATTATTTTTTTCTGTTCTTGCTTACCTTCGGCTATTGAAAAATATATTGAAAGAACTGTTCATTCTCAAGAAAAACATGTAACTTCACACAGCATGTGATTTGACAACCTTTGAGTAGAAGATAAATATTCGAGTATGCTGACAGAAATATAGTTTTTGAAATGTTGGATTTAAATAGTACTTTTTGATATTCTTAACATGTCTCATTTCATAGGCAGTATACCACTAATTTTAAACCCATCTTTGATACACATACATACATATGTATGTAATTATGAACACACTACAGGTGTTACTTTAATAATCATCTGAGATTCTAATCTAAATCGCCCTAAAATTGGACCACAGTCTTTGCACAGGGACATAAAAAACTAAGGGAGACATTTCAAAATGTGACTCTACCTAATAATAACCAGATCTAAACACAGAATTAAATAGATTTCCTCAACAAATGTTGCCACTGAGGTGGCAATTTTCCAAAGGAATATCAATATTTTACCTCTTGATGGTAAAAAAGACAGGTCCTCACCTCCCCCAAAAACAAACAAACATCACCTCTATACAAACCTGTGATTATTAAAAAAAAAAAAGAGACTTTCAATATTTGGATGTATATCATGTGAAATATGGCCATAGGAATAGAGCACAATATTTAAGTCCTATACTGAGGTATAGAAAACGTATTTTAAATATATGGAAAACTTAAGTTGTTAAAATTCAGGTAACCTGTACTTGTTGGTTCAAAATATTGCTACCTCGATAGTTAAACATTTTCACCTTCTTTCTTTGGCACCTGCTCACATAGGTGCTTCTGAGCACTAAAAACATTAACAGTAATCAAGGGCTAGAAAAACAAGAAAAGATGTGTGCCAGAAATAAGTTTTAGTTGAATGATAAAGTACAATTATTCAAAAGGCTACATATACAAGTTGTCCCTTGGAAATTGAAGTGTCTAGGCGAAGGTGTGAAACAACTGTTTTCTGTGAAGGATATGGCAGTCAGTTAAATTCCCCCTCTTCATACAAGAAAATATTTTACTGACAGCTACATGGTTGATTTGTATGTTAATGTTAGAAGCCTTGGTTCATTATTCAAGATATCTAGGCACTGAATAGGCTAGTTTGTAGTTCACTTATATCTGAACAAATTGTTCATGTGCAGATTCTAGAAAGTTTTGATTTTTTTTAAGCACAAATTTTGCTTCAGCAGCAGTTACTCTATGGAGAGTAGGCACCAAACCATTTATATTTACAAGGAGGACGCTGCCCTCCTGTTGCCCTCACTTGGGCGAGCCTAATCCCTGGCACCCAGTTCATCAAGTTCCCTGCAGCAATTACAAAGGCATCTCATTTTAGCCACCCCTTCCCCACCCCAAACCGAAATAATGATCTACCGATCTCTCAAACACATGAAAATAAACCACCCAACAGGAAGCAGCGTGACTTCAAAGTAAGCAAGTTCAAGACACTTTGTTATATTTAACGTCAGGTATTTTGGCTGGAGAGATTAAGTTATTCGACTTTGGGTGCCCCAACTCTTCCTAGCAGAGCAGATACATAATTTGCAAATACTGTTATAGATTTTCTGGACCTTTCACATTAAAATAAGCATACCATCTAAATAAATACCTCTTTGGGGCGGGCAAGCCTTACATTTAGGAAATAATTGTTTCCCATCACGTGTGTACATAAGCAGAAAATACGCTGCAATTGAGGAGGGTGCAATTTGAATCTTTTAAAAATAAGAAACTGCCTCACTGCCCTCATCTCAAGTGTAGGAAGGTACCAGAAAGAGTTTACCAGCCAAGAATAGAATAAGAGGGGGGACTACGAGAGGCACGGATTTGCAAGACTCGAGAAAAAAACTATCACGAGAGGGAAAATCGTCCACATATAAGTCGGGGTGAGGGTGGGGGTGCAGGGGAGACTTGCTGTTTGTACTGAAGACGTAAGCGCCTGCCCTTCAGTGAGGCTGCGGGGTGGTGTTGGACGGCGAGGGGGGGGACGGTCCTCAACACTGAGCCCTGATGAGCTGAGCCACTGTTCCCACCTGGAGTTGGTGCACGGACTCAAAACGTGAGCTCAGGACCCTTCGAAGTCAATGAATCTCTGAGCCCTTCTAGTGGTCCCCGCAGGCCCCCACCATCCTGCAACCAGCCCCTGTCCTCTCCTGCACCCAACCGCGGTCTTCTCGGGAGCCGATCGTAACTGCGGACACCAGGGCGGGGGGGTGGGGGCACCGCTCATCGCACGACCCCAGCGGCGGGCTGCGCCACAGGCGTTGGGCGACTACGGCGCCCGGTGCGACCGGGACACACCGGAGGGGGCGCCCAGAGACCGAGAATGCTGCCAGTCGCACCTGGCCGAGGATTTTCCGGCCGGTTGTTTGGTTTGGGGATATGATTTCCCTATGCAACTGAATTAGACCCAGCCGGGCAGGTGGGAGGAGAGCGGCCAGCGTTTCTCTATTTCTTCCTCCCGCCCGCGCCCCCTGGCGTGTCTCCACCTGTTGTAGGAAAGTCGAGGTGGAGCGCAACGGGGCGACTGGGGCTGGGCGCCGGGGGCACTGGGGCACGGCCGGCCCGGGCGGCCGCCGAGCGGCGGCGGAGGGCGGAGGGAAGGCGCTCCCAGCCCGGGTGCGCGGCGCGCCGGGCCGGCCGTTCCGGGCCGCGGCCGCGCGGGCGGGAAAGGGGACCACCGGCTCACCGCGCGAGCCCAGCACCCCGGCTCGCCGCCCCGCGCCCGCGGGACCCCCGCCTGCCCCCGCCGCGCGGTCACCTGTTTCGCTCTGCAAAGCACCGTCGCCGCCCCTGTGGCTGTCGCCGCCAGCTCTTAGCTCCGCCATGGTGCTCCGATGACGCGCCGGGACAGCCGCTCCGCCCTCTTCCTCGGCTGAGCTCCCGCCGGCCCCCGCCTGCGGGGCTGCTGGCCCAGCCAGGTGAGCGCTGTCAGGGGAGGGCGCAGGGAGGAGGGGGAGGGAGGGAGAGCCCGCAGGGCCGGGGAGCCGGAGCGGCCTGGGCCCGAGCGCGCCCCCTCCAGGGCAGGTGCGGCGTGGCAGCCGCTCCGACGGACGCTGCCGAGCCTTGGCTGCAGGAGCCGCGGGCGGAGCCAAGTACCTGGCCCCGGAGTTTCTAGCCACTGCCGTAAACCGCTGCCGGCTCCTGAAAGTCTAGAATGGGGTCGGCGACGCTTGGTGGCTCTCGGGCCTGGGACTGGAACGGTCCGAGGATCAGCCCAGCTCTATTCCAGTCCGAACTCTGAAGCAGCCGGGTCAGTTCTGAAGTTCATGGTGACAATGCAAGAGTATGATGCCACGTGAAAAGCCGAAGTACGTGGGTTGGATTCCACAATTAAGATCCGTGGGCTGGATTCCACACGAGGATCCAGTCTCGAACTGCGTTTTAGGACGCCATGGCTGGTGACCAGTCTTTTCGCCAGGCCTTTGTATCAGATGAGCCCCAGGGCACACAAGGTAGTGAAAGTGGCTTCTCTTATTCTTGATTTCCGATTAGTAACTACCTTGTGACTTCTGGCTTGCTGGGAGGATCAGGAAGAGCAGCAATAGGCAACAATTGTTGTGTGTGTGTGTTTTTTTTCAAGAAACAGATTGTTAGTTGAGGAGAAACCTATTTCTGCTGTAACGGGCAAGTAAATGATAAGTAACAAGAGCAGAGGGAAAAAAATAGCCTGCATAAATGGAAACATAAGGAACAAAATCTAGCAGCCACCAGTTCTGTCTAGTTACACAGAAATGCACTCCCACAGCCTCGGTTGTCTGAACAACCAGCAAGCTCCCAACAGTTTAAAATTCTCTGGAGGACTTCAGCCGAATTGGATGCCCAAGAGTGTCTGAGAAAAGTGCTGGATTTCTTGCGAGAGTTACAGTTCTCACCATCCTTTCATGAGAAACCTGCCACTCTGAGCCCAGGAATGGACTGTTTTTATTTGGTTTACTGGTTCACTGGCTGACTAGGTAGAGATTTTGATTAAGGAACCCTTTGCTTTGGTTTGTAGTTACAGATTTTTCCTTAATGCTATTTCTACAGATTAGGCAAACATCATTTCACAATGTGAATTTCCTAAATCACATTTAAATCACTTATCAGACTTCTAATCAATGAAATGAAGCACCATAGATTTATTTTAATCAATAAAATGAAAAACCTTAGCTTGGACCCTAGCAAAGATATTTTTTTACTGCATTAAGTCATAAGAGTGTAAGACACTTTCCCGTGAACATCAGAAAGACTCTCTTAGCTGAATTTAGTGAGCTGAACCTGGAAGAACTCTGGAAAGAGATTTGTTTTCAACCTTCTGATTTAGTAAGCAAGAAGTACTGTCTTTGACACCCCCCCACATACAATTCTCCCAAATTAAGAAACTGTTTATTTTTGTGTGTGCATTTTTGTTTGTTTTTGGTGTGTGCTTATCCTGTTTCCCATTCTTTTGCTAACTTATGTTTCAGTCTGTTACAAGTTAAACAAAAAATTAGTGCAATAAAAAACACACCCAAATCCTGCATTTTCTTGGGCCTTGTACAAATTTAATGCTATGTCTGTAAACAGTGGACTGTTGCATGAAAATGTGGGAATGGATGATATGTGTTAAATGTCATGTGCCATCACATTGCACTTTGTGTTACAGTTTACTTAGAACACAGAAGCCATCTTGAACTCCCACATCCATCTTAAAATCTCTCAGTCACCATAGTTGATTTCCAGGGGGAGGAGCTAGACCTCTTGATGACATCTGCTCCCCTCCTGCTGCGTTTGAAACCTCATCTCTCTTATCTACCTGCTCCCATTATGCCTCTTCATTCAGGGGCTCTGTCCCAACAAACTCAGATTCTGAAAATTTCTTCCTTTGACTCCCCACCCTCCCAAATCTATCATCATACATTTTATTCACCAAAGGTTAATACATGTGTGGATTCTGGTGCCATTATTTTCTTTGTTTAACCAGCTGTACTCTTCTTGCTTGTGTATAAAAACTTTCCAAGGCACAATCAAATCACCTATTATTTTTTAATCTGTCATTCCCCAAGACTTTCTGCAGCACCCCATCCTCTGATTGTCTTCCTCTTTCTTACACCACTGGCTTGGTTTTCCTTATTTCTCAATGGCCAGTCCTTTTGTCTCCTTTGCTGACTTAAATTCCTCCTCTTTCCTAAGCCATCCTGAAACCTTCCTCCTCCCAAAATATTAGGCCACAACCTTTCTACCTTTTCACAACTTTTATTTACTATGATTTCCATCCAGATGACTCCTAGGTCCAGAATACATACACTTGACTTCAGTCCTGATTTCCACCAATACAGTCTCAATGGTCTCTGTACATTTCTAGCATTGATTCATCTGCTATTAATTCATCATGTCCCAAAGCATTTCCCCCTCCAAACTTGCCTATTTTTGGATTCTTCTCTTACATCGGCTCAACATCTATCCTTTCCTCATCATCACTGCCCAAATTGTAGTTCCCCAATTTTGTCAATTCATTGTTTTAATCTCACCCTTTCAATTCCTATTGCTCTCACTCCGCCTCGACCCTCCTTCACATCTGAAACACTCTCTGAACTGTTCTGTCCCATTGGTTCCCTCTAATTTAACCAAAACCATCTTGCCCAATTAATCTTCTCATACACTACTATATCCACACCCTCTCGCTTGCTCAAAAATCTTAATAGATTCCCCATTTCAAGACAATACTAAACTCCACTTTCCGGACCACGCCCAATCAGACCTTGAGCTCTCAACTATCCTATTTTCCATATTTCATCTCTATAACTCATATTTCCAGTCAAATGTGAGTTAAAATTTTTGTACGCTCTAATGCAATATAAAAGTTGTTCACTTTCTTCAGAACTTTGCTAATTCCTGTTTTCTGCCTTCATTCTTGGAGCTCTGTGCTCTGATTGACTTCCCTGGTTCTGCTTATTTAACCATTCTTTCTCTCTAAGGCCCAGGTTGAGGTCTACCTCCTCAGTGAAGCCTGTTCCACCTGCCCTAGCTCCAGGCAAGCTTGTCCTCTGAACCTCTGCAGGGGCTTCTGTGCTTGCCCCTCACCAGCCTTTAAAATACTCGTAGATTAAGTGTGATTTGTTATTGTATATTTGTCTCTTCAATCTGACATGAATTATTGATGGAAGGGACTTGGTCTTCTGTTTGTCTATAGGGTGTCTAGAAAGTCTGGCTCCTCAATTATTTTGTTTACAAATTGCAGGTGTCCTTGATGACATAAAGTGCATTGCCCATATTCTGAACTTAATGGTTTTCATTTGTATCTCTCCTACTGTTACAGTGCTTCACACATAGTAGACAGGCCAGTAGGTTAACAACAATTACTCATTGTCAAACCATTTTATGTTTTCTCCTGTTTCCTCCATTTCAGATGAGGAAACTGAGACTTGGAGAGTTTAATTAATTGGCCCAAGGTCAAAAGGTGATAGTTTTGCTCCAGGCCTATGTGTTTAGATTCTCATCATACCAAACGAACAATGAATGGTAACCATCTTGCTACCACACCTATGAAAAGTCTCTCCATTTATCTCTCTGGGTGTCACTTGCAATAAAGAGGTAGAATGTGATCGTGTTAAATCATCTGTAGAGCTTTTTAATAGGATCTCTGAGCCCTACCTCAGACCTATAAAAACAGTTTCTCTCGGTAGTGGCGTCAATATTTTTTTTTAAAGCATCTAGGTCATTTTAATGTGAAGCTGGGTATAGAATCACTGGCCTTGATTGATACTGAAGGCATTTCAAGCGAAACCTTTCATGAAATTTGGGCCATAATGGAACTCCCTTCTTTTGTGACTAAGACCCAAAATACTGACAAAAACCGAATGATGCTGGTCTGGAAATGTATGATGAACCATGTAAGGGTAGAGGAATTTTTGTCCACGAAGACGGGGCAGAAGGAAGATCCCAAGAAAAGACTGAAAACAGTTGGTTGAACTTAGGTAGCTTGATCCTATATATGGTCTAAAAGAATCACTTAACCATAACAATCGGGGAGCTGATGAGGGAGTTACCGTGTGTTTAAATATGAGCGAAATGACATATCATTTAATTTGTAACTCATCCCCTTTGAAATTTCCCTTCAGGATGCAAGAGGCAACTATGTGTCCTCAGGATTGAGAAGTAGAAACAAAATGCAGTTACGTTGTTACAAATAGCAAATGAGAAGATACTGTTGAGAACTTTCTGTATAATCTAATGTAATATAAAACATATTTGGGCACATGATGTCTTCACTGCCTGCTCTCACCACCCAAAGAAGAGAGAAAACTGGTGAACTGACTGATCTGCTCTAATCTTTTGTTCTGTGGTGACCAAATTTTGGTCACAGAAACCCAGGAACTTTCCTGAATAACTGTAAAATAATAAAATTATTTTCAGAATAAAAAAAAAATGTATACATGTATTTGGTTTTCACATAGAAATAAAGATGGCTGCTGTTTTACTGAAGATTGTTGTATATGGGTCAAGTCATGATACATGAACAGACAGCTCTATGTTATATTTTATCTTGTGTAATAAACAGTTTCCTCTGTATTTAAGAAGTTTGTTTATCTCACTGATCATCCATCTAGGAACTTCAGACTTCATCCTATGAATATGGGCAGACTTACAAAATATAATATTCAGCTTAAAATAAAAACATTTCCCTCACTATGAAAACTAAAATCAAGGAGGTAGAAAATGCAGTGTTCTCCACTAGAATACTACTTGCAGACCCTTGAGACTCACAGTGGTCATTCATAATAACTTAGGGCCTTGAGAAAAATACACTGACTTTTACTTTTTTCTTTGCTCTTTCTTACCACTCTGTTACCTGAGGAACAACATGGATGTCAGGTGTTCTTTGGTTACTTGAATAGAAGACAGAATGTATTTAATGTTATAGCTGAAGAAACAATAAGAAATTTGACACAGTGGTTTATCTAGTCAGTCAACACAAAATAAGAATACCTCAGAATTTATCAAAACAGTATGTTGACAGTCTTTTTACTTTTTAGAGTAAGTATGACACAATGGATAGCTTTAGAACAAGCTAACATTACTATGATTTGGGCATGTGCAACTGGTACAGTTCAGTAGTACAAACATGACTCAAATAAATGTACTATAGGCCAGAAACTTAAGTTACAAAATACAGTCAATATTACAATTAATACAGATAAGTAAGAAAAAAACCATTGCTCTCAGATTCTGCATACTTAAAAAAAACATAAACTTTATACAATAATTGAAATTATGCATTTCTACTCAGATTATCAGAGCATATTACAAACACACACAGCCTAAAAAGTTATGGTCACATTTTAGTTTTGTTCCAGTGATGCACAATCACATGAAATGTTATATCCATTTTGTGTGAAATAAACATTTGGCTGAAGTACAATAGCTGCTGAGTTCAAAATATTTCCATAAAAATGTTTAGACTAAAATAATCCTAAACACCCATATGTCCTAATGTTTAGGATTATTTTGAGAGTCCTTACAAAGAGTCCTTGACAGTTATAGAAATAGAAGCAGTTAGGAAATTTCAGTGTATTTTGTCTATTTTTTTAAACACAAGTAAACAAATACTGGATTTAAAGTGCAGCTTCTTTCTTCTCTCCCTTTGATTCTCCCTCCCTTAAGAAAGATCAGTTCTGTGTTAATTTTTAGAATCTCCATGGAAGGCTGGAAACAAATTGAGCGATAATCAAGTCAAGTCTGTTTGTCCCGAAAGTCAGTGATGGCTTTCCACAGCGTGCAGAGCATCCCTCCCCTGTTTAAAGACACAAGAACATGGTGAAGAGAGCACTTCATTTGAAACATTGCCCTTGAAATAGAAAAGTGACTGCTTAGCTTTCAGCTGCTCTGATCAGAACGTGAAGATCCCCAAGTCTTATCGGTCATTCTGTATTCTTTTTGTATATATTTTCTCATTATCCCTCCAATGCCTTTCCTTTCCACCCCCACGGACTATCAGGTCCGAAAGCATCATTTTAGATTTTCAGCACTTTTGAAATGTGTCTTTTTGGAGGTCCATGTAAGTTATGTATGTGCGTGGCTTCATAGAAAGAAGTAATTATTATACAAAACGATATCAGATTATATCAGGGATTTGGATGGCAAATCATCACCTCATCCTAATATTTCTAAATATGGCACAATCATGAACTAAATTAGAGCATCTGTTTAAGGCACCTTTAGAATAACTGCACGGTCTTATATTATCCAAAATATTCTTTTAGGTGATTTGCATTTATTAATATAGAAATATTGGTTATCAGAGTCCTCAAGAAGAGTCTGGTCCAACTAACTCAGTTTACTTGGAACAACTGAGAACCAGAGAGGTGAGTCCAGGATTAGAGAGCTGGTTAGAGCTAGTGAGGGACCCAGCCAGGGCAAGAACCCAAACTTCTTAATCTCAGCCCAGCGTTCTTGACATCATGACAACTGAATGGAAAGAAAAGTATTACCTTAGTCTCAGACATTTTAAGTCATCACGTGTAACATAGTAGAGAATATCCACTAGTGAATAATCCTCAGCCAAAAACTGTGGAGAAAGTAAAATGTGCACAAAAGTTGGGAGTTTCATATACCTTTAATAAAAAGCAAACTCTATGCATAATGTAAAACATTGGCAATAATTAAAAATGAATCTAAAAGGCAAGCCACTAGAAACAACCTTCTGGATTTATTAGGGGAAAGTTCCCCCGTTACAAAATAATTACAATGAGATGCATCCATATGATTTCCAAATGCATAAGATTATAAGCAACATAGAATTTCTGAATGGTCTTCTAATGAACACAAAAGACTCACTTGTAACAACATCTGCTGCTCATAAGACAATGTTTGCCTTTAAGAGGTCTGCTACTATGTAGCTTTATTTTCCTGAAGTAGATAAAAAGTGGTCTTGGAAAGGTATTACTTATACTTAATTTCTAAACTTACTTTTCATGTCTCATAAAAAGTACTTTCTAATAATTATTAGAAAAATCAGAGTCCTGATTTAAACTTAAGCTTTTAATGTTAACTCTTAAAAAAGAGTCAGTGATTTAGTGGATAATCAGTTACTACTTTAATCGAGATTTGAATCTCAGTTCAAGAAATAAATATTTTGGAGAACTTGATTGGATGCCTTATTTTCCATAGGCAAGAGAGTTGTTTAAATGTATGTAGTAGTAACTTGTTAAATGCAGATTTCTAAGGAGACCCTACATTTTATTTAGAGGTTCAATAAATGATCAGATATCAGATATTCTTAGTTATTTTTAAAATTTAAATAAAACTGAAATCAATATTATATTGTATCAAGAGGCCTTTTCTATAAAATAATAAAAATATAACCTCTTATTGTGTATATATGTGTATACATATATGTAATCTTAAAACATAAACAAATGCTATGATATTCATGCTGATTACAAGTCTATAAAGAGTAGAGAAGAATTAAGTTATTATAATATGGTTTATATACAAAGTGTTTGTTCTTGATATAAGTTCACTAACTATATCTGTTTCATTAAGTATCAATAAATAGCCGCTGCCCAGTGGAGTATAATACCATTAGAGAATTAAAAAGTTAACAAACAAAAGAGAGAACTGAAAACAGAAAAACTTGAATTCTAGTTCTGTCTTGATTTTTCCACTGTTTGTTATTTCCTATTCAAAATGATAATAGTCCTCAAGGGTCCTGGACCACAAAGCTCACTGCATGTGTACATTCTGTACCCCCACCTTTGAATGATTTCCCCTTCTGGTCTGCCCCCAAAAAACTTACATACAGATGGCCTAGTTTATTCCTACATATTCCTTTAGACTTCAGCTCATTCATCACCTTCTCAAAGAACCTTTCCCAACCTCTCCCTCGCTCTGTCTCACCTGACAACCTTCATAGAATTTATCTTCATAGAATTTATCAGGACATAATTATACTTTCATCTGTGGAATCATTTGATTACCATCTGCCTGGCCTAGTCTATAAGCCTCCGGAGGGCAGGGCTGGGTCTGTATTGCTCACTCCCTGTCTATCCCTGTGCCTGGCACACAGGCACTCAATGACTATGAGATGAAGTGAAAGAATGCTTGTCCCACAAAGAGTCTGCTTTACCCGACTTATAGTGTCTTCATCAGCTCCATTTTCTCTCAGCCAGTCAGTAAGTTCAGAAGTTTCAGCATTTGTGCCAGGAGAAGTTAAACAATACACAGGCAATCCAGGAATATCTAGAGGAGCATTTGGGGGAGAGGGGTGGACATTCTCAGTGTCACCTAACAGAGGTCATCTGAGACCCTCCCAGTCAACAGACATTTATTCATACTTTAAAAGATTTTGCTCTTTCAGAGAATAATCAGTAGAAACACCTGAGATTGGCAGTATGAGTTATAAATAAAATGCATAAAGACCACTTCATTACTAATAAATAGAAAGTCAGAGGCAAGAGTGTAATGATACTCCCACCATTGATATGATGCTTTCATATCAATTTCATAGTTTCTTAGAATAAACTTGGTGCATCAACACTGTACTGTGTGTTTTTCATGCAACAAAGATGAGCATAATTAGCAGAGAACCAACTAGAGAATTATCTTTGTCCACTATATGCAATAATATAAAAAAACTAGAATACAGAATACAAATGCAAAAATGACAAAAATTATCTAATCTAGTAATCAATCTCATTGTGAAATCTTTAAAAAGAAAGGCCAGTGGAGTGCCTTATCTACCTCAATAATATATGATGCTTTCCTACGATTAAAAACTGGGTGTTTTTTTTAAAGCAATTTCTGCTTGCAGTGGTGGTACAAGTGATTAAGCCATAAAATAAAACTGCCTATTGCCTTCTTCAGCTTTTTGTGACAGCCTGGTTGAACAATTTACTTCAAGATTTTTTGCTTATTCACCTATTGGTTGGGACTTAAGCTTCAGGTGCTTAATTTCGTGGTCTTTTTCTTCAATAGCTCGATGAAGGAGTGCTTGTAATTCTTTCTCTTTCTGAATCAATTCTTCCAGTAATCTGGAGAAGAAAATGGTATTGGTTGACAGGAGAATAAAGCTGCAGCAGCCACATACAGAGTGACCTTCTAGACTTGGGCTTCTCACGGTACAATGAGCATCTACACCCTTGGAATTTCACTGAAATGCAGATTGTGAGCCAGTAGCTCTTGGGAAAGGTCTGAGATGCTGCCTTTCTAAAGAGCTCCCAAGTGTTACTCCAGTGGCTGGTCCACACACCCCATGTTGAGTAGCAAAACTCTAGAAGACAGGGTACTTTCAGACAAGAATTCAAAGTCCCCATCCCCAACTGTCTGCCAAAATCTTCAGAGATTTTTTTCTAGCACTTCTTTTTATGTCCATGATATATATATCATGTATGACTTCTTATTGAAAAAAATAGTTGGTCAATATGGGTAATGTAATAATCAATGCAAAGCAAAAAGGTAGGCACATTTTTTAAACTATGAAAATTTGAGAAGTAACCATAGGTGAGGTCCCCTAGAGTACAAAATGTGATCAAACAATACGGTGAATATTTAAATTAAAAACAATTTATTACAGTAAAAGACACCTGTGTTCCTGGTACATTCAGTTCCTAGTTGGCATCGGATGCAATCTCCAAAGAAACAAGGAGAAACTAAGATAGATAGCATTTATACCATTGTTTTTAGCTACAAAAGTTTCACTATGCAACAGAGCCAACTGGTGACTACTCACCATTTCTCAAACTGTTCTTTGAAAATATATTCCAAGTTAAGAAGATAGGTGCTCTGATTTTTTTAGGAAACTATCTTTGACTAACTTGGATTCAGAATTGTAATTTAAGATACCTAATTACTCCTAAGATCATCAAGATAAATTGTTGCATTCCCTGCAGCTCTTTGCAAACTGTATTTGTTTCATTTTCTGAGTATTGATAGATTGAACTCAGGACCACAAAAGTTTGTTTCTACATCAGTTGACATGTTCTGAAGGCAGCATGGGCACAACTCAAAGACAGCCCCGGGTACATATCCTGTTTCAGCCATGCGTTTCCTGTGTTAACTTGGACACATTAATTAATGTCTCTGAGCTTCCTTATTTGTAAAAAGGAAAATTTCCTGAAAGAATTATTGTGAGCATTAAGTGAGACAGTGTGGCTAAGTGCCTGGCCTTTAATAAGAGCTGTTTTTTCCCTGCTGCAGCCAAGGTCCTGGAAAAGAGCCCTCCCTGGGCTTAACCGGGGTTCCTTCCCTGACCCCCAGCCTCCACCCCTTTCCTGCAGGACAGAGACAGGTGAGGCCCTCAGGTGGGAGAAGGGGTCATTGTAGAGTAGGTAGCAGAGGTGGGACAAAAGGAAAACATACTGAGAGGTAGGAAGAGAAGGTGGTTTGAGAAACACAGGTTGTTTAAAGACAACTGGGCACAAGCAATGCACAATTAGGTGGATTAAGCAGTAAGAACTGAAAGCAAGAAGGAAGCAGAGGATGAAGGGAGACTTTTGCCTACTCCAGAAGGAATGCTATTCAAAGATATGGATAGCCAGGTCAGTATTAATCATTTTTAAGTGGCAATTTTTTGGTCTGGTATATATTTTTGTCTTCCTTACAAATTTACATGTATGGAGTAATGATGGCAAATTCTCATGAACTTAACCTATGTTTATCTAGACTACATTAGTTCCTTTTTATCTTTAAAAGTCAGAATTTAACGTTGGAAGTGACGTACTGACAGGCTACCTCATTTGTCCCAAATCCAGCTCTCAAAATGATTTATGTTAAGGACATGTCCAGTCCATTGGTTTTATTTTTACTTTGTCTTCAGTTCGTAGGGACGACCTTCAAATGCAATTGCCTGCCACTCTGTTCAAGAAAAGTCTGGCAAGGATCTGCCCTGAGGTCAAGTTTTTAACTCAGATGGGTGCGGATGGGTAATTTCAGAATTGTAGGATAGGAAAATGAGATAACTATTCAGCTCTTTGTGAGTTAGGTTTTTACCTCTGCATCATTGTTCCACGTTATTATCCAAACTCCCTGTGTGAAGTGAATTATTTTCAGAATATTTTATGTAAGCATATACTTAAATATAAGTAAAATATACGTTCTAAAGCCATTTTGTTACTTTTTCCATTTAGTATTATTGATGATCCACTAATCAAGAGCTGGATAAACCTGATTTACCTTCCTCGGTGACTATTCTAAATATAACCTTAAGATTTCTAAAATGAGAGCTACACCCTTTCCTAAAAAAAACACTAACAATTCCTCTAAGTTTACCTTGTAGTAAATGTACTTCTATCATCAAGTAATATTCAACTGAAAACTTAAAGGGCCACTATAGACATAACTAGTCGCTTATTTCCGCTGCTTACTAATGCAGCTGCCCTTTCTTTAAATCATGTGTGAACTGACTGTTGTGCCTCATCTCATTTTTCTGGGAGTGATGGAGAAGCTATGGGAGATATTCCTAGAAAAAGAAAAAGGACATCGATAATCCTATAGATGTCACAGATTTAAGTGTAAAGAAAAAGCATAAATGTGTGGGCTCTTGTGAAAAATGCAACCGTACTAATGAAATAAAGAAATGTGGCAAATCCTAGTCTTTTCAACAGAGATGAGCAGATGCGGGACGCAGGCTCTCAGCTAGCTGATACTCTCAGAAGTGGGATGTGAAGACTTGAAGGAAGCAGCTCACTAAAAGCAGCCCTTGGGGACTGCAGGTGGCATAAGCATGGTGGACAGTCAGGACAGGGTGGTAAGACCGGATAAATCAGATGGGCTAAGGAGAGAAGGAAAAGGCTGCATTTAGGAGACAGGTTCTATTGACATAAGCCAGGATATATAGACAGAAGGTTTTAGGGCCCGAGAAGCAAATATACCAGCTCGTTGGTAAATAAAGTAGCTTTACTCTCTGTATAATTCTGACTGGAAGCCATGGGTAGAAAGGGGTGGGGTGTCTGGACCAAAACAGGAATGAGTGAACTTTCTTCTGCTAGAGATGAAAGAGGGGTATAAAAAACAACTCCATTCACGACTGGGTGACAGAGAGTCTACTAAAGAGAAGTGACTAAAGTCAACATCTACTATAACGGGTGGAGTATCATAATTGGACTATTCCTTGAGAAGAGGAGGAAATGAGGGACAGCAAGATTTAGATGGAAGTCTTAAAGGAGAAAAGACTTAAATTCTTTTCCACTAAGTGGTAGAAATGACAAGTAAAGAGCTGGGTGTCAAAGGACAAGAATGGGATACGGAAGTCAGAAAGCCACTTTCCCTTTATTCAGAAAGATTTCTGCACGTAAATCATAGAATATATGTATGGATCTACTTAATCATGCAACCAAAATTCATGTTTCTGAATACAGGATGAGCTTTGTACTACTGGTACTAAGCTTGGTATTCAAGCTTAACCTTAAAAACCTCAACTTACGCGTGGAAATAAATGTTTTATCTCCCTGGTGAACAATCAGTCTTTGCAACTAAGGTTTCTAAATATTTGAACAACTTTTATTGATACACTCAAAAAAAAAAAGTTTTCACTCTAAACGCAGAGTCGTAAAGTCAGTTGCCCTCATGTCAACTGCAGCCAACACAGGAAGTTATAAATCATAAAGACACAGACCTTGAACTGTGCCAACATCTGTGAAGCACAGGAAACATTTACTGTGCATTTAATAACCCGGTCATATGGATTCTGTGTTACCAAATTCTCAAAGAAAAATTAAGCTCCAGATACGACACATCCTATTAAGAATAAAATAAAATCACTATATCGATAAAACGTGGTCCTTTTAAGGTTTTAAAATGCAAAGCTGCAACACCATTAGTTTTATCTCCTCAAGACCTGAGATCTTCCTCTCCTGAAAGAACTTGATATTCCAAATCACAGGCTTTCAAGAGCATGGCCATTCTGCCTGCCTTTCAGCGGTTGGACAGTATATGCTGCTCACTCTGTATCCAAGACAGTCTAGGAGGTTACAACAAAGTTACTCTGAAAATCTCGGTGCACTGGGAGATAAAGCAGCGGTCAAGGCCAAGGTGCTGAAGACTTGGATCGGGAGAAGCCAGAAAATGTATGGGATTAAAGAGGCGGAGCTACATCTCTCTTGTTTTATAAAGAAAGGCTTTACATCCAGTTGACATGAATGAGATAAAGGAATCATATTTTGTATTTTCTGTGGACCAAACTTGAAAGGAGACCCCAAAACACATGCACTTATACTGACAGTCAGGAAAAAGGAACCCACCCACTTCGGAATACCACTTACCTGTTAGTTTCTATTTTCATCCTGCCGAGCTGTACATTCAGAGATCGGTTAGCACCCTGCGAATCGTGGGACACCGTAGAACTGAGCGTGCTCACCCCTGAGGTGGCCACAGCATCTTCGATGATGACGTGAGGTCTCCGGACAGTTTGATTGGAAGGCTGTTCCTCACGGTCGTCTTCTGCATCCAGATCTTCTTGCTCTGCGGTGTCACTCTCAGACGCAAGGCTAAAATGGGGCCTTAGTTCTGTAGGCACAATAGGAACAACAGTATCAATCAAATATGACTAACTGCCTTCATTTCTCATGGCACGAAGGTCATCTCCCCTGCTGTCAGTAAGGTATGCATTCTCAACTGATGTTCCAAAACTGAAGATGGATTTCTGTGCATTGATTCAGGTTTGTCCTTCCAGTGAAGTGGCAAAATTCACCAGATATATAAACTAAGAACGATCTAATTCAAGCAGAAGAAAAATGTTCACACTGTACATACATAAGATAGGTGGGAAAAGTACTAAAATCAGAAAGGCAATTATATAAAAATTGGGAAGAATATAAAAATTTGTTTATGTAAATATAATTCACTTTTTTGGATTCTATAATATTCGGCAAGTATTAAGTTGCTTATAAATGAAGAATGTGAGATACAGAGAGATTATTTAAACAAATGTAAGTACACAGAATGCTTTTTGCCTATAACAGTCAAAATGTAAGGGGATTGGGGGTGGGGTACTGAAAATGCCACTCTACTAAGACTTTCTGTTTTGGACTATTGGGTTGATTTTTAACGTGTGTCTTACTCCAACTTGTTGACTAACCACTGAAATTTAAAGTGCAAGTTACAAGTCTCCAGCTTGTATGTCTACACGTTGTGTGACATGAGTTCATCTGCATGTCACTTCAGAATTTGGATGATATCTTCCCATAGAAAATAATATTATAAATAGTGATAAATTCTCAAAATGGCCCAGAAAAAGAAATTATATTCATAATTTAAGTGAAATCAGGATAGCAGAAATACTGGATCAGGACTCCATATGCTATGGCACATGGAACTTTAATTGAATCTGAAATTCAACCCAGAAGAAAAGCACAGTCATACAACATTTTGCCTAGGTTTCCTGAGGGCTCACAGACTCTCTGAAGCCTGTCCCAAGAGTCCATGAACCACAGGTTAAGAGCACCAGTGTCTCAGGGAGAGAGCACTCCACTGGGAGTGATGGAAGACCCACACCACCACTCCAATATAACCACTATGGCAAGACAACCAAAGGCCTCCAAGTTGCCAAATCCACTAGGTCACTCTCTTTCCTTATTTTACTAGACCTGTGGATAGCATTTTCCTTTAAATCCTTTGTTGCTGCTTCTCTTCTTCAGAGTCTTTTTGTTCACTACCTGCCCTTAAAAGCTGGAGCTTGGAATTCTACCGGTCACTTTTTTATGATTCTATTATACTTACTTTCCATGGATGAGCTCATTAAATCTATGAGGGTTAAATCCTTGTGATGTGTGGATAAAAAACTATATTTCCAGCCCTGATTCTGTCAGATTCTGTCACATCTAGTACCTCCTAGATATTCCTGTTGGGCAGGCTATTTAAATTCAACAATCTAAAAAAGAATTCATCTTTTACTCACAACAAAAACCAGACTGCCCTTCTTAGGGCCAGACCTACGCAGCCCTGACTTCCTTTATCTCTCTCTCTTTTTTTTTCTTTCACTTTTTATGTGGTAAAAAGTTCATGACATAACATTTAAAATTTTCACCATTTCTAAGTGTACAGCTCAGTAGGGTTAGGTATTTGCGTATTGCTTTTGAACCAATCTCCAGTACATTTTTATCTTACAAAACTGAAACTCTATACCCATTAAACAACACCCCGTTTCCCCCTCCCACCTATCCTTGGCAACCACCATTCTCCTTTCTATGAATATAACTACTATAGATTCCTCATATAAGCAGAATCATATAGTATATGTCTTTTTGAGACAGGCTTATTTCACTTAGCATAATGTCTTAAGGTTCATCCATGTTGTGGTGTGTGTCAGAATTTCCTTCCTGAATAATATTGCACTGTGTATTGGTAGGTACCACATTATGTTTATCCATTCAACTGTCAGTGGACGCTTGTGTTGTTTCTGCCTCTTGGCTATCGTAAATAATGCTGCCATGAGCTTGGGTATACAAGTATTTCTTTGAGGTCCTGCTTTCAATTATTTTGGATATATACCCAGAAGAGGAATTGCTGGATCATCTAGTAATTCTATTTTTAATTTTTTGAGGAGCCACTATGCTGTTTTCCATAGTGGCTGCACCATCTTACAATCCTACCAGCAATGCACAAGGGTTCCAATTTCTCCTCATCCTTCCCCTTTATTTCTTGAGGTTAACCAAACTCCACTTTTACTCTGCTTTTTGCGTTATCTCTTTTCTCTTTCCAAAATTCCACTTCCTAATTCATCTGTAATAGGAGTGACTCAAAAATCAGGTGTTTCACTTTTGCAAACTCAGCACTTAAGTAACGTAGGGGCTAAGACATTATTAGCCTCTCAAAAAATGTTGGCAGAATGGAAGGGTTGTCCTACTTGGATTATTTGTATTTAGAAGGGAACGAAATAAGGAAAACAGATTTTACTTTAAAAATAATTTAATAAAGGGCAATTCTAGGTTAAATTAGAACATAAGATTAGGCCTTTAAAAATTTTTCTAAAATTATTCTTAAATTTCTTTTAAGGTTTCTAAACTGAAAATTTAAAAACAATTAAAAATTTTTATTGTTCTGTTGACTATAAGCTCACTTGTGGGGAGGAAAGTTCCTGATATTTATTATTTTATTTAACTATCCCTTCATAGTTCCCTAACTCTGTACACTTTAAACTACCATAAATTATCATTTTATGTACGTATAAAGGACTAAGAAAATTCTTTCAAATAATATGAAGAAAGTAGAAGATTGTAAACGAATGTTATTTTTGTCTTTCATGGTGGCTCCTGAGTCCATATCACCAAATCACACATTGTAACATATGCAAATGAGATAGAACATCTGGTTCTTGTCCTCAGAACAATCTAAAGGAGAGCTAAGACTGACTATACAGAAGAGCCATAAGATCATGTATAAAGATAACATAAGTACAAATTAATACCGCTAAAAATAGCTTACATGATCTCAGGTATAGACCTAGCTACATATATAATTCACATGTACATGTGTTAAGAATGCTCAGTGACAAATAAAGCACATTTGCAGTGACGGCAAGACGGGATTAAACAACAATATTATTCCCACCGCCCTACCTGCCCACCCCAACTGGTTATTGCCCCAGAGGAAAATAACTAGATCAAGCTTCTATAACACAAGGTATTTACGATGCTCAAGAAAATCACAATACTTGTCAGTGCAGCGTATGCTTGCACTAAGATCCTCATGTAGTATAGAAAGCTGGTCGTTTTACATTCATGTGGTCATGGGGCACACAACAGATTCGGCTTTACAATTTGTATAACATCTGCTTTAAGCAGTTTAAAAACTGCTTAAAATTATTGTTAGTCTAGGAAGTATGCCTACATTGTCAGTTCTCTCCGCCCAAGCACTGCCAGCATGAAATCTATGCTCAGCATTTTTCCATCTGGTCACCCACAGCCGGGCTATTCTTGAGGAATAACAACAGATAGTTAATGTTGCCAATCATCTAAAGGCTGATTCTTGGTGACAAGTGAGAAAACAGCCTGAGAAAAAAACTCTTACAGGGCTTGCCCTGTACTACTCTCTGCTCTGTGTGCTCTTTTTGGAGAAAAGAAGATGGAGCACTTTTTAATTTTGAAACAATTTCGAAATAACAGAAAAGTTGCAAAAGTAGTACAGAGACTCCCCATACACCCTTCAGCAGCTTGCCCTAAACTTAACTTCTTACATAGCTTTGGTACTATCACCCAAACCAGGAAATTAACATCGATACAATACTAGGAACTAATCTACAGACCTTATTTGAACTTCACCACTTTTCCTGCTGATGTCCTTTTTCTGATCCAGGATCCCACACTGCGACTAGCTATCATGTTTCCTTAGTCTCTTCCAATCTGTGACAGTTCCCCTATATTTTTTTTATCTCCCATGACCTCCATACTTTTTAGGGTCATGTATTTTGTATTATGTCTCTCATTTTTGATTCAACAATGTCTTATCGTGATTAGGTTGTGGCTAAGAATTTTAGGCAAGAATACCACAAAGGTAATGTTGTGTCCTTCTACAAGTAAGTACATCAGATCAGGAGGTACATGATGCTGATGTGTCTTATCACTAGTGACGCTTACCTGGATTGTTTGACAAAGGGGGTGTCTGCCAGGTTCTTCCACTGTAAAGTCAGTTTTCACTTTGTCATTAGTAAATGTCTTGTGGGGAGATAATTTGAGACCATTTAAATATCCTGCTTCTCATCACTCTTTTGCCTACTAATCTTAGCAGCCATTAATGGTTCTTGCCTGCAATAATTATTACTATTTTGTTTCCTATGGTGATTTTCTCTTTCCTTTATTCTTTCTACGCTTATTAGTTAGAATGCTACTAAAACATAGAGCTGGCCCTTCTCCTCCACATATTTCTTTATTCGATTATTTAGAGCAGTATTGGACTCATAGAGATTTAATTTATTCTATGGGCTGTCATTATTTGATTTGATTTGATTTGATTTGATTCAATGGCTCAAATTGTTCTGGCTTAGACTCTTGGGAACTCCCTCAAGCTGGCTCCGTGTCCTTTCAACAAGC
This sequence comes from Rhinolophus hipposideros, assembly GCF_964194185.1. NCBI lineage: Eukaryota > Metazoa > Chordata > Mammalia > Chiroptera > Rhinolophidae > Rhinolophus > Rhinolophus hipposideros. The sequence goes on along the minus strand of NC_138049.1, from coordinate 25,605,930 downwards.
CTCCATCCTTTTGGAGGCAGTTCTGTACTTTTTGGCATTACTACATGTTCCAGGTTCATCTTGTACTTCCCTTGCCCTAGGCCTGGAACCAACCATGTCTCCAAGGAGTTCTGATTCCTTTTATTAGAGAAATGGCATTTAGAAACCAAGATCTGGGTGCTCTCGGCAAACAGACCTAGAAAATGTATGTGCTAATGATGGTATACTTTTAAGTTGTTCTTTTCTTTCTTTCAGAATTTCGTTGGTTAATTGTAGTATTTTGTCATCTAAAAGGAATTTTTATCTGGGGACTATGAAAACTGGTATTGTTAATGTAGTTTCTTTGAGTCTTAATTGTATAACAAAACCTTTAGGAACATTCGAAATTTGATGGAACTAAATGCTTGACATCGGTTCATCTTGGTCATATATTTTATCATTTATATAATGGTGTCCAGTGTATATTGCCTTCTCCTATCCTGAAAGTAATATAAAAAATACTTCCTCCATGTAATTCTCCTCTAAAGTTTCCTTTTTAAAAAAAAAACAAACACATCTTTTCAAACAGTAATTTCAGTTTTCTCTGAGATTCCTAGTGGCCTCAAAGAAACCAATTTCACAGTGGAAAGACAAAGAACTTTCCTTAGCAAACGCTTTTCATAAAGAATGTGGCTTGTTCCACACGCAGGTTGGGTTAAAGCAGTGCCCATCCCTGGGACACCCAGGTGAGGAGACGTGCCTCTCTGCACTCTCCCTCAACATAACAGCTTTTCGCCTGAAGCATGATAATCAGTGTATTTTTTAAACATTCCATTTTGGAAGAATTGTAGATTTCCGGAAACACGGCAAAGATAATATAGAGAATTCCCATATTTCTTCCACCCAGCTTCTTTCATACATCTTATGTAACTGTGATGTATTTGTCAAAACTGAGAAACTAACATTAGCGCAATACGAGTAGCAAAACTACAGGCTTCATCCATAGGCCACCTGTTTTACACTGATGTTCTGTTTCAGTTCCAGGTTACAATCCATTGCATTTAGGTAATCCATTTTAAAAGGAACATTTTTAAAAAAATTAGATTAACAGATTCTTTATATGGTATTTAAATTATTTTAAAGTATAATCCCTCTCTCCTTTCCTCATTTGGGCATTCTTAATTTAGGTTATTGTGTTCAACGCATGGCCTGTACCTATCCCTTTTACTGATACATACCTATTCCCTTTCACCCCTTGTATCTTTTGAGACTATAACATACCCCTCTATAGTACATTTCCCCACATCCAAGCTTATCACAATAAATCATCTAAATATTTAAGTATTTGTTAATTTCTTTAGACCATTGCATTAAATTTGCATTCCTTAGGTTCACATTCAATTGGTAGTCATGTGTTTCAAAGCCTCTCTAGATTTTTTTTCTGTAAACTACATATTATATAAACTACATATCATATACCATGTTTCCCAAAAAATAAGACCTAGCCGGACAATCAGCTGCATTGTGTCTTTTGGAGCAAAAATTAATATGACCTGGTCTTATTTTACTATAATATATGACCAGGTCTTATATAATATAAGATCGGGTATAATATAATATAACATAATATAAGACCAGGTATAATATAATATAACAAAATATAATATAATACAATATACTATAATACAGGGTCTTATATTAATTTTTGCTCCAAAAGATGCATTAGAGCTGATGGTCCAGCTAGGTCATATTTTTGGGGAAACAGGGTGTTAAATATTATATAGTATATATTATATATACTCATACTAATATGTGTGTAGGGGGGAATAGATTTAGATACATAAATTAGAAACATTTCTATTGTACTAATTTGTACATATATTATAAAGCATCCTAAAGTAGAAATTTAAAAAGATAAATATGAAATATTTTAAAATTTAGGGTATTTATAAATGGTTCTGCAAACTTTAAGTCTCCATCGATCCTTCCAAGTTGTGGAATTCCCTCTCTTCTCTCAGAATACCTTGTTTGACTTGAGAGTGAGGGCACTCATGTTGATCTTTATATTAAACATTAGTAAACACTCATTTCTCTCTTTCTTATGTAAGAAAGAAATATACGTAGAAGTTCTAATATTCCTGCACATGTTGTTCCCTCCAAATGGAGCACATCTCACTCCATGTCCCTCTAGCCTCCTACCTCTGCGTTCTTGTACCTGTGCATTCTGCAGGTCTCGATTTAAAAGACGTCTCCTAGAGTGTCCTGACCTACCACAGAGCCTAAAGTAGACTCCCTATTATTCTTTCTCCTTGGAAATGGTTTTCCCCCATTTGTGATACTTGTCACAATCTGAAACTGCTTTTATTTTCTTGCCTAATGGCCATTTCCCTCACCAGTAAGTAGCTGTGTCTGTTTTATTTTATTTTGTGTTGGGCATATTGTCCAGCACAGTAGTGCCTGGAAAAGAGTAGACCCCTCATAACTATTGGTTGAAACAATAAGTAAATGAGTTTCACCTGATTATAACAAATAAGGGTGAAAATTTGCACGACAGAAAAAAATTTAAAGAGGCTTTGAAACACATGACTACCAATTGAATGTGAACCTAAGAAATGTAAATCTAATGTAATACCCTAAAGAAATTAACAGACACTTAAATATTTATATAATTTATCATTATGATAAGCTTGGATATGGGGGAATTACTATAGAGGGGTTATGGTCTCAAAAGATACAAGGGGTGAAAGGGAATAGGTATGTATCAGTAAAAGGGACAGGTACAGGCCATGCGTTAAACATAGTAGTAACCTAAATTAAGAATGTCCAAATGAGGAAAGGAGAGAGGGATTATACTTTGAAATAATTTAAATACCATATAAAGGATCTGTTTATCTAACTTTTTTAAAAAAAATCTTCCTTTTAAAATGGATTACCTAAATGCAGTGGATTGTAACCTGGAACTGAAACAGAACATCAGTGTAAAACAGGTGGCCTATGGATGAAGCCTGTAGTGTTGCTACTTATTTTGTGCCAACGTTAGTTTCTCAGTTTTGACAAATATATCATAGTTACATAAGATGTATGAAAGGAACTGGGTGGAAGGAATACGAAAATTTTCTATATCATCTTTGCAATGTTTCCGGAAATCTACAATTCTGCCAAAATGGAAAGTTTAAAAAGCACACTTCAGCATGCTGTAGGCGAAATGCTGTTACGTTGAGGGAGAGTGCAGAGAGGCAGGTCTCCTCACCTGGGTGTCCCAGGGATGGGCACTGCTTTAATCCAACCTGTGTGTGGAACAAGCCACATTCTTTATGAAAAGTGTTTGCTAAGGAAAGTTCTTTGCCTTTTCACTGTGAAATTGGGTTTCTTTCAGGCCACTAAAAGTCTCAGAGAAAACTGAAATTGCTGTTTGATTTTTTTTTTTTTTAAGTGGAAACTTTAGAGGAGAATTACATGGAGGAAGTATGGGTTTTTATATTACTTTCAGGATAGGAGAAGGCAATATACACTGGACACCATTATATAAATGATAAAATATATGACCAAGATGAACTGATGTCAAGCATTTAGTTCCATTATATAGTATATAATACATATTATATGTTATATGTTATATATTATATGTGGTGGAAGAGCTTTGCTCAAATTTTTTTTTATTATTGGGTGGACTAGCAAAACATTTTGGAAGTTTGCCACAGAGTATGAATACATGCCTTATTTATGCCATAAAACCCAGCCCTTCTGTTTTTCAGCATTACCCCTTTTGTATGTCACTGCAAACATAGCTGGGATGTGTCTAGACCAGTGATTCCCAAATCTAGTTGAGTATCAAAATGACCTGGGAATGAAATTAAAATCAGATTCCTGGGCTTTTTCCACAGCTGATTCTCACTCAGTCTGGGATGGACTCTGAAAGCTGTAATTTTAAAGAACTCTTTACATCATTCAGTGCACTGACTGGTTTGGGACCATAGATAAAAGATGACACAGGAATGTGTTTTGCAGGCACAGATATCAGTATATTGAAAAGCATATGTATTTGGGTCACCTGTATAGTTTTCTCTTTCTCTTCATATCCAAATATGCTCTTTAAAGACCCTCACTTATAGTAAATATTTTGCTCAAACTGTATACCCTAGATACATGTTATTTGTTGGCTTTGAAAAGATTTAAAAAAAAAGAAGCTAACCTGGTCTTAAACTCAGTAAATGATAGACGAACAGTAATATAATATACCAAACATTGAATATTTGCAAAGTAATTAAATATTTGTAACCTGGAACCAGAATGGTAATGGCCGTCTGCACCGCCTTTCGGATGATACTGTCCAAGGCAAACATCCAGTGTGGCTTTATGTTATGATTCCGCAGAACTTTATTGACCTGCAGAAACAGATGGACATTTAGTCTACGGTAATTTTTAACTGCAAATAATCTAACTGATGCAAGCATTTGGATGACAATTTATCAGTAAAATAACGAAAAAGTTTCTTCACCATGAGTTGTGAATAATTTATTTATGTCACTGGAAAACAAATGAAAAATCGCCACTTCAGTTTAAAGTTCAGTGAACCCAATGTAAGCAAATGGGGTACGTTACTTAAATGAAAGGCAGTGTGGTTAAATGGGAATGTTGCATCACTGGGACTCAGAACGTGCAGCTTTCACCTTCCATGAAGTCTGCAGATTGGATGGTGGAGAAGGTAAAGGAGGGGAAAAATGAAAATGGTCTAAGGGGCTTTAAATAAAAATAAACACTATTCTTAAATGTTATGACCCTGCCATTTAACACAACCAAGTGTCTTGGCATACTCTGGTGATGTGGAAAAGCAGGTAAAGGGGGAAATGAGCATGTTCGTGCTACCTACAGGTATGCCACAGTGCATGCCTGATTTCCTTCCCACAGTTGTCTGTATCTCTGTAAACAGGGGAATAATCTGTTAAAATATTCCAGAAAAGCTGTCACATTAAAAATCTTTGGATGGATCTTGAGAATATCATGCTAAGCGAAATAAGATGGAAAAAGTCGAGAACCATATGATTTCACTCATATGTGGGATATAAAACTGAAAGCAACAAACAAGACAAATAAACAAACAAAACTCATAGACACAGCCAACAGTTAATAGTTACCAGAGGGAAAGTAGGTGGGGGGGAGATAGAAAAGGGTAAAGGGGGTCAAATATATAGTGATAGATGGCCTTTGGGTGGTTAACACACAGTGCAATATACAGATGATGTATTATAGAATTGTACACTTGAAATCTATATAATTTTATTAACCAATATCACCCCAATAAATTTAATAAAATTTTAAAATTTTTGTTGTAAGGGACTCTTTTTAAAATGTCTAGTAATATTTCATACATTTAAATAGACACTGAAATAGATATACACATTACCTTTTTTAAAAAAACTGTGGCAAAATACACATAACATAAAATTTACCATCTTAACCATTTTTAAGTGTACAGGTTCAGTGACATTAAATACATTGACATTGTTGTGCTACCATCACCAATGTCTATCTTCAGACTCTTTTCATCTTGGAAAACTGAAACTACACCCATTCAACACTAACTCATTGCCGTCTCCATTCAGCCCCTGGCAACCGCCATTCTACTTCTTGTCTCTGAATATGACTACTCTAGGTGTCTCACATAAGTGGAATCATACAGTATTTTTGTGATTGGCTTATTTCACTTAGTTTAATGTATCAGAACTTTGTTTATAAGGGTGAATAATATTCCATTTTATGCATAAACCATATGCATTACCTTTTTAAAAATAATCTTTATCATAAGGCTAAAAGAGGCTTATTTAATATTTGGGTTGACTCCACTAATTGCTGGTTGACACAGGCCTCTAAGAAAAGAGGCTATTTTCCCAGAACGTCTCTGACTAGATATCTTAGAGGAAGCTAGGGAGGTGACCTAGCTGCCATCCCACACCAAAAGCTGTAGTTACATTTGTTTATTTCTGCCCATGGTTCATCTTCCCCCAATCCCCCAGTTTAGAAGGGAGTGGGCCTGACGAGTTCCGTGTAGTAGTTACTGCTGAGGAAGTGAAGCATTGCTAGGTTCTCGGAAATCCTTTCAGAGTGAGTTTGTCCTTCATTTCTTAAAGGATTTTCCTATTTATTTGGGTATAACATCTAGTAAACTAGAATATTTCTCTCAAGAGTCACATACAGAAGATGGAAGAGGGATCCTCTACAACAAAGACTTGCTCCTCATAGCTTTTCATTAAACAGTATATTTCACAGGGCCCATTGTTTGGGTTCATTCTCATTCTGGACAGTGAATGGACAAGAGCAGAAGTGTGTGTGTGTGTGTGTGTGTGTGTGTGTGTGTGTGTGTGTGTGTCCTGAGCCCAAGACCCAGGATCATAACTAACTGCTCTCAATCTGAATTCTACGGGCCAATTTGCTTTCCAACCATTAAGCTGGAAGCCAAATGTGTGGGCAAGTGTAAATTCACTAAATTATTTCCTTCTATCCGTAGATGGCTGGGTTTCCCTAGTTACGGTTAAGTGCGCCTTTAGCATTTAATATGAGTGACAGGTTTTGTCAGTTGCTTTCATTTCCCGAGACCTCAGTCAAGTCAGGAATCTTGTCCCTACCCACAATATAGCACGAAGACCAGGTAGTTTACACAGAGTCTCAGAGAACATTAGTGGCTGTTGAAGGATGATAATTTGGTTTTAAATCAGGGATCATTGGACGCTCCAAATACAACTGCCAAGATACCTTCTACATAGGAGCAGTACACACATTAGGAGTGATTTAATTTTTGGAATTTAAATAAAATTATGCAAAGTGCTTCCAGATTCAAACCACAGACACAGTCAATAACTCTCTTATTTCACTCTCCTATCCCTTGTAAGGGCCTTCGGGGAGGGGTTTCAGGCTTTTTTTGGTACAAAGCTCCAGAGATAGATCTCATTCAAGAATAACACATATGTTTTTGAATCAGGCTTTTTGGAGGACCGACTTGTAGTTTATGTTTTACAGTAACTCAATGTGAGAGAAAGGGTCGTCAGCTACCTCATTAGATCATGTGGATCAATTTTCACTCAGGGATGCCATGTCCTCTGAAGTAAATTGATGGCTAGGAAATATTAAACAAACATGTTTAAAATGTTCTGAATGGAAACCAGAGTAAAACTGAAAAAAACATTTTTTTCCCCCCTTGGTTTTATTTAGCAGTGGCCATTCCAACCTGTACCGTTGTGTGTGTCTACACGACCACTAGATGGCATCTCTCATATAAAATTAGAAAACGCATGACTAGTGTGTTCTGTTGCTCAAGTCAGCAAAATAAATAGTGAGTGACCCACAACATGATTTCATAAGAACAAAGTTCAGCCAGGAGAGATGTTTATGAGTTTTGTTATTTTCCATCGTGTTCAATTTTATGTGTATCTAACTTTGGGGGATACAAGTACACAAAACAATAAATCTCATACTTACAAGCACACAGGTAAGCAACCATCTCACATTTACTTATCATCCAAAGAGAAGAGAGTTCATTGAAATTATTAAACAAAGACAAGATAACAGAACTCACGTTTCATCCTATTTTTCTGACTACTGTCAGCTGGCGTGTGTAGAGAAACATTGGCAAAATGCCATACTTACAGCATCCTGAAAACCAAAGAGCACCACCTGGACTTGGCTAATGCCGTGGCTGTCGAAGTCGAGCTCTAACTTCAACTTTGACAGGGTGGTGGCTATGATTTTTCGGTCAGTGGATCTCACAAATTCTCTGAGGCTTGCGATGAGGGTTGTGATGTGCTCCCATTTTAATTTAGGTTCTTCAGCCCCCTGTGAATAAAAACCAACAACCTGTCTGTCGATCTGTGCTGGACCATATGTGAACGATTGGGCTCTTTCCCCCCGCCCCAACTCTCCTCCCCAAGTAATAATCAGACTTTGGGAGGAAGGGTGCCTACCTCACACATTGGCCAATAGCTATGATAGAGTCAGATATACAAAGCTTTGTCCAAACAGAGACAGGCTGAGGCAATCAGATTCGTGCTCTCAGAAATTTTAATTGGGAACTAAAGAGAGATTCAGCCAATAAGCCACTGGATCTCAAACTCAAAGTCTGCCCAGGGAGAGAAGTCATAAAACACGAGCAAGAGTATGTCAGTCATGAGGAAGAAAGCGGAAGAATGACAATCGATAGGGAGAGGAGAAGTGGACACACACAGAAATGGTACACCAAGTGGGCCAATAGCCACTGAGCCAGAGAAAACGTGTGCAAAGTCCTGGAACTTCAAGACCCGTGGAATCACTCTAGTTTCAGTCTTTGTGAGGAACTATGGTTGGAATTCCTTAAGAGTCCACTTAAGAGTCCTCTTATTGCTATGTGTATCTACCTACAACATGTCCCCAGGACTTCAACTGCTCTTACAGGGTGTCCAATCCTTGCAACCGAAAGGGCTTGCTGCAAACTTCATCCTTGAAACAATTCCTTATCCACCAATGAGGCAATTAGTTATAAAAATGGACCAATGGACTATTTTATATATTAAAAATAAAATACGGTATTTAAGCAAATTCCCTCTCTCAAGTTGACTTTTTAAATTTTTATTTTGTGCAAGGAATATTGCTTCCTTACAGGAAACATAGTAGAATGTTACTGATGCTCTTTAACTTTAAGAACCAACAGGATGTTTACTGTGCTCATTTCTATCTCATATTGCATATTTTGTCCTCATCATTAAAATTAAATTCCTCAACTGGGCTGTGAAAACTACAATTTCTAGGATTCTATTAAAATAAAAGAAATGCACCATCAAATTCTTCCTCTCAATATATTTTCATCTCAGAGCTTCCTCTCATGTGTATGTTTTCATGATAAAAGATTATATTGAAAAGCTTGGAAGCTGTCAGTAAGGGAATATTTTAAAATCAGACTGGGAACAATTACAAACTTTTTTTCTTTCCTTACTGCGAACTAAATTACACCCAAAGTAAAGATTTATAGGCAATATCATAATAACATGAAAATATGTCCAAGAAGAAAAATGTGAGTTATTCGAAAATTGGAAGCTTCTCTTAGTGAAAAATCAGCTACATGTTTGTGAGCAGTTTAAATAACAAACATTTTTTGACATTAGCTTTGTTCTCACAACAGGAAAACATGTTGCTTCTTGTTTTTGGAGGTGTGTGCGGCTGTCCTATAAAGGAACACTGTCTACTCTGGGAAATATATTCTCTAGAGTATTTCAGCCACTTATATACCATTATTTCTGTTTTAACTCCTGTCTCCGTGTGCACTCACTAATGTTCCTTCAAAAACGAGCATCTTAGGTATCAGGTGAACCTGATTCACTATGAGAAGGTAGCATCTGACAGGGTGCCTTTCCTGAGCACTCCTGGTACCATCACAGAATCTTCTGCAAAGGTGCTATGCTTCATCCTTTAAACTTCTTTAAAAGTGATGCATGGATTTCAGAAAGATGCTAGACTGAAAGGGCATTCGTAGCCTTGTTTGAGGACCTGACCAACATCTCGAGTTCAGTCTTATTACAAAAGATAGGCTTAAATGTAAAGATGTATCTAGAAATATTTAATACAATGGAAAGAATTACTTCTATCTGGTTGTAGAAAAATTGTAAAGATAGTAAACAATTATTAGTCTGTTTGATAATGATAACAATAACAACAGTTAACATTTGTGGAACACTTTCGATTATTATCTCAATTGCTCATGATCTTAGTTATTCCTTATAGCATTTCCTCTATTTTTTGGATTAGGAAATTCAGCTTCAGAGAAGTTAAATAACTTGTCCAAATTACACAATCTTTAAGTGATGGAGCCAGGCCTCAAACAGATGCAAGCTGAGTCTGAGCCCAAGCTCCTAAACCATTACATTGTACTGCCCCAATTAGTTAGAACAGCTAGTGTTAAACCCGGGTCAAGACCAGCTCTATTAATAGATCACCATGTGATAGCCCAGGAAAGGACTCATGGCACCGGGAGCAGGACAATCAGAAAGACCCTCACTGTCACTTGATGATTCAGAGGGTGTACCAAGGCATGCCCTCTGATGGCTGCTTTTAAGGAAGGCATTTGTTCCTTTCTCCATTTAGAGAACATTTAGTGTGCGTTAAAAACCAGGAAGTCACAAACAACTGAATAGGATTAACCAACATCAACATTTAAGAATTTTAGCACAGTCATGGTAGTGGTCTCTTGCCAGGCTCTGTGTTGAGAGCTGGGACAGACAGCATCCTGCCCCAATGGACCGACAGTCCAGCAGGGAGACAAAGAAAAATCCCTAACGAAGCAGACATTTTCTCTACAGGAAAAGCACACTCCTTGGGGGTGAGTACGAGATTTAGGCACTCCCTGTGTTGTTCTGTGTTTCTGACCTAAAACAGGCCTCTTATACCTGTGGCCACAGGAGAAGCCTTCACTCCACGGTGGCTAATCGGGACTTCCTTTGCTCCCCCTACCAAGCCCCATACCCTCCCCGCTTTATGTTTCTCCTGGCATTTGTCACCATCTGGCATCCCACGGAGGAGAGCAGTGTGGTGGTTAAGAGCACAGACTGGGGAGCCAGACTGCCTTGGTCCAAATCCTGACTCTGTCACTTTGGCTGCATGGCCTTGGCAATTTAATCTCCTCCTCTGTGTAAAATGAGAATACTAATAGAACTATTACTATAGCACTATTGTCATGAGGGCTAAATGAGGAAATATGCATGAAACACTAAGAACAATACTTGCCCCATAGAAAGTGGTTGTTATTATATATGTTTCATAGGTATAATTATTACATATTATAACTGTATGTTTAACTATATATGGTACTATATATTTAAATACATATTTATTAATTTTTTTATTGGTTCCTTTTTTCTCTAGAATGTCAGCTTCACTGGCATGCAGTTTTTTATTTTTCTTTCAGTTTTGTTCACTGTAGTGTCCCCAGCACACAGAACAGTGTCTGGCATATAGTAGACGCTCAATAAGTGTTTGCTGAATGAATGAATGACCTCCAATTGCTGCCCAGTTGCTCTTTTCATCTAAACCTAGTTCTCCTTATTTCATGCCATCCCATTCTCAGTCTTTGAATGACCACAGTGAGCAGAAGGAAAGGCAAGAGAGAAAACTAAACTCCGTCTCCTTCACACCTCCTACCACTCCTGAGCGGTATCCGGGGCACTCATCCTACCCCCAGCTCAGAGTCCTGGCTGCCCCCTCCATACTGGGCCTCAGAGGAACTGCTCAAGGCAGCTTTCCTTTAGGACTCAAGTCAGAGTTGTCCCAGAAAGCACAGATTGGTGCTCATTTGGGTTCTCCTTGTACCCAGAGATCCTTTCGGCTCCTCCTAAGGCATCAAAAGAGGTGGACATTAGAGAATTCCTAAGATGATGGAATAAGCAGAGAAACTAAGTGAGGTTCTCAAGACAAAGACAAGCAGGGACTGTATAGCAAGAACCAAGAAAGAGAAAACCTGGCTCCATGTACACCCCAATACAAACTGAGAAGAGGCAATCTGTTCAGCTGAGAAACTAAATACTTGACCCAACTTTGCCAGCTCCACCCTTTTTGTAGCTATTTTTCCAGGACAGAAGGGAAGGAAAAAGGTATATACATAGTCCACACTGATCAGGGAGGACAGGTGGTGGCCACAGGAGCCAAAGCAGGTAGACAGTACCCGTACAACTGACGGAGGAGACTAAGTGTCTTGTCTGGGACCACACGTGTCTATGGAAGCTTATATTCACAGGAGGCCTGGAAGGCCACCAGAGGCCTGGTGCTGGGGAAACCCTATATCCCCCGGCGCAGAGTGGGCAACAGGATTCTTCCTGATATGTGTAGACAGAATCCCAGGGAACACATGCCCAGGTGTTGTGCACCGAACTGTGTTCCCCACAACCGCAAACCCGTGTGTTGGAGCCCGAACCTCTAAGGTGACTGCATTTGGAGGAAGGATCTTTAGCGGGTACTTAAGGTTAAATGAGAACATAAGGGTGGGGCCCTAATGCAAGAGGACTAGTGTTCTTATAAGAACAGGATGAGCAACAGACCAGGGGCAGAGAAAAAAGGCCAGATGAGGACACAGCGAGCAGGCGCCACCTGCAAACCAAGGAAAGAGGCCTCAGGAGAAACCAAAACTGCCAACACCTTGTTCTTAGACTTTCAGCCTCCAGAACTGTCAGAAATAAATTTCTGTCATTTTAGCTGCTCAGTCTGTGGTATTCTGTTACAGCAGCCCTAGCATACAAATACACTATGGAACCAGAGTTTCACTGGCCAGCTTTGTTTTTTCATAGCACATGCGGCCTTCTAGCACACTATATGATTTACTTATTATTGCCCATAAGCTTCCATCTGAATGTAGCCCCACAAGTCCAGGGGTGTCTGTTGTATTTCCTAAACACTCAGAAGAGTGACTGAGAGGTAGCCTTGCGTTAATATCAGAATTAGCAATTGGGATGGCTCAATTTATGTGTTTACTGATTGAGCGACTAAACAAATGAGTAAAAAGTAAAAGAGGCTTGTAGGGACTAGTTGGAACTTCACTAACATGGAAACCTTGCTTCTGACTTAAAAATAGCTTATGTTCAGAAATGTGGTTTCTACATTAGGGATTTGCCCCCTTTTCCCGCCTCTGAGGTAGGTTTCTTCTGAGCACTACAACTTCCTCATGTCTCCACGTCACCTGGGTTAATTCTCATAGGTTATGACAGTTCAAATCTGTGAACTCTGGGAAAACGAGATGTTTTACCTGAGCCAAAGATTCCATTAAGTTTCTCACAACTTTGTCCTGGTCTTCTGTCAGGATCCTATGAAGGGTGGCCCGTCTTTCACTGTCCTTCTTCAGCATAAAGAATCCAGAGTCTTTTTCCTCAGGGGAAGGTGGGGCGCTATGATCTTCAAAATTTTCATCTGGAATGCTGCAATAAATTATACAGCATAAATCACAATTTCCTTTATAAAATGACATACATCCTTCACCCAAGATAAGTCAGGTCTTTACCCCAAAAAGAGGGTCCGTATTCCTTTTACATCTTTTTCTCCGCAGGATTTGGCTCTTGATTTGAAAGAGAAGGGGTCCACCTTTAACTCTGTGTCGGGAGAAACTGAGCCGTACTCACTGCTGCTGCTCGTATCTTCCACCAGGACAGGTACTGGCAAGGATATGCTCCTAAGATATTCTGCTTGTCATGAGAAGGGGGAGAAACACAATCAATGCTTTTTAAAATGTACTCATGCTGAAACAGTGACAGAAGGAAAACAATATTATAATAGGTGTCAACTGTCTCGTTCCAAAGATTCCAAAACGTATGCTATGTAAGAGGCTGGTCATGGGATTATGACTACTCTCCATGCTCAATATATGACCCATGCAGGGGGGGTCGGAGAGGAAAGGGCCTCTGGGCTCTACAAGGATTATCTGAGGCAAGAAACAGTGGAGGAAGCGTCAGGCCCAGGAGATCCTGGGTTCAGATCCTGTCATTTTTATTGACCACCTGTCAGATTTTTGGAAGGTCATTTACGGGTCACAGTTTTCACATCTCTAAAACACAGGACCAGATTCATAATTTTTAAACCATGTTCCTTAGAGGTTTAAGGATCCACCTTTAGTATCTTTGATGGGGTGTGTAGGATGCTGTGATTCTAGACACAGGTTTCAACCTTGTTTTACTTAAAATAAATAGGCTCTGCCAGTCTTATTTATAGTATTAGCTCTATCTAAGGATTCATTCAAAAAAGGTTTCTTGGTTAAACACAGATTTCGGAAACCAAAGGACGAGGTGTTCTCTTAGGTCTTTCTCAGTTCTTTGATACTATGATTGTATGGCAAACATGGGCTTTTATTTTGATGGAGACTGAGTTGATTCAACAGGAGTTGCCTACATATCATTAAATATTGGTTTTTAAAAAAGTAATTTTTGCCAGAAATATCTTTACCAAACAAGTGTCCGAATACCACAAAAATCCTTTACTAAACAAGGCAGATGTAAAATTGTAAAAAAGGAAATCAATACACTGTTGCCTGGAATCCCCCTTTTTAAGTTAATTCCTTTTGGACTGGGCTGAATCAGCAACTGCCCCAGTCTCAAAGACATGGCACGGTCACTTAGCAGTGGACTCCTGACTCTGTTAAATGTGCCTGCACATCAGTAATTATTAACAGCGAGGAGGTGACTGAGGGTAAGCCATTTTCCAAGGTCACTCTGTCTTCGAGTAAACATAGTTCTGACCCCAACACCCATCCTCTTAATTCTAACTCTATAAAATCTTAGGATTCTGTAACATCATAAGTGAAGTTAGTCTCTAAAGGCAAAGCAAAGTCCAAACTACTCATGAATTACCCTGAGCACAGAGGGTGAGAAGGCACGTGGGATACGTGACTGACTCTAAGAGTTCAGCAGATTTATACTTTCCATCTCATACTCATTCTAAAGCACATGTTCACTGAGAAGACTTGCAGGCATAACTGTCAGCTTTGGTTCTCTCTCTCTTGCCAAGTGTGGAGAATTGAGTTCACATAATTTCAATGTGTGTATGTGATGAGAATCTGTTTCCTGCAACAAAAACCTACTCCATGTGGAAGGGATAAAATTATCATGGACTGTGCCTTCTGGGTAGGACCCCAGGCTCTTTTGGTATATTTTTAAAAATTCTATTCTCAGAACCAAATCTGTAAAGTAGGTATTGTTACCAACACAGAATGCCAGATGAAACAAATAAATTGCTGCATTACCTATTTAGAAAGTGGCTCAGTTGGGAACAGAACCAACTTCTGCATAACACCAAAGTCAGTAACCATATTATGATACCAAAAAAGGCTGGTCAGAAGGCTGCAGAGCACTCCAGGGTCTACCTAGTGCAAAATACAATGACTGCCTTCCAAAGTCTAGGCTGCCTGTGGAGCCAGGCCCAAGAGGAAGGGGCTCTCCACGAGTTCTCCCTGACTCTCAGAGTTCAAGATGGAAAACAGGAGAGGCTATGGCCAAAAAATTCCAATTACTGGGCCTCTACTCTAGGCTGACTGGCTTTGAGGCACTTGAGGAACCTGCAAAATCCAGCCACTGTCCTGGGGAACAACACACATTATGGCCCCGGCACTAATTGATCAATAACTCATTCAACTTAGGGAAATCCAAAACCATGGTCATTTTTTTATTATTCCTTGAAATAAATTAGTTGATCTTCTTAGAGCAAATTGACCTTCCTAGTTACGATCTGCAAAGGCCAACATTAAAACCAAAACCAAAACACAACTACTCCTGAACAACTGAAACTAGAGAGAACACACGACCCGAAAGTTGAGGAAGGTGTGTGGCATGGAAATTTTCCACAAGAAATCCATTAGGTGGCGAACTAGCTCCTAGATAAGGAAATGTGGACTCCCCTCAAATTGAAGATTTCAAAAGTATAATCATCTTGCATTTAGGGAGGAACAACGGGAGCCTCCCTCATGAAATAGAAAGGTGAGGGGTTTCTGAAGGAATGAGCCAGGCTTGCAGCTGCACACACGACTACTACCCAGCAGCCTCCTGTGTAAGCAGGGAGTGGGGGGTGAGCCTATGTGATCGGCAATCTCGAGCTTATCATACGATGCACCCAGTTTCAGCTCAATGGAAAATATGAAAACAAACTCACCATTTGATCCAGGTGAAAGAGCTGTAGGAAGAAAAGCAAAGAGCGTCATAAGCACACACTGGGTTTGTTGTTCGACTGAGAAATCGACAAAAAGTGAAGGCTTAACGTGGAATCAATGTCCTTTCCAAGCACTCAATCTGCCCATCCTTATCCCATATAAACACCCAAAGTGCCCACAATGGATCATTTACTTGTTCTTTTCTATCTGAAATGAGTTACGGACATTATTGCAAAACGACAATTTATATTTTTATGCTGCTGTCTTATTTACAATGGGCAATCTTTCTTCTTTTTTAGGGGGAGGTTACTTATTCAGAAAGATAGTCTCTAAGAGGCAAGAGGTATTTTCTACTGCCTAAAGTAAAAAGAACACATTATCTAGATGGCTTGGAAGTTTCACAGCTCTATAATAGCCCGATAGCCCATTAGATGTCATTTGGAGTTTCAGCTCTGAAAGGCTGTATTTCATCCCTTTTCCACTTTAATCTTTGTATCCGCAATGCTAGGATACTATACATACTGATACACTAAATACCTCCTAACCAGATGATGGAAGACTATTATGTATGAAGTCCTGGTATTTGTGAGAGTGATCGTGACACAGCTTCCTGACACTGAAACTCAATGCCTGAGAACACTGTGCCAATGTTTATGCCAGTTTCCTATCAATATCTGTAAACATGGTGGCTTACTTCAGGAAAAATCTGCCATCTTAAAAGCTTAGGATTTAGTGACTCTGACCCGTATCCTCTTTAATGCAACCACATACCTGAAAGCTTAGGTTGTGTCCTTTTCTTTTTGCTTGAAACTTTTAAGAACTCATCAGTAAGCAAGTCGTTAGCATAGGCTCTCTTGTCAGGGTCTGGTTCGAAACATTTCAGT
This sequence comes from Rhinolophus hipposideros, assembly GCF_964194185.1. Taxonomy (NCBI): domain Eukaryota; kingdom Metazoa; phylum Chordata; class Mammalia; order Chiroptera; family Rhinolophidae; genus Rhinolophus; species Rhinolophus hipposideros. Next base: position 25,589,454 of record NC_138049.1, on the reverse strand, counting down.
ATGAATGCCTTGGCCTCTGCTGACATGGACTCTGGGATCTCTGGGTGAACTTTGAACATTCCCACCTAAGACACAGCACAACATGACTTCTGAGTGACCATATCATCACATGAGCTCCTGGTTTCATTATTTGGTCCCCTAGCGCAATACAATCCATTATCATATATGTACTACAAACTCGTGGCTTTTCTCAAAGTGAGAGAAGATGTTTTTTCTGTAGGTTGTGGAAAGTTTCCTGAGTGCTTTTGTAACCATCAATGACATAGGCCAAGTAATTAGCTTAAGAGAGTAGACAGCACTATGAAGTAATAATTCAATACTTAAATCTTTCAAACACATCAGCACACTGGTGTGCAAAAAAAACCCAAAAAGCATTTTCACATGAGACCACTGTGTTGGTCATAATAGCTACGTGCCAGGAATTGTACTTGGCTTTTTCCATTTATGAATCTCATTGAATCCTCCCAACAACCCAATAAGACTAACTATTATCTCTGTTACACCAATGAGGAAAATGAAGCTCAGAGGGGTGAGGCTACATGGTTATGAAAAGGCAGATCTGGGATTCGAATCTTAATTTGTTTGGCTTAAAGCCAGTGTTCTTTCCCCTATGCCATGATTTGTGAATATTTCCCTCTCTCAAATCACCGACATTAAAAGAGACATTTAAAAATACTTTAAAATTAAACAGAATTTGTATAACAATTAGAATTTTCTCCCTGTTGCTGCCATTCTAAAATTTGTTTTCAATAATGTTTTCACGTATTTAGTACAGAGAAATTTTTCTAAGGAAAATTTTTTTGTTTTATGGTTTATATAAATGTATTATTATATAGATAACATATAATCATTTATGATAATTATGTAGCCTTTACTATGTGTCAGACAGATATTATTTCACACACTCCTCAAGAAAATCTTTATTAGTTAGGTACTTTTTATACCCACTTTATAGAGATGAAGAAACTGAGTACAAGAAGGGGAAGTAGTTTGCCTAAAATCATCAAATAACTTGACTGTGTTGGAGCCAGAATTCAAAGATCAGCGCCAGAATCTATGCTATCTCATCTAAAACATAGATGAGATATCTTCTAATAATCCCTGCACCGATTGGTAAAACAGCAGCATTTCAGAGTGGAGTCCTAGACACTGGTGAAAACTTGAAAGATTGACCGAGAAGAGAAAAATGTTCATTCATTTCAAATAAAGGCAGCTCTCGTTGCTCGTAAGGTTTGGTTACACTATTCATTTTGGTATCAGCAGTATCCCATCAAATCATCTTCAAGCTTAAAGTAAACCAAGCTTCGTACAAAAGCAGAAGGTATGTAACACAACCCCTCAGGAGAGGCTACTCACAAATGGAATAAGTGTTAGAAACATGTCAGTGGCAGGGAAAGAAATAAATTATTATCAAAAGTCCTCTGCCTTAGAGAATAGCAGACAAGTGAGCTTTCCTTTTCAGGAAAAGAGTTCTCGGTTTAAACTTCCCTCAGGGATGGCGGTGTGGCCCGTGAGGAGAGCAGGGACTCAGCCACAGGTCATTGCTTTGCCCAGTCCCTGGATTCTGAAGCTGTGGCCCCTGGGCTCTCTCAGCCCTATTTCCATATCAGGTGCTCCCCATTTTGGAAGGTGGGGCTACTTGCCACTCCCAAGAGTTACTAATGGGCAAATTCACAGGCTAGAAGAATAGGTATATGAGAATAAGATTGATGCACTTAAATAGCAATCATTGACTTTTTTATTTTAAATAGAGCCTTTGAATTCTTATGATAGAGAAGTAAAGGAAAATATTGCTTTGACTTAATACTTAAATAGATAAAAAAATGTTCTTATAGCTCCCTCTTGGAAGATTTTCAGACTGTGTTTCCCAAAGAGCTTAAATCATCTTTCACAGACTGGTGTGCTATTTACATTGCAGTGTGAAAAGGTGGTGAAAGGAAGTTACACCGAATTTCACTTTAGAGCTGAGAAAACAGGTGGAGAGAGATCCTCAGTGCGAGACATACGCATTGACTGAGGGGAGTGAATCTTCTTGAACTTATTAATATGTCCTGAGATGGCGTTTACTTAGGCTCCTTTCCTGTGGCCTAAAAACACACGACATACACCCATAGAATATCCAGTAGCTTTATCCATGCTTTTCAAGACATTTGAAATGTGACCTTGAACATAGCTGCTTGTGGTTCTCCCAGTTCATAAAAGGGTGGCTTTCCAGTGGCCATTTCGATGATCGTGCAGCCCAAAGACCAAATGTCTGCTGCTTTCCCGTAGCCTCTTGGGCCTTTATCTATTATTTCTGGTGCCATATACTGAAGGGTACCTGGAAATCATTCAAACACAGTCCCACTTTAAAAAGAGGAAACAGGAATATCACATGACAGTTTCAATTTCTCTACATAAGTAAGACAATTTTGAAAGCATGATTCAGGTCTGAATATGTCATCTTTTGTGTTCCAGTTTTCTCTGCTATTAATAAAAGAGGAAATAGCAGTTTTTATAATGGATTTTATTGGTGATATAAAAATAATTTACCAATATTATCTGGTTTTGAATAGATATTTTCTCATTTCTTAGATAGTATAATTAAGGCATTATTTCATTGGGACCTTTTAGAAACTTCTAACAATTAGTCACCTGAGAACAGAGAGAATACATCAACACAATCAGTTTTTCAAGCACACGAAGACTCCTATCATGAGATAACATTTCGAAGAACACTAATGTGTTCTAATCTTTTCCAAGAAAAGTCTAGGTCATTCATCCATTTCCGTAGATTTATATTTCTCAATTCCTCATTTGAATGTTTAATTCTTCTTTTTCATTCTTATTTCTAAATCATGAAAGCATGAAGATTCTGAAAGCCATTGTTAAAAAGAATTTAAATCATGTTTGCTGTATGTTAGTCTGTAAGTCAAATATATATGGCTTCTGCTGTGTGCCTGTGGTCCATGAAATAACAGGATTAACAGCTCAAAGAGAGGCCATGAACCACCAGTACAGACAAATCACCAGACAGAGTGAAGAAGAAGAAAATGAAAAATGAAGCTATATAAAGGGCTGTGTGGAATCAGATTTGAGGAATGTGGTAAGATGGAAAGAGAATTCAATGGGGAGCCAAGATCCTCTCATTCTAGTTCTGCTCTAGTATATCACATAAACATTCAATTGCAGTTGTCTCATGGGCGGACACAAATAAGAGGCTGGATTTGCACTTGTCACACTCCCTTAAGTGATTCCCCGAAGTCTAGCAACGAGAACAGAGTGCGAACAGGAACACATTATTACCACATCTCCTGCTTCTGATAAACTCATACAAATGATACAATCAGCAAGCAGGAACCCATCCAAGATGTCATCTTGAATTATTCAAATCCCGAGGCATGTGCCAAAAGAGCTACTTCAGTATTTTCTGATTTATAACCACTGACAGACATTTTGATAAATACAGACAACACCTTTATTGAATGCCTTGTGCATGATTTGTAGGTGAAAACTGCTATGCAAAATTCCCAAGTTTTTCCTATGAAACCACTGTCATGGGTTAGAAACTGGCTGCTGTTCATAAAAATAAATACAAATATATAATGTTTGTCACTGTCCTCTGGCCAGGTTTACCCTCTAGACCTCATCATCACGTATCAGTTGCCCATGTCCATGTTCACATTTTACTGCACAGGGCTGTTTTCAGCTGAAATCAGCAACATTATTGGAAAGAAGCATTTCAACTGGATAAGGATAAGATAACTATACTCCTCAAACCACCAACCCGGCTAAGATTTCTCTTCATTTATTGCTGCCCCTAAAGTGATCTTTTTTTTTTTTATAATGTAAATAAAATCAAGTGGTCTTTAGGAAAATATGTGTTGAAGTCTACTGCGTCTTTTGTTGTGTCTGGGTCTAAAACAATTAATGAGAGAATTTGAGTTGTTCTAATATCTCAGTAGAAATCACAACTGATCAACGATATAGTGAATTTTAAAAATTGCAATAAATCATGCAACGTTTTTATTCATCAGGTAACATTTTGAAGAACTCTGTCAATTGTGTTTAATTATCCCCCACTGAGCAAGTGCCAAAAAACTGGGTTTAGTCATGTGTTCATATCTGCTCATTTTACTCCACAAACACGTGACACACAATGTTTTATATAAAGAGATTTACAGAGCTGGATAATGAAGTTGCAAGCCAATCTGAACATTAGCCTAAGGAAACAAGTGAGAGAATTATCTCTAAAACCCATACCTCATATATCTGTACTCCAAAGTTTAAAAAAATTACTTTAATCTATTTTAGAATTTCTTTGCCACTGTAACCACCTGGGGAGCCACTATAACTTAGTAGCTAAAAGCTTAAACTTTGACATAACACTTCATCCATTCATTCACTCAGCAGAATTATACTGAGGGCCCACTATGGGCCAGGTTCTGTTCCAGGCATTTAGAATATAGCTGTAGAGTAAATAGACAGAAATGCCTGGGCTCGTGGAGCTTATATTTTTGCAGTGGGAGACAGACAATAAACTATAGCATGGTAAATAAGTAAATTATGAAGTTTGTTAGAAAGTGGTGTGTTATGACAAAAAAGTGAAAAATAGGGAAAGGGGAGCAGGAGAGCCTAGGGAGGGCTGCCATGTAAATAGGGAGGGCCTCACTGAGGTGACATCTGAGTTAAGACTTGAAGAAGGTGAGGGACTTAGCCATGCAGATAGCTGGGAGAAGAGCGCTACTAGCAGAAGGAAAAGCATGTGCAAAGGTCCTGCAGCAAAATGAAGGAAATGTAGGAAGGCCTATGTTTCTGGCACAGAGTGAGCAAGGTGGGTTGGAGTAGAAAATGAGGTCTAAAAGGTAATGGACTCCAAATCAGGTCAGAGCCTTGTCCACCATTGCCAGGATTTTGGCATTTGTTTGCTCTGAAAGAAGTAGAAAGCCACTGAGGTCTGAGTGATAGGGCTTAATTTATGTTTTAAAAGGGTCACTTTGGCTGTGGTGTTGAGAACAGACAGTAGGGGTGGGGGGCAAGAGAGGAAGCACGGAGAACAGGCTACTGAGGTAATGCAAGTATGAAACGAGGGTGGTCGCAATGGAGGCAGTGAGGAAGTGGTCTAATTTTGGACACATTTTGAAGGTAGAGCCAAAGGTTCCCCTCATGGATTGAGTTGGAGTGTGAGAAAAGAGAGGTGCCTTGGATAATTCTATGTTTGGAATGGCCTTCTATTGAGATGGGGAGAAGTGTGAGTGGAACAGGTCTGGGAAGAAGTTAATAATTCTACTTGGCATGTTAAGTCTATTTTGAATCATAACTCTATTTATTACTTACTAGCTTGGTGACATCGGGAGAGTTATTTAACCTCTTTGAACATTCATTTTCTCACCATAAACTGGGATGATACCTAAGGACTAGGGTTGATATATGAATTTCAATAAAATAACACATATAAACCACTTAACACAGTCGGGTATACAGTCAGCACTCCATAAATGGTAGTTGCTGCTGCCTTCCTTCTCACTACATCACCAAGAGGGGAAATAGGTCAATGTCTTTCAGCTCCGTTGATCAGAGGTTGACCAAGCAGCTCTGACTTGGCTAGCCCCGAGTTAGTGCTGTGAAGTCTATGATGGTGAGCGCATAAAGAATAAAGGTCTGTACCCCCCAGGCCCTCATGATTAACACTGGAGACAGACCTCCACACATCAGTCACACGTGTCACTCTCCCTTATGGCCACTGCAAGAAGTACAAGCAAAAGGCTCTGGGATGACTGATTTCTTATAACTCCTTCAGGAATTTAAAAAAAAAAAAATGTTTTCAAGATTAGCATAAGATATAAAATTAACACCTTGCCCAAATAAAGTGTATGAAAGTAGGGATTTTCCTTTCAGAAGTTACTGAGTCTTGGAAGCACCTAAAATGCTTCTTGCCTTTGGCATAAGAAAAGGTGACATACTGCCATTTGTTACAACATGGATGGATCTTGACATTATTGTGCTCAGCGAAGTAAGTTAGACAGAAAAAGTGGAGAACCATATCACTTCACTCATATGTGAAATGTAAAACTGAAAGCAGCAAACAAACAAAACAAACAAATGAGGAAACAAAAACTCAAAGACAAAGACAGTGCTTACCAGCAGGTAAGGGGAGAGGGAGGATGGTAGAAGAGGGTAAACGGGGTCAAATATATGGTGATGGAAGAAGAACTGACTCTGGGTGGTGAAAGAACACTGCAATATACAGATGATATATTACAGAAATGTACACTTGAAAGCTATATAATTTTACTAATCAATATCGCTGTGATAAATTTAATTAAAAATCAATAAAAATTACAATAAAAAAATAAAATAAAATGCCTCTTGCCAAATTAAGACAGTATGAAAAAAGAAATGTAAAGACATTTAAAGCTACCAACAAGCTGGAATTTTCTTTTGTTCCAAAAAGCACATTCTAAATGTGTTTAGTTCTTTGCCCTGAAATGCTCATTGCTGTGAGAGTAGGAACTAGGCCAGAGATGTTGCTGATGGAATGTTCTGAGGAAAAACTTAAGGAATTTCTCTCTCCTCTTTCCCCCCTCCCAAGCTTCCAGAACAGATACTTCAGCAAAGTGGAGAGAAAGACTGACTGAAGCAAGAAGGGCCAAGCAAAGAGCAAAGGGTAAATAAAAACATCTGAGTTCTATCACTTATAAACTGTTGTGACTTCTGGCTGGGATGTCCCTTTTCTCTCTCAATTTCCTCAACTGCAAAATGGAGGTACTACCCGCTACCTCACAGAACTCAGAAATGGGGACATCTGGCCATTTTATTTTGTATTAGACAAAAATTACTCATTCTTTTTTTCCCTTAAATCGAGTCTCTCTCTCTAACAACAACAACAACAACAACAACAACAATACTTCATGAGAAAGAGGAGAATGGAGTGATAAGAACTTGGAATGGAGAACAGGATTGAAGTTGCAGACGCCCTTTTGATATCTGTTGGACAGTGGATTAATCTCTCTGAGCCTTAGTTTCTTCTCAGATGCCATTACCTTTTTGTAAATCCCTTTGTCTCCACCCTTCCAGGACTTTGCTCTAGAGGCAGCTCAGTGGCTGCATTACCTAATTTCTTAGGAAAGCTCTCTCCTCGCCTCACTTGAGTTGATGAGTCACTTCCTCTTTCCCAGTTGAAATCCTCCAGTTATTTATGTTGTGAATAGAGGAATACACCGCAGGGAGTAAACAGATTAGGAGAGCGGGAACTCATGGTCCAAATGGGAAGTGATTAAGGTATGAGTAAGAATCACAGAGAAGCTGGGCTAAAAGAAATGTTAAAAAACAAATCTTGTCAGGGTTATAGTGATTGTAGGCCAAGGAGAAGAGAAGTAATGACATGAAAAGAACAACAAATAACAAACTGAGAGTAAAAAAAAAACACAAAAAACTCCAGTGGCATTAACCAGGAGACTGAACAAGTCATAAATACAAGATAAGAAAAGGGCCAGATCAAATTCTGCATAACATTTTTCAGGGAGCATCAAGATATCAACATTAATGTTTGCAAGACAAAACTAAATTATCTCTCACATTATGCTCAAACACAGCAATTATTTCTTCAACTATATGAGATCTGCATCATCATTGCAAACACATACCAGTAAAAGTTTCAGTACATGGGTTGATGCCAGCCAGCCTCTTTGATGTCCCGAAGTCAGAGATCTTGAGAACACCACTATAGGTATTAATCAACACATTGTCACCCTAGAGAACAGAGGACTTTAATCAAAAATGTTATCTTACTTCCTATACTGTTTGTTGTTAGCTGGCAAGTCCAATAAGAAAAGGTGTCCTTCGAGCAAACAAGCACACTAATTCTGTACTCATCATTGATACTTAATCTCAAAAGTGAATTCTTGACATCATTTTTGTTTATACGTTATCAGTTGTTCACACTCTGCTACCCAGGTCACAAGGTCAATCGTCGTTCCTAGTCAGAGTTCGCTGTGGTTCACAGATACCGTGTTTCCCCAAAAATAAAACCTAGCTGGACAATCAGCTCTAATGCACCTTTTGGAGCAAAAATTAATATAAGACCAGGTCTTATTTTACTGTAATATAAGACCGGGTATAATACAATACAATACAATACAATACAATACAATACAATACAATACAATGTAATATAATACCAAGTCTTATATTAATTTTTGCTCCAAAAGACGCATTTGAGCTGATTGTCCCACTAGGTCTTATTTTCGGGGAAACACGGTAGTACAGGCCGTCTGTATATGGTACATGTATGGTAAACTCAATTATGATACTCATAATTTCCTGGTCACTTTACTTCCTTTTCTACATTGTTTTACTTCTTTTCCTGGAATATTTAGGGATATCACAAATAAATGGATATTTGGGTTACTTTTAGGACAGTAATATAAAGTATGTCAAAAATTATTAGTTCTGAATTTTCTCTTTTTAAAGAGAAGAGAATAAATTATCTAATTTTAGTTCAATCCCTGAATATATTATTGTGAGAAGAGGGGATTTTACTTTTTTTCCTTCCAACCATTCATCCATTGATTCAATAAATATTTACTAAGGAGCTACCATGGGCAAGTATGCAAAGATTAACCAGTCAGTAAGCTCACCAGGAGCAGGGGCTGTACCCTGTTCACCTTGGCTCTGCTGTGTTACCACCTACAGGGAGAACCTAACAGGACCAGGCATGCAGGGGAAGCTCAGTCTTTGTTGGTTGAACCTGGTTAAGGAGTTTATTCTTTGAGTAGAAAAGATAAGACATGAACATCAGTAACTGATTCAGGGCACAGAACCCTCTCGTATGTCTGCTATTTCAAAGATTTATTTATTTGCCATTCTAAATTAACACCCATAACACAACATGGCTTTTACAAATAAAACAATTACCCACCAAGGAACTTATGAAAAGCAGTTGTGGTCATCCTACCTTTATATCCCTGTGAACTATCTGATTGTCGTGGAGGTATTTTAATCCTTCGAGTATTTGCTTTGTATAAAATCCAATTGTTTGCTCATTGTCTTTCAATGGGCCCCACTTGGAACGAAGAAGAGCAGAAAGACTTCCTACAAAGTAGGGAAAAACAACGAATAAAATCTTACCCGAATGAGCTCTTTAAAGTACATTAATAATGTAACACTAATTTAAGCTAATATTTATTGGTTAGTCACAGTGGCCCAGGAACTATACTCTAGATACTTGGGCTCAAATGTGATTAGGCAAGTATCCCTGCTCTGAAGATGCACATTATCAAATAGTAAATAGTAAAAAGCCACTCATTCGCTAACCTTAATCCAAGGCACAGTGACTGATAAAATGGTTCAGATATTTACTTATTTTGTCCTAATAAACTACAAGAAAATGTCACATGTCTAATGTTTCTTTAAACTTAGACAAATTAAAACCTATATATTTGTAAACCCCATTCAATTTTACTCCTCTTCAAGGCCCTAGAAATTTATACTTTTTAAAGAAAAAAAAACATCTCTTACCTCCTGGAACCTGCTCCATGAAGATTTTTATGAAACCATTCTCACTGAAAGAACCCAGATACTGGACAATATTTTTGTGCTTCAGATGCTTATGCAATGCTATTTCTTCATGTAGGGGCTGGGAGTATCTAAAAAGACATGCAAATGTTGATGAGCTAATTATGTAGCCAGATTTTATCACACAAATTTACACAATAAATGGAAAATGTCAGCCAAATATATGCCCGTGTGTAACATCAAATATGACCATCTAAGGCCTTTATTTCTAATAATATAAATTTTGTGAAGTTGGAACCGTGGTAGGGGTTGAGGGAAAATGTGTTGGGCCTTTCATATATTAGGTTGGTGCAAAAGTAATTGCTGTTTAAAAGGTTAAAAATCACTGCAAAAACCGCAATTACTTTTGCACCAACCTAATAGATTAATTCATTTGTAAACCTTTTGTATAGATTAAATCATTTCTTACAACAACCCCCAGGAGAAGGTACTATTAAGGTGACCATTTTACAGATGAGGAAATTGATTCACAGAGAGGACGCCTAACCTGCCTAAGATTTCAAAGCTAGCAAGTGACAGAGCTAAGATTTCCACCCAGGAAAAACTGGAGTTATCGACACAGCTCACTGCCCACATTAATACGACTTTGGCCTCATAACTTTATTATGGCCTCATAATATAACTTTACTATCCCAGGAGATTCTTGCCCAGGAAAATAAAAATTGTAAATAACTTTCATGTTCATTTCAGAACTGACTAAAAGGCCCACCCATCAAGTTTTCAATGGAAAATATAAAACCATTCATATCCCAAGTTTCCGTGAGCCCCTTGCCTTGAAATCCTCACATTATTTTGTCCACTGATTCTATCAGGCTTTTTTTTTTTTTTGAAACTTACTACCAATCAAGACTCCACACTGAAAGACCAGCTTTAAGTCAGACTTCAAAATCACATATATGGTATATGCTACTTTATCAAATTTTAAAATGAAAGTATTTTATATTTCTGGAACAGACAGCACAATACTTTTGATGATTATTTGAAGTACTATAAAACTTAGACCCTTAACAATCTTGAACCCATTGCAGCTCTAGTATAATTATTGTATAACTAACTAGGGTAGGGTGTCAGCAATGATAAACAGAGTATCAAAATGATTGCCTACTTTTGTTTTTCCTGCCATACAATGAAGGCTACAGGTGTGAAAGGCACACCTAAGATATTAAATGCAAATCTGATGCCTCTTAACTTGCTTCAGTCCAATGTACAAGAAATGCTCACCTCTTACAATGGCAAATCCATATAAGCAGAATGGATTTTTTTGAATGCCAATAACAAATACTAGAACTGATTAGTAAGGAATAATACCATTTTCATGAAGCTTTTGGGATAAGCTATAAGCTAAAGTAATTATCAGAATATAAACATCCAAATTTATTTAAGGTAAAGAAACCTTTATAATCTGTGAAATATTACTCAGAAAGCTGCCAGTAACAAAAAAATTGACTTGTATATTAGATCTTTTACTCATTTTATCTTTCTTTAGAATTTCTCTAGGGACTATAAAGGCAGGTAGATATTAAACTGAAGCCTTTAACAGGATATCAATTAAGGACAACATCACCATTTTGATAATTGCTTGAACCAGATAACACAAGAAATAACCAGTATACAGTGTTACCAATACGATACTTAGGTAATGGCTGTTAACTATCAAGATATTTGCAGGTTATTGTTTCCATGGGGTTTAAAACACGTTATTAATACTAGTTAATGAGACTGCTCTTAATATGCATGAGATAAATTAGTGGCAAATATCGGGCCTATTGTTAAGATTTAGGAGATCAAGACGACTAAAGCACCTTAAGCAAATGACTAACTCAGTTTACGATGAACCTAAGGGCTCCCACCTCCTGACCCTCTGTTGAAAATCAATCATGAATGTTTAAATGTAAGATCCTGGAGAAGCAAATATACGTCCGTTCCACCCTACCCCCCATCCCCCCACACACATTATTTAACCAAAGGATAGCTCAAAAGTTACAATAATAGTCAGGATTCATCCTAGCTAAGAATAAGAACTCTTCTCTAATATGGAAATGATAGGTAACACTCAGCAATTCTCATTAAGTGTAAATGAAAGTGTGAGTGACACGCACTGAATAAGCATGAAATTATAATTTGTTTAGGTCAAGAAGCTCTGCTTGTCTATGGGAATTATAAGGAAATCCTACTTTTTGTTAATTAACTGTAACAATGGAAGGAAGAAATGGCATGGTCAGAGATGCTTATATATTCGTGTATGTATATATATTTGTATATATCCAACTTTGTAATCATTAATCTACCATTGTCTCCAGAGCACCTCCTCTGAGTCAAATTCCCACAACAACCATCTAAACCACTATTTTCCACCTTGGCTGGACATTTGGGAAGGCTTTTAAAAACTATCATATTCCCATCCCAGAATTTTGGGGAGGTGCAATCTGAGCATTAGTATTTTTAAAAGTCCCTCAGATGGCTCTAGTATACAGCTGGATGGAGAATAAGTGATCTGCACAAGTAGTTCAGGTGTTTGAAGGATGTTAGAGGAGGAAGCCAACCTGAGGTTAACAATCACTTGGGCTAGATTATAACAGTACACTTGAAATCCACTACTTCTGTCTTACAACTCTAACAAAGTGTTTATAGAGTGTGAAGGAAACACAGAAGACTGTTTCTGTTGCTGTCATCCTTTATTACAGATGGCAGTGCTTAGTGTATGCTGCATTATGTATAATTAACACCCATCCTAGTACCTTAGTAATTATTCTAGCTGCTATCTTTTTAAATGCGACATCGAAACCTCTCCAGGGCACATAGATGGAAATACCTTTGTGTGTTGTATCTTCCAATAACATGATTGATTTCATTGTAAGCTTCTTTTATAGGGAACAGGAGATGCCCCGTGCCAGCTGTTCAAGAGAAGGGCCTGTCATGCACATGCTTTCAAACAACCCACATGATGCCAAATGCATGACCTTTGTTACTATTGGTGGGCTTTGCATGTGCATAGTGGTGGCTGAATCAACTTAAGCTACAAAGCTAATTTTAAAAGTGGTTTTCTCTAAGTACCTACTTATATTCATCTGGTGGTGGGAGAGGAGGGGATGTTGCTGAAGATTAGTGAGTTTGCTACAGCAATTTGATAGCGATGACCCTTTAACTTTTATATTGTTTCAAAATCTACTCTGTGTACATATTACTTAAGAATAATTAATAATTACTTAGGAAAAATTAATAAAAATTTTAATATGACACATTTGTATACATTAATCTTGGTATTTAATGAGTAATTTCTATCATCATTTCATAAGAATTCATAAATATGTCTCATGAATTAACCAAGAGGAAACTCTGTAACAATAGCAGAGAAAACATGAAGCCATACGCGTGGCAGACAGAAACAGGTGTTTGTCTACCGAGTATCTGTTCTTCCCTCTTTGTACGATTTTGTTTGTAAAAACAAATGGGCAGCTATTAGATTGGTGCAAAAGTAATTGTGGTTTAAAAGGTTAAAAATTGCAAAAACCACAATTACCTTTGCATCAACCAAAGACAATGCCACTGAGTTCTTAGCCTCTCTTGTAGTTAGGGACAGTTACTTTTGGCTAACGCAACACAGGTAAAAGTATGCTGGACATTTCTGGAAAAGTTTGTTTTTCTTTTTCTTTTTCCTGCCTGGAATGCAGATATGAAGGCTGGAAGCAGAGTGGTCACCTGTGAAAGGCATACACTAAGAATGGAGAAGCAGAGAGAGCGGGGACCTTTGACACCGTTTGCATGGGAGAGGATATCTTTTTCCGCTTGGGGTAGTCAGGGAAAGCCTCTCTGATTGCTTGAAATTTGAATTGAGAACTAAATGATGAAAATGAGGCAATCCTGCTGAGATCTGGGAAATAAGCCTTGATGTGCTTGATGGAGAAGGAGATGTCAGTGTGGCTGCGATGGAACAGTTGAGGACACAGAGGGAGGCAGACGTCTATGCTAAGGGGACTGGGTTTCATGCTTGTTAAGAATCCATTGAAGTGTTTTAAGCAGTAGAGACATGATGTGGTTTTAATTTCACATTAAAGAAAACTCTGTGGGTTCTCTGAGGCAGGATGGAGTTAGGGTGGAGGAAAGAGTAAAAGCAGAGATGAGTTACAAGGTAGTTGCACTAGGGAGTCTGGTGGGAGACCTGAAGGCTTAGACTAGAGTCTTGTGGAGTAGATGTGGAGAGAGAGGAATCCAAACGAATCTTAGGTTTTAGCCTGAAAAGCTAGATGGATGGGGTAACCTTAACTGAAATAGGGAAGAATACTTCAGTAGAGTACATTTGGGGGTAAAAATTCACGGTTCAGTTTTGGCCATGTTAACCTTGAGGTGCTTTTTAGATTTATGAGTGGAGAGGATAGGTAGCAGATGACCCAGGGAGCTCCCGAGAGTGTCTTTTTTGAAGAAAACTGATCATGTGACCTGACCATAATGGCCAAATAAAAGGGAACTTCCAAGCTTCTTATATGCCGGACTGGAAACTGGAACCTTTGTTTCACACCATTTCTGATAATGTTTATTCCCCATCCTATGCATATAATAAACCAAACATTACCTAATATAAACTGGGCCCAACACACACACAGGTCCATTCTCTTTCCTTCTCTTTGAAAGTCCTGTCCTTGGTACCTCAGAGCTATCATCCTTTCCCATCAAAGACTTGTCATTGAATCCCTGAATGATACAGCAGCTAAACCTCAGAGGGAACTAATTAAAACGATGGAGTTTTCAGACAGTTTCATTACTTAGAATATCAACAAAATATTTTCTAACATGCTGCAAACAACCAAACATAACTTAGAAAACAGCTTTTTATTAAGCCCAATTGCCGTACCTGCTATCTCTTTCGGGGATTTCCTTAATAGCGATTCTGACTTGGTTGCTCAGGTCTCGACCTGCATAGACTATCCCGTAAGTGCCTTTTCCTAAAACAACTCGGTCACCATTTTCGTCATGTTCATAGTCATACTATAAAAGGAAAAATGAGGAGAGAAGATGGAAACATTAGTTGTATTCTCCATTTTCAACATCAACTTTTTCCGAGAGTATTTGTCAGACGGTTTTAACAGGGGCGACAAATTCTAAAAAACAGCTTCAAGAACTAAAAAAGAGAGACACTCTCAACAAACATAAAGCAGCTAGTGTGTTCATGTTTTCACAACTGTTACAAATACAGAGAGGACGATATTATTTAAATCCATAAAAGTTTCTTCAAAAGCTCAGTTGGTTATTTTACCCACTAAATCCTCTTTTTCATTGATTCTGAGATAAGTATGATTAGCATCAATACCTGTCACATCTAATTAATCTTTCTTTTATTTTTCAGCTTTTGGTGTTGTCCAAGTTTTTCACACTCTACCAGGAGAATAAAACCACTGAAAGGCTTTGGGTAAGAAGAAAAATTTGATGTCTTACTAGTTGACAATGATAATGTAAGGATTCTTTCTACATCATGCCCAATTCCCTAAGACCAAAAACACTTTAAAAATGAAAAATGGAGAAAAATTTTTATTTTTGGTATAAAAAGGAAATATCCATACCCCTAAACCCCAAACTATCAAGCGTATCAGTCAAATATGAAAAACTGGATAAAAATAAAAGGCATTTAGAGAGCATCTGATAGAGACTTCCTCAGACCTGGAAACATCATCCAGAAAGGACTATCCTTTGTCTCAGGCTAAAATTACAGGATGTAGAGCCCTCAAATGATTAAGCCATATCTTTGTAGATATTCAGTGTAAAACTACAGACCCACAGGAGAGATGATAAGAATAATCTCCTTCTACTATCCATATTTTGCTTGAGTATAAAACTGGTAGCCTACACACAGCTAGATTCAACTCATTGAAGGGTTTCATTTAAAAAAACTGAAAAAAAATCAATTTCTAACATTTATAAGCTAGCAAATTTAACATTAATACTGTCGAATAAACCAAAAGATGACAATGATTATGGATTTTTACACTCACAACATAGCCTTAAAATATATAAAATAGAGCTCATAAAATTACCAAGAAAAGTAGACAAACATAAACTACAGTAGTATTTAATAGAACTCTTTTGGAAACTGACATATCAAGAAAACAAATTTAAAGTAGAGACTCTAATGGCACGATTAACAAATTTGATGCAACATATACAGAGCTCTCGGAGCCCTGCACCCAGATAAAAATTCCTTTCATGCATATATCAAAAACATATAATATTTGGTGACATGTTAAGCCACAAAGAAAATTTCAACAATTCCAAATAACTGATATCATAAAGACCATGATGTTTGACTACAGGATATTAAAAATAAGATAGTCAACAAACATATTTGAAAACTGACTGTTGTACTTTAAAACAATCAAAGAATTGCTCAATGAAATGATTATAGGAATTACAAAATAGTTACAAGGAATGACAAGGACAGCATTACATGTCAAATACCCACAGATAGGGAGGTATATAGATGACAATTTTCATGGCCTTAAATAATTGCATTAGAAAACAAAGAAAATGTTCAAATGATGAAAGTTCAATGGTTAAGTCAAAGAAATATAAAAAAATAATATATTACTCTCCAAAGACAATGAAAGGGGGCTTCTTGTTTTGGCAATATGGTAGACTAGTTACCTAAAAACTTTCCTGCTAAAACATCTAGATAAAATAAAACATATATATATATATATATACTTTTAAATGTCTAGGTGGGCTTATAAAAAAGTAAAGAATACCAGGAGCTAGAAGTAAAGAGGAAAAGGAACACTCAACAGGTAATCACAAGAACTGATGTCCCTGCAGCCCAAGGTGTGGGGATCAGGGCAGAGCTGTCAGTCTCATTAATCTAGGGCAAGGGTTGGCAAACAATGCTGTAAAGGGCCAAATACTGAATATTTTCACATTTGTGGGCCATACAATCTCTGTGGCAACTACTCAATTCTGGCTCGGTAACATGAAAATGGCCCAGTCAATATATGGTGGCTGCCAAAAAAAATGTATTCATCTTTTGTTATCAGTTTATATTGAATATTACAATTTTAATACAGCTTTTTCCTTTCTTAAAATGTGCACACTTTTTTTTTTTGGCAACCTCTGTATATAAGCAAATGGGAATGATTGTATTCCAATAAAACTTTATTTGCTAAGAAGTGGTGAGTTGGATTTGACCTTTGGGCTACTATCTGTCAACCCCTTATCTGGGACATTAGTCTTAATGCCCATGAGGGGATAGGAAATGAGGACTTGTGTCTACACTAGGAAAAGAGCTGGGACACACAAACCCAAGGTTCTTGAAGGACTTTAACTTGGTGAAAGGATAGATTAGAAAAAAGTCAGCCCCATGTATTGGGAAACAAAAAGCAGTTTGTCTGCCTCAGACTGAGCTCTGAGTGAACAGAAATGAATACTCTCTGAATACTTTCAACCATAGGCTGATCTTCACGCTTTTTGCAGTCCATATTTACAATTATAATACCCACAATTGGTCTTGAGCCTGGGACATCCCTGGCATTCCTAGCAGAAACAAAGCAAAAATATTTTACAGGGAGACTTCCTTAACATGGGCTATGCAGGACGCTCACTGGTAATGGACCGAGATTGAGCTCACAATCCACAATTTTAAATATATAAGGAGATAATTCACCACTAGTGAGAGCCGATTTAACAAATATCAATCTCTATAACTTTCTAAAATAAAATAAAACTGAAACTGTAAAATAAGAACATTTAATATAAGGTTATAAAATATGAAATCAAAAAACATGAGAAAAAGCTAAAAGATACTCTAAAAAAGGATTTAAGACAGAAATATAACTTCCGGAAATTGAGCCCTAAAAAGGGAGAACAAAAATAAATTCACATTCAGATATATTATAGGGAAATGACAAAATATGAAAGGCAAAGAGATCATAAAATGAAGCAGAGATTGAAAAATAACAAATTACCTACAGAAGTAAGCAATCAGATCACTCTGCAAATTCTCTGGGGCACAAAACATTTTCACTTGAGAAATCACTGCCATAGAAGATGAGGAAGATGTGGGGGAGGAGGTGTTGCTACCAGTTCCAGGTTATATGTTTCCAGCAGGTTCCCAAGTCTTAATAGGAGGCAATTAGATTGTACACTCTTGGGAAAAGCTATGCCCAATACTATGCCAGGACTGGGTGAGCAATTATCTCCCTATCATGGATTCGTTTCTGGCTGAGGACAGAGGCCAAGTCTGGAAGGGAGGTGTCTACTTTCCCAGTGGCAACCCTGAGCATTCATTCCTAGGTACCCAGTGGTAGACGAGAGAATACTTTTATTCTGGCTGCTAATGTAAGGCTGATTGTCCTAGTCCAGAGCAGAAGACCAGGTATGTTCTTAGGTGGAAGAATATGTAGCAGGGATCATTTAGCAATTTCCACAGACAAGGAGATTAAACTGGGCTTTAGCAAAGAGGCAGTAAACATAGTCCAAAAATGCCACCGGAAGGAACCCGAGTCTCCACACCCAATTCCTGTGGCCCGAATTTCTGTGACACTGTGCCCTGTGTGCTGCAAATCTACTAGCCAGGACCCAGACCAGCAGGAGGCAGGGCAGGAAGCATCACCAAAGTGGTTCATCTTTGCCAGTATGCACTCTCAAAGGAATAGAAACCTATAGGCTGAAACTAGTATTACCACCACCTTATGTTATTATAATGCTCTATAATTTAAAAGAAAAAAAATTAACTTTCAATAATCTACCTCATTTGATGGTCATAATAAGCCTGGGTCATAGTAAGGAAGGTCTATGATAAGCTCCAGTTTACAAATGATCAGATATATCTTTTCCAGTGAAAATATGTCAGAGTTGTAGTTTAAACCAGCTCATAAGATTCCAGATTTTGTGTTCTTTCCACTACTAACGCTGTAGGAAAATCCTTTTATAGCATAAGAGCCTAAAAGATGAATGTTGGCTCTTTTTCCAAACTCCTGTATTATAAAGGTATTCCAGCATACAGTCAATATCCACTAGACATCCATTCAAGCAGACACCTGTCAACCTCTGGTGGTCCTCTTAGACCCATTCTTCCCTTTCTCTTGCTCCCCATATCAAACTGATTGCCAAATTCTGTACTAATTCTACAGACTCTTTTTAGAAACACATTTTTTTTATTAAAGTATAGTTGGCATACAATGTTATATTAGATTCAGGTGTATAACGTAGTGATTCAGCATTTAGAGACCGTACATTGTGATACCCATGATGAGTCTAGTACCCAACTGTCACTGTGCAAAGTTATTATATTATTGACTATACTCCCCGTTCTGTACACTACATCCCTGAGTTACGTATTTTAACTGGCCTCCCATCCCCCTCCTCTCATTTGGCCCTGTTTTCCAGTTCATTCTCCATTAAGTCGATAGTGAACTTTCTGAGGCCCAAAGTTCCAAAGTGAGCTTTCCATGTTTATACTACTGCCTCTACTTTATTGGCTCCTTGTTACTTCTAGGATCAAATCCAAACTCCTTAGCACAGCCTAAATGTCCTTCAGGATCTTATTGCTGCCTCTGTGTCCAACCTTCTCTCTCTTCAATCTCCTCCAAGAACTCTCGGTGAGGTTCCCAAGATCATTCATTGTACATTTATACATACTATGTTTGCTATCTTGGTAATTCGGCCTCATCCTTCAAAACCAAGCTCCAGGAAGCTTTTCTGAACCATCCATCTGACCCTCAAAATCCAGGTTAGCGTCTGGTCTGATGTGCTTCCAAAGCCATCTGCACTCTCTCTCCAATGCATTTATCACTCTTCCCCACTCCACAATCCAGTCTGGACTCTGAGCTCTTTAAGAACTAAGACTTTATCTTTAATTGCTATATCCTACTCTTACCAATATATGGCTTTAGTAGATGCTCAGTAATTATTTGCTTAATGAATTAATCAAGCTATAGAAAAATTGATAAGAACCTTTTTTTTTTTTTAATCAGGTGCCAAAACATTTAAAATCAGTATCAGTTTACCTTCGGTTAAAATGAGTTTTGCCACAGGGATATTTATACAGTGCAGTGAAGCATATAAGCCTAGAGATGAAGCTGCACAAGTTTTAGTTTCCCTCAGGAATCTAAAGCATCAAAAGACTATTCTTTTTTTAAGAGATTATTTATGAGGTACAGAAGTTGACTTCTGTTAGAAGTGGTCATAGTAAAAGTCTAAAGGACTTAATAAGACAAACGTGACTGAAAACCATTCCAATAGGTAACTGATGCTTGGTTTCTTTTTATCTCTTCTTTCTAGTCTTACAAGACAGACATATAAATCGAAAAGGCAGGTTCGAGGAGACTGGCCTGGCCTATAGGGAGAGAGAATTATCTGTGTGATGGTAAGAAAAAGTTGAATAGAGCTGGGCCAAGGGCCAAGGGAAGGTACGCTGTGTTAAATGACAAATGTAGACAAAAAGAGAAGCGGGGGAAGGAGTGTTTTAGAAAAATAAAATGTAAGATTATACTGGTTATATATTTTGCATTCTATTTCTATGGCAATAGGCTAGCAAGTCAGGTTGTTGCCAAGGGAAACGATTGAATTTGGAAGCAATGATGGGAAGACTTCTAGAATCATTCTTCTATTGTTGCCTGCCCAGAACAATCTATATTGGTGCTGCAAAGAAAATCAGCGTAGGAAGACAATATCGACAAGGCCAATTGACAATGTCGGTCCTTGCATTGTCAGGGGACCGACAGTAAAGCAACCACTTTCTAGAACCCATGCACGTCCCTCTGTACTTAATTACATTAGGTACATTAGGTGAGTGGTCACCTCAAAGACCCAAAAAGTAGGCTTGTTAATTTTCAGTTTGTATTGCCATCTTAATATATAAATGTGAAAAACATGAATAACTATTAATAACATTAATAGAATGCTAAAAATGCTGCAGGTACAAATATCTAGTTTGATTGATCTCTCCTCCCTCAGATGTTTATTCAAATATCATCTTCTCAAGGAGTCATCCTGGCTTCCTTGTCAAAAATTGTACATCCCATTATACTGTAACTTCCTATTTTTTTTTCTCTGCTTTATTTTTCTCCTTAACGCTGATCTTTATCAAACATACCACAAATTTTACTTATTTATGTTGCTAATTGTCCATCTGTCACTAGACTACAACCTCAGTGAGGGCAAGGATTTTTCTCTGTATTGTTCTCTGCTGTATCCCCAACACCTAGAATAGTGCCTTTCACATAGTAGGTGTTCAATAAATATTTGTTGAATGAACTGATGGGATCCACTTGGACCTACAAGTGTGGTATGAAGATTTTAAGCTGAATAAAAACATCTAAATAAATAGCAGCTGCAGAAAAAAAACGTATCTAAACTTCTTTTGTGGACTTAAACAAAGCCTCTTGAAAACCCTCTCTGGAAAATTCAGAACCTCTCATACCTCGATGAGAAATTACATACACAAAACCTTTACAAAACTTTCCAGTGCCTTCCACTTGTTTCTCATTAGTTTCCCACTGTGTGAGTTCCCTCAAAGTCCTATTAAGGACTTTTCTTATTAAGATAAACAAACTCTTAACTCTAGCTGTTCAGGAGCCACTTCTCTGTTTGCTCCCACGTACGGGTACATGAATAAACTTTGTCTTATTTCCTGTTAATCTGTCTTTTGTCAGTTCACAAGTCCACAATCACTGAACCAAAGTTGGTAGAGGAAAATTTATTTTTTTCCTCCCAACAGACTGAATGAATGAGTAACAAAATGGATACTCATATCACACAACAGTGTAAGTGATATATTTTCCCAGACAGTGTGGGAACTGTGGGTATTCAACTTCAGATCTGAACAGAAATAGAAATAAGATGCTAAAGAAAAACAAAGCAGTATGCTACTTGATGACTCCAAATTGATTTAAGTGAATTCTAAACCATAATTTACTGTTTGCGAGGCAAGTCCTCCAAAAAGGAAATGGTAAGGGAGTGATCGATGTTTGAGTCAAAGAAAAATCTTCCCTTTTATCCTGCTTATTCCCACTCCATCCCACAAGGGGTCAACTTTTTCTTTAGCCACACTGGAAATTATGTATAAAAAGGTGCACAGGGCCAGTTGCTTTGATTGCCTCAGGCTTGTGTCAGTCATATTCCCACCATTTTGATAAAACAGTGAGGTACAGATGCATATAAGAAAAAGGAGGATTTGGGGGAAAAGAGAGGGAAGGACAGAGAAAAGGAGGGAAGTAGGAAATCACAGAGGTAGAACATATGTATGCGTTTGGGAGAGAAGGAAAATACAGCATGTTTTGTATTGAGCACCAAAAGGATCTTAATAATTTGTATTTTTTTATTTCAAGGAAATAAAAAAGAAGGAACTGAAAAGAATGGGTTAATAAGGGCTTGATTATGGTATTCCTTCTTTCATTGACTTAATATTGATTAAACAACCTTCAAGCCAGTTTCCTAGCATTTACTCTGCACCCTCCAATCCATATCCCCCTCTCTCCACTTTGAGATATTGTTGAAACAATTCTGGTTTTGTCACTCCCCAGATTCAAACCCTTCCAAGTCTTCTGACTGTACTTCTCCCTGGATGCCTGGCACCATGGGAGACTATGTGTTAAAAGGAAAACAGAGCTACAGTCTTGGGGTATTAACAGTCTGGTGCGGGCTATCAAATTACAGTGCAATGAGAAAAGATAGAGCATAGGAGTGGGCAAAAATGTTACGAGAGCAGAGCAAAGTGAGAAGGGGTATTGAGCAATGATTCAAAGACAAAAATGACATGAGTTGGTTCTCAAAAAATTAGGATGCAGTCACCAAGTGGGACAGAGAAAAAAAAAACATGTCAAGTTGGGCATCTGTATGTCAAGCCCAGGCGGGAAATTATGGCTGTCTGGAAAACGGAAAGGAGTTTGGCCTTGCTGGATTACAGGGTGCAAAGGAAAGGGTACGCTACAGCCAGAGAGCGAAGAACATTGCATGGTACAGAAACCTTCTACAAAGAGTAGCATTAAATGTCAACTACAATTTTATATATATATGTATATACATATATAGTTACAAGAAGTGGAGTACAGCATTAGGAATATAGACAGTGGAAATGTAATGGCTCTGTGCGATGTCAGAGGGATAGTGGATGGGGGGAGGAGGGTTGTCACTGTGTGAGGGATATAAATAATAAATATCTAACTAGTACATTGTTTTGTGCACCTGAAACTAATTAAAAATATATTAAAAAAAACACACCAAAGAGTAGCATTAAAGGGTTTTAATTAGGGAAGACCCAGGATTAAATCCACAGGAGAAATCTGTCTGATGATGACAATGGATTGACAGCAGGAGAGAGATCAGGCCATATGGGAGATGATGAAGCCCCGAGATGAGGGAGTGACAGAGACAATGAAATGAAGGAGCTGGAGGAAAGACTGGGTGTGAGGGTCAGAGGCTAGCTCAGAGGGTTTCTGAGATATCTGGCTCAGGTTACTGGGCATATGCCCTTGCTCTTAGTGGAGATATGGGAGGCTGGGAGAAAAAAAATAGGGACCACAGTTGATAAGTGTTAGAACCCTTATGATTAACTGTGATCAACTGTTCAATAACTTCAATATAAACTTATTAATACATTCAATTATTTAAGATGTGGCTTCATGACCCTTCCCTGTCAAAACACAGCCTTGAGTCAAAAAACTGGGCTTTAAATCAAAAGAACTTGTTTCTCTTTCTGTTTAAAAATAGAAAAGTCCTCTGAAAGTGGTATTGAGCTATATTTGGAAAACCTTGTACAGTCTGTACTAATCTTGAAAATTATAATAAACTTGAGCTAGGAAAGGACATTTTAGATCTTCTTATTCAACTCTCATTTAAGAAATGAAATCATCTTAGCCCTGTGGGAGTATGATGTTTAGTCCAAAGTTACAAAACTGGCTGTTGGCAAAGTTAGAACCAGAGCTCCAGGCTACTGACACGCATGGGGAATCTCACTGGAGTCAGGGAAGATCAATGATGGGGTGGTTCTAACCATGACCCAAAGGAAGACCACTCCCTCCCACAATTGTACTGCGTCAAAGATGCCTTACTATTCAAATCAGAAATAAAAGCAAATCTTAACTTGAGCTTTGAGTAAGAAGGTTTTCAAACACCAAAAGCATAATGATTAGCTTCAAATTTGTACTTTATAACTAACGTTTGTCAAAGGTTGACACCATCCTAAATGAAGCTGAAAGCATTAAACAGCGTCTGTCCTTTCAAACATTTTAAAATTTTGTTTTGGGCCAAGATACCCAAAGCCTTCAGGAGTAGATGAAACTTATATAGAAACAGTTTTAATGCTATCTCAAATTAAGGTCAAGGTCAGAAAATAATTATTCTGCATACAAATCTTAATCACTTAAGTAATCCTTGTTTACACTGTAAGGAATGGGAAGTAGAGGAATTATTTTTGGTACGTCCCTCATGGGCTGAAGTTCAAGTTCAGTTTGTGGCAATGAAATTAAAGAACTCCTTTTAATCAAATATTTAGAATACTGAAAAAGTAATTTTCATCAAGAATGTTGAAAATATCTAAGGAATATGATCAAGGATATAATGGAGTTATCATAAATTATGCAAAAATATGTTAAGGCTATTTCATAACTCATAACAGTGCTCTGGTTACAAAGGAATATTCAGTGAGAGGGAAAGCCAAGATGGCTCTCATCCTCACAGCCCAGAAATCACTGTATCCATTCATTAATGTTATGCTAACAGAACACTCTCAAAGAATATGTCAGCAATATCACTAGTGGCATCATGGCAAACTAAGCTAAAATATTTAAAACAAGTATGCTTGAATTCACAGTGTAGACTATCCAATCCGTTGGGAATACTGTAGAAACCATTCTATATCACAGATTTTAAATTATTCTGATGGAATACGTAGGACAAAAGTGTAAGAATGTTTCTCTAAATTACAAGAATGGTATCCCTGCACTTTCTTGACAAGAGTGAGTTACACTCACTCAAAGTGAGAAACACTTTGATGAATCAGAATACTATTGCATAAGCTGTTTCTTGTGAGGGCCACAGATCCATTAAAACCTGCTGAGTACTTCTAGGAAACAATCTGAGCATTTCCTTCCTTGTTTGGTTTGGTTGGTAAGTGTTCTCAGTGCTTGCAGTAGAACTGTCTGCAACTGTAAATTAAAGAAAAGTTTACAGTCTCTGCCGAGCCCCTGAATCCTCATTACTATTCCTCTCTCTCTCTCTCTCTCTCTCTCTCTCTCTCTCTCAGTAAACCTTTAAATAGTTCATTTTTTAAAAACAGCCACAGAGAAACTTTGTAAAGTGAACATGGAAACATAAGTCCTTACCTCCAGGGAATCACTCTCACACTCTCCTTCCTCGGTACCTCTCCCCTTCTCCTCAGTGATGGTGTTCACCATTTCAAAAAACCTACAATGGAAGTTAGTATGCGGTCACTCATAACACATCAAATAGTAAATATGAGCAATTATGTTCCAAAATGACTTCAGAGCCACAAAATGGGATCTGAAAGAGTCAGGCAATATACAAACTATCAGTATCAGTAAGAAAAATATGATTTTTCAAAAAGAAAACACAGGTTGGTAGACTTTTCAAGAAATTTCTGACTTTATGCCTCCCTTCAAGTAATAGTACCATAATATAGTATAGAATTAGAATAATAAGGCTAGACAAGGTCACAGAAATGTTAAGAATGTGGACTTGGATATCAGATCAAAATTGTTAGTATTGGCATGATTTGGGGCAAGCGCCTCCACCTCTCTGAGGCTCACCCCTTAATTATAAAATACACATATCTATATGAATATACATGTTTATCTCATAGAGATATGTTATGACAATGATTTGAGGTAATGCTTATAAAGTGTTTAGCACAGTGCATTCATTCAATATTAGCTATTATTGTTTTGCTGCTGTTGATATTACTTAAAATAGGATATACCAAAATACCTATATTCTAGAACAGTGTCTCTAAATGCTGAGGTGACTATTTAATATAGCAACTATGACATTTCATCTCAGTGACTAAATCTTCTGCTTGAGCACCTCAATATGATACACATGGGGTCCGATAAACATAGTCTGAGAAATACTGACGTGAACCAAAAATAGCTGTCTGATTCTTATTTGTGACAGAGGCCACCTTTCTTTTGCTGACATTTTCTTCCAGAATGCTTCTTGTACAAAAATTTTTTTTTCCCTGTAGACCTTTTCTGAGGCAAGAAAAATAATGATGGCAAGAAACAGATTGGCCATTGTAACACTAGCTGCGTTTCCCCATTCAGACGGGATGATAATAGTTTCCAGACATAAAGTAAGGCAGGCACTTTGGACGGGGCCTGATGATCTCATCACGGGAAGGTCATGCTGGGCACTGCCAGCCCAGGGAAGAGCAAGTTATGGTGTGACACAAAAAGTTTACTACCAGAACTCAGAATATTTCCTCTATCTCTGTACCTATGAGATAATAGAAAATATATATTGGTTTCTATCCCCTGTTCTTGGCACGGAGCTCCTATAATAAAACCCTTATAAATTTCTAAGTGGTAAGTGAGTCAGGAGCATCTTTTGTTCTAATGAGGTGGCTCCTGGATGAGGGCTGGTCACCCTAAAGATCAGGCCATGCTTAGAAGCTTAGATTTTTCAGCCTCACCCCCCCCCATCCTCCACAGAGAGGGAAGGGACTAAAAGTAGTAATTGATCATGCCTATGTAATGAAGCCTCCATAAAACCCCAACAGGGCTGGGTTTAGGGACTGTTGACAAACACTTCCACACCAGGAGGGTAACACACTCCAACTCCATGGGGACAGAAGCTCCTGCATTTTGGGACACTCAGGACCTCTGCCTAGGTTTCTCTTCATCTAGTTGTTCATCTGTGTCCTTTATTATGTCCTTTAATAAACTGAGTTCTCTGTTCTGTTCTAGGAAATTAATCAAACCCAAAGAGGGGACCATTGGAACCTCTGATCTATAGCCCATTGGTCAAAAGCACAGGTGATGACCTGGGCTTGTGACTGACGTCTAAAGAAGGGGAAGAAACAGTCTCACGTGACTGAGCCCTTATCCTCCGGGATCTGACACTATCTCCAGGTAAATAGTGTGAGAATTGAGTTAAATTGTAAGATGCCCAGCTGGTGTCACAGAGAATTGCTTGTTATAGGGGAACACTTCCACACATTCGGTGACCAGAAATGTCAGAAATGAAGTGTTTTGTATGAGGAATAAAGGAGACGCACAGGAAAAAAACACAATAAGGGAAAATTGTTTTTTCCCCTACATATGAAGGGAAAAAAAGAGTTTTGCTTATATAGTACCTCTTTTTATCCATCCATCCATCCATCCATCCATCCATCCATCCATCCATCCATCCATCCAACAAATACTCATCGAGTGTCTACTAGAATCAAAAACGGTTCTGGCCTTTGGGAATATGATGATGAATAAAATAGACAAAGTGCAGTTTGGACTTTGGAGCCTATCTATAAAGTTTGCATGTGATGCCTACTTCCTCACTCTTCCTTTTTCTCTACATATTTCTTGGAGGTCAATCACAAGAAAGAAATTAAGTAGAAAAGTAGACCACACAAGTGCTGAATATTCTTTCTTATTTCCAAATCTTTTCACTCCAGATTTTACAATAATAAAGATAAAATTCTAGCCAAGAATTGTGGCTTAAACAAACATTTTTTTTTTTTAATGACTGTAATTGTAGTTAGCATACCAGTCATTTACAATAGGGTCAAATAATGATTATTTGAATAAGAACAACCCCCACAAAATTTTAAGTCAAAGCTGGCTTTTGCCCTCACTTTAGTTTCGGAATTGTCAATCACTTTTCTAGGTTCCCACAGTTAGTCACTGTGTTCTAAGGGAACATGAAGTGCTTCATTTTTAGCCCAAGAGAAATGTACCCAATTCAGCCCGCAGATTGTGGGGTTATATTTTATTGGTATATATAAGATCACTGGCTCTTAACTCAGGTTGCACCTACCCCAGAAAATCCAATATAATTGTCCTGGGGTAGGGCCCAGGCACGTCTTAAAGCTCACAAGGTGATTCTAATGAGACAGATTTAAGAGCCACTGTTGTAGGTAATGGTGAGATTATTCAAAAGAACTCAAGAATAAAAATTTTGATAATCATGTATTATCATAATAAGTGAGAGCTTTAAAAGGAGACATACTATTTAGCAATTAACTGGTAAGTCTTGCCTGTGCAAAAATAAATTATGACTAAGAATAAGCTGATTTATTAAAGGGAGCCCGCAAAATTCTGTGTTAAACATACCACATAATTATAAAATATTGGCCCAAATGAAATATTTATATAAGCACATAGCCATGAATTCTTTGCAGGAGCCAAATGTTCACTCATTAATTAAAATAATGATCAGGTAAGAACAGTCTTTTTCACACAAACAATGACTAATACGTACTTTTTACAATGAAGTTCTGTACAGAAATAGATTTGAAAATCATCAGAATTGTGAAGCACATAAAGAAAACAGCAGCGTTCTTCAAATTTAGAAATACTGAAACAAATAACAAGAGAATTATTCAGGGTAACCCCAATACTTTCGTGCACTGTAATGAAAAATAAATACTCTTTATATCGTCCTGATTATGAAATCAATGTTGTCTATGGCAAAAAGTTAAAAACAGTACCTTAAAAAGTAGTGTTCCCTGTACCACAATACTAAAATCTTTTAATATTCTGAGAGTTGTCTTCCTACTCATCTCTGTAGAGAGAGCTGCTCTCTCTGGGTGTTGTAAGCACACGGAAGCTGTATGGCCCTCCAGCTTAGCATGGGAAAAGTGTTCTGCTTTCTGTTGCACTTGACTGTGTGCTGGGAGGAAAAGCGGAAGTATCAACTGGCTGACTGACCTTGACATTTGGGTTCTATGAGATCTGTAGGATAATAAAATATTTCCAAAGCTAGGATGGCAATGGGTAGAGGCAGTAGAAGCACCTCATTAGTTGGAGAGATTTTAGAGGAAGTGAAGCAACGTGAAGCAGCACTTGGTTTGGACTCGGCAAGAGTTTTACTTTATAGCAATTAAAACAGTTTTGAGATTACCAGTCAGGCCAGGCTTGTTTTATGCCAGGTGTGGTCAAATATATTCTGTAATGAGCCAGAGAGTAAAGCTTTGTGGGCCAAACTACTCAATTTTGCTATTGGAGCATCCTTAGACAATAAACAAATGAACATGGCTGAGTTCCAATAAAACTTTATTTACAAAAACAGGCAGTGGGCCATATTTGACCTATGGGCTGTAGTTTTCCAATCCCTATTTTATGCCTTTACATCTGCTGTTCGTTCAATTTGGAATGCACATTATTTGTGACTTTTTAAAGAAATTCTACTCATTATTTAACGCCCAGCTTAGACCTTACTCCCTTCTCTACTTCTACCTTAAACAGAAAGATTTCCTCTTGTACTTCTGTTCTTTGAACATAGTTCTATCATTGGTCATCTCACACTGCATTATCATTAGTTGTTAACTGTGTGTTCCCCTGCCGGGCTTAGAACTCTTTGAGAGCAGAGTTCACATCTTAGTCATTTTTGTATCCTGAGCAGACTGGGATTCAACATTTGACACACAGCTAATGCTCAATAGATACCCATCGACTGATCTGCGAAAGTTCTGAGGTGATGTAAGACCAACTGCTGACTTAGTCAGATGTCCTTCTATAATTTTTCATCTCTTTGTAGAGGAGAAAACCAAGAAAAGTTAGTTCTCTTTGAAGTCGCACACCAGAACTCAAATTTCTCAACATATAAACCAGCAGTATAGCCTCATGTAAGCATTCTAGGTGTATGTCGTAAATCACAACAAAGGTTATGCAGTGATTCCATACCTAATTAAATAAAATTAATTCACTGGGAAATAGATATGATGAAGTCAAATTATACTTTCCTAAATGAATTGCTTTAAAATGCGCTATAAATAATGAGTACTTAACTAATGATCTGCTTTAAAAATTAAATTTAAAGAGAATAAAGCTTTATTTGAGAAGGCATGGTTTGGAAAGATATGTACTGAGTCAGTCCGTAATCTTGCTTGTTTCTGTTCAGATCATTCATAAGGTAACAGGTGGATTTACCAGGTAAACTCTAATTGTCAGTGACTCAGACAGCTCTACCAGTTCATGCTCCAACAAAACCAATTATTATTATGCCAAAAGCAACAAAGTATTGCATAATTTGGCCTTCAGAAATCTGTTTTTTTCTCATTGCTATTATGTGGGGATAAATAGTAGTAAACACAAACAGTTTGGCATAAAATTTCCAAGAGTTGGTCTAGTGTGAGTTTAATGAGTGGCTTTTGATTCCGAAAAAAACGTCATTTCTAAATCCCAACAAATGGCATTTCCTGAGCCAATGGCATTATGATGACAATGTTAGAACTGAACCAAACTAAAGTGAATCACTCTAATCTTAGGACACTTCATTAATGGTGACCTCAGGAAAAGTTGTTTTTACAAACAAATTCCTTATAACCTCACCATATTAATATTAGCTATAGGACACAATCTGGTAGAAGACATGTGTGTTTCCAATCCATCTAAGGAGAGATTAGTTTTTTCCTGGTTTACCGAAAGACCAGAAAATCATCTTGTAACAGAAACCAACAGCTCAACCACCTAGAGAGAACACCACGTAGCTCATTTTTATCTACACTTTGAATCTGTTCCCCAGTTCCCGTTTGCTCCTCAATCACCATGGTTTAAATCTGTGACAAGCACAGAGTCAGTTCAACTTCACCATTAAAATTTGGTTGTGCATCTTTTTCTAATGGAGATAGTGATACGAAAGAAGGTTGAGCATTTTTATCAATAAATGGATTCTTCAAATTCTTTGCATTTTAAAATCATGACAAAAAGCACCATGTAAGACATTCATATTCTAGAGAAAAGTCTTCTAAGAAAATTAAGTGTACCAAGGAAACTTACCTCACTCCCCTGACAGAAGAAGCACTAAAATTCCACTCATGTATACCTTTCTAGAACAGAGGGAAAGAACAACAAAAAAATGTTCAGTCATCCAAATGAACATAACAACAACAATAATTTTGTTTTATTATTTTTAAAGAATATACACAGACTAATTTTTCCTAGTGCATAAAATTCTTCATGAACAAATTATCTGGATGGAAATTGCAATTCATTCTTAAACCACAAGGGTGATATTTAATGATTTCTGTATTTCAATCAAACAGCTCCAAGAGAACCTGGGAGAATCAGTCTTATTAACTTTAAAATTTTTATGTTTAGCAGATTAACCTAATAACTGTTGTGCATTAATTTTTAAAATAAACAACCTAGTGATCAAAGTGATTCAATTATTATAGTCAAGCAAGATTTCTTTTCTGAAAAAGAAAAACAATTTGAATAAAATATCAGCAAGGTTTTAAAGATAACTAGTGCTGAATTACCTTTAGTTAAATTTTTTAACTAAATGGGTGTTTCTATTTCCTCAGAAAATAGCACTGCAAGTATGAATGTGTGTACACATATATACATACTGGGGGGAGCCAAAAAATGTATACAAGTGGACACTTTGGTCAAAGTTGCCCAAGCAGTAGTTCGCCATAATCAGAAGTGTCTGGACGCTGACGGTAACCACTTTGAGCACCTCTTGTAATTGCAGAAGGCAAATGTGACTTGTATTCATCTTTTGTTATCAGTATATATTGAGTATTACAATTTTAATACTCAAGTCCTCTCTTAAAAGGTGTCTACATTTTTGACACCCTCTGTATAGTGTCCATCATAGCTACAATGTGTTGTTACCTCATTTATGAAAAATACAATATACTAATAAAGACTGAACATACAAAATTTGATTGTCATATGATAAACATGGTGAGTGGCAGGGCCAAGACGAAAAACATGTGTGATTTTTAAAAATCTATTACTAGAGACAAATTAAAATGAGTATCAAACGCTTATGTTTCTAAATTAAATAAATCACAAAATGGAGCACATTCTGTGTAGAAATATGAATGACAACAGTATAGAATTAATAACAAATATTTTTGTAGAAATAAAGTAGGTGATACATGTGGCCAAGTTTAGCAAGTATGGTAGTCAATTCTGATTGAAAGTCAATTCTTTAAATGGTAGAGTAGTGCATACAGATTGCAAGTCAATTCTTTAAATGTAAAACAATCAGGAAAACAAGCTCTAACCCACCCACTTAAAATAGTGCCAGAAGTTTGAGGTCTTGACTGGCTAGTGAAATGGGTAAGGCAGCTGTGACTCCGAGGCAGCTCAGAACTCCCCTTCTGGCCAAAGCAACTCAAAAAGCCACGATTTATATTCATAACTCCTAGTTCTTTGGTAGGAAATTTAAAATAAAATGAAATTTAAAATAAAGTAAAACTAGATCCTCTCAAGCTTGAAGTAGATTTACTAAAAAATGACTTTTAATGCACATCAGTCAGATCATGAGATGTGACCTGAATTAGCACAAAGCAAATGTTGCCGTGCATGAAGCCCAGGAAAGGCAGAGACCATAGAAAGGTGCTCACCGAATGTGGTTCTCTTAACCACAGTGCAGAGGGAGTTAAATTAAAATAGCAGCCTGCAGCTTCAGATGATAATTTGAAAGTCGCTTCTGTATCCTGTTGGCCTCAGGTGACCTTCTAAATATATGTGACCCGGGAACTGCAGCTGTTGACCTGCACACTACTTACACACACTGCAGCCTTATCCTCTGAGCCTGTGCCTGAGCTTCTTTCTAAGGCTGTCCCCAGGATCAGCAGGTGGGGGTGGGGTTGCAGAGCTGGTAGGGCAGTGTGTAAACCTGCAACTGAACACAGCAACTGGGGAACACCAACAAGACAGCACTGGTAAAATCTATCCTCAATCAGCCCTGTTCCGGGAGCAGCCACAGACAGATTTCCCAGATTGATTGGGCTGGTTTTGTAGAAAAGTAGTAAAGCACTTCCAGAATGTTAGGTTCCTGAAAGGTTGCAAGTGCTGCCAAGGAATGTTCCATTTCAGTGGTGTAAAGCCCATGGCCTGAGATGAAGTGATCTGGAATAAGGCCTCTCTCCCTACCTCCCTTGCAGGTGGCCTCTCCACATGGAGGCGCTGATGAGCTACAAAGCCAAACGGGGGTCGGTCTGGGAGTCAGGGGGAAAGGGACAGGCAGAGGAAGAGATGGAGTGATAATTAACCCCAACAAGCCCTAAACCAACACTGAACCTAACTGAATCAGCACAAGCACCATTTTCTAGGAAATGGTTAGGCTCACATCCTGTGCCCCAGCTTAGGGCAAGAACAGGAACTAGGAGTTAATATTGAGCTAAAGGTGGCAGGAGTTATACTGTGGCAGACAATGTTGGTTTCCTAGGCAACGGCCATTTCTTTCCTTCTTTGCAAACGAAAAATGAATTTTCTTCAGGTTCAGGTGGCAATGCTTAGGGACAGTGAAACTGATTAGTCTAAATCAGCATGGTAAACCTATTTCCCTTGCTGGTGATTGGTTTAGGCATGGTCACGTGCCATGCAACTTTTTGTATGAGGGAAAGGACCTGATCCTCCTCCTTTAGATGTTGTCTGTGTGAAGTGATGTTTGCAGCTGCTACGTAAAACAATGAGTGAAAAATCAAGAGCATATAAAGAAGCCCACTCAGGATTCTGACACTGGTAAGCCACAGAAATCACCTCCACAAAGACCTTACCTCTGAAGTTCTTATAAAATGAGATAACATTTTCTTATTATTTAAACAACTTTTAGTTGGGAGTTTTGTAGCGAAAAGCATCCTTCATTGATAAGAGCATCATATCCCTGAACTCTTGGGAATTGGTAGAAGGATCTTAAAGTGTTGGAAGTTGTAATATAAAATATATGTTAGCTCATATAATAGTTCATTCGACATTTAGAATGAAAATACCCAGAGAGGGTGTGAGTAAGGAAATAAATATGATAGATGAAAAGCAACATTCTCTGTTATTCCACTTTTAGAAAAAAAACATGTAACATTCTATGACCAAAACAATCCATTTCCTGTTTAACATACGATATATGAAACCAGTTGCTTATCTCTTACTTAATTATAGTTATAATAGTGGCTTTAAACTAACATAATAACAGCAAAGTGATCTTATTTGTATTTCTTGTCCTCATTCCAATAATATCACTTCTATTTTTAAAAATAGAGAAAAATGATAGTATTAATGAACACACACTATGGATAGTACTAGGGTTTGCAAAGAAATTGGCATAAATTTGAAATGGAAACTAATTTATTTAAAGAAAGCTTACATTTTTGAACAAGGAGAATTTTTAACACTAAAGGTAATAGAGAGTGGGAACGATATAAAATGTAGAAATTCTTCTTGATCAAAAGAGGGTAAAAAAGGACAGCAAAATCTGTAACCCTTCTTAATGCACGCATTTATAGCCTAATACATTCATTCTTAGCATAATATAAAAATTGTCCCTACAATTATCACAAAACATACAAGGCTAACTTTAGTGAATGAAGAACTTCCAGAAGGACAAAATAATGACAACAAGCTAGAAATAGCACTTATTTCCCCAAATGTCTGGCTTACTTTCTGTTCTTTTCCTGTCTTCCAAATACTTCTGGCTGTCCACTCATTTTCTGGGCCTTGCTAATTGCTAATTCCTTTAGTTCGGTTCTGTTTCCAAGTGTCCTTGGATGACCTTGCTCTTTCCCATCAAGCCTTTGAAAAATTTCTTCTCACAGATAATGTTCATCTCACCTAGCCTCTTTTAATTTTTGTAGTTTCCACTGGGTGACTACTCTGCTTCTGCTTGCAAGAACATGTATGCAGATACTTTAAAATAATGTAAAAAAAAAACACCATTTACTTTAAAACAATCTTAACAACATGGACATAGTTTTATTAGTTATTAATTTTGTCTCTGGACAGTTCCACTTGGAATCATGCCATCATGCCAGCTATGATCAAAGGTTGCAATGACCCTCTCCTTGGGTTTGATTAATTTACTAGAGTGGATTACAGACCTCAGGAAAACATTTTATTTACTAGATTATTGAATTGTTATAAAAGGCTATAACTCAGGAACAGCCAGATGGAAGAGATGCACGGGGCAAGGTATGTGGGAAGGGGTACTGAGCCTCTAGGTCCTCTCCAGCCGTATCACTCTGCCCACATCTCTGTGTGTTCACCAACCAGGAAGCTCTTTGAACCACATCCTTAGGGTTCTCACAGAGGCTTCATTGCACAGAGGCATGCATTGCACTACATTGCATGATTGATGAAATCACTGGCCATTGGTGACTGATTCAACCTCCAGCCCTTTTCCCCTCCCCATGGTCAGAAGGTGGGACTGAAAATTCCACCCCTCTAGTCATAGGGTTGGTTCCCCAGACCCCACCCTTAAGTGCTAAAAGTCACTTCACTGACATAGCAAAAGACACCTTTTTGGCTCTCCGCACTTAGGAAATTCCAAGGACTTGAGGAGCTCTGTGCCAGAAATGGGGACTAAAACCAAATATACATTTCTTACTATAAACCACCCTATCAGAGTTCCCTAATAGAACACGAACCACTTCTCAAATGACTGCTGCCATGTCATCTAAAATGCTGAACAGGGCTAAATTCTGGGGTTTCAATGTTAGTGTTTAGTCCATATGTGTACTGCCGTGATTGTATTATTGTTATTGTTGTTAAAATACATTGAACATTTATTACATGCCAGGCTCTATGCAATACACTCAACCTACATTATTTTGTTTAATGTTCACAACAACCTTTCGAGGTAGATATTATTATTGCCTCCTTTTACAGACAAGGCCACTGTAGCTTGGAGAAATCATGTTGCCCAAAGGACATGATAGGATCTGAACCCAGATCTGTTAACTCAAAGCCCACATTTTTAAAACCTGCAACCCCATACCCCCAAGTATACTTTCTGATTCCCTTTTTTGCTTTGTTTTCCCCTTTTCACCAAGTATTAATAATATATTTATATTTTTCATGTATTTGGTCATTGTCTGTCTCCCTGAGTAGAAGGAAAGCATCATGAGGGCAGGAATTTGCTTATTTTGTACACATCTGTTTCCCTCGTGCCTAACAGTGCCTGCTAGTACCTGTCACAGAGTTAAGTGCTGAGTAAATATTTGTTGAGTGTGTGGATATTTAAGGAAAATTATAAGGGTATTTTGGAAAATAATGATAAAGGAACCCCACACAACTACTTTGCCACAAGACTTCTCTCATTTTGGTGGTTTATCCTGCAGGCTAGAATCAGGTCTTGAAAAGCTTCTATTCTTTAAAAATAGTAGGATGACTTGTACATGCATTAAAACTGATGATACACAGAAGTGGAAAAGGTTACCAAACAACTGCTACAAGTAGAAATGAGTGTTTAAGATCTTTCTGAAACCCAGTGGCAGTAGAGCCCACATCATTCTGTGCCCACCACAGGGAGCCAGTGGCTAATCTGAGACTTAGAGATGCTTAGATAACCCAACTGCTGTGATATGATGATTAACTGCAGTGGTATTAAGACCAGAAGTAGTGTTATTCTGACAAGTTTCCTACAACTAAGACAGGAATCTTTGAATCATACACTGGGGGTGCCAAAGAAAGGTATACACATGACTTGTATTCATCTTTTGTTATTGGTATATATTGAGTATTACAAGTTTAATACAGTTTTTTCCTTTCTTAATTTATACATTTTTTGGCAAACTCTGTATTTTATGTATCAGTTCTTTAGTTCATAATTTATTTTACAGCATGAATTTACAAAACAAAGAAATTCTCCTATTTCCGGTGCACTTGGATGGTTATGTCATCTATAATAAAATCCAAATAGCTCAATTATATTTTATTAAATGAATGAACTCTATAACCCGAATTTAACAAATTTTATATTAAAGAATATATTTATGCCAAGATAAATACACAGTCAAGCTATTGCTTCTTAACTAATGAGATATTTACTGGAATATATAAATGCTGCAAGAGTGTAATGTCCTTCATTGTTAATGCTGTTTTTAAATGATTGCACAATTTACCGTGTCATCAGGAAGCACGTGCCAAATAGATATTGTCTTTTCCTCAACTTCATTGTTGATAGATAAATACGAAGGTTGATAGATTTTGGTTGGTTCTAATATTAATACCTTGAAAACATAAAACAAAGAAACTAATATTAGTGATCTAAGATTTAAACCATTTGGAGCTGGTACCACAAGATAACACTGATTGTTGGATAAGGCTCTGGTTCCATTGCTGGAGTAAAACCATTTAAAATTTTGACTGTTGCCATTTCTGTGAGTCCTCAGGGTATTTTATGATATTATGTAATTATCATAAATTTCAATAATACATCACTTTTTATTGCTAAAGAAATTGGAAATAAATTTTTGAAGTCCATATATTGGTTTGGCCATCCCCAAGGAATCTACTGACAGCACTTCTTAAAAAGCTTTTATTTTATCATATAAGACATATTCTATTTCTATAAACATAAATGTGTAAAAGAAAGGCAGAAACATGGTGACACAAATAATTCTGTACAAAGAAAAGATTCCATATGTAGAATGTTACATATTTTAGGTTTTCTGCTGCCACACCTTATCATAAAGATGTAATGGTGTGGTTTTGATGCCCATGTAAATGGATTGAGAAAT
Organism: Rhinolophus hipposideros; assembly: GCF_964194185.1. NCBI lineage: Eukaryota > Metazoa > Chordata > Mammalia > Chiroptera > Rhinolophidae > Rhinolophus > Rhinolophus hipposideros. The sequence continues at coordinate 25,552,277 of NC_138049.1, read as the reverse complement.
TATTTTGGTTATTATTGAGTTTTATATCTAAACCAAGAGTTTTATATCTAAGAGTTTTATATCTAAACCAAAGAAATAAACATAGCTGTATGAAACAAAAAAAAAACAACATTTTTATACTGCCTTCAAGATACAACTGGTATTTTCAGTAATGATGTATTTAGCCTTGTCAAAGAAGAGGAGAAATAAAACTTGCTCCTGTTTTGGAGATATATGCTAGGTAGATGATCAGTAAGACTCTCCACCAAAGAATTGCATGTTATTACTAATATCTCATTTTAGGAGCAAATAATATTAAAATACCACATGTGGCCTGATTTCAAAGGTGCTGCAACTATTATCTATTTTGTATAGATGATTAAAGATACCTGCCTAGCTCAAATTTCCTATGCAGACTTAAGTGGGAATGTTTAACCAGCAGAGAAACTAGAATAGTTCTACTCCAGTGCTTAAAACTCAAGTGAATTGCCTTTTAGAACTAATCTTGTATCAAGCAAGGTTTACTAAACAAAAGTGGAGGAAAAACCTTCAGAAGACTCCATCAACAAGGAATTACACAGTGACAATACATTATAACCTAAAGTGCAGCCTGAGCAAGAATCTGGGTTAGAAACTGACTCAGACATACACTGCAAAACCAGTGTATTTATTTTATGATCAATTTACCATGACAGTAAAGTTATTTAAGTTAAAGTACAGAGAACTAAAGAAAAGGGAATAGAAAAACAAAATTTTCTTTATTCTTGAGTATAAAAACTTCAAGGACATAAAGAATTCTTGGTCAGGCTCTAGCTATGAAAATAAGATAGAATATACCACAAATAACCACACAGTAAGATCCCAGAGGGAAACATATTCTGATTTAGAAACATACCCAGTGAGTCAAGGTCCAAATTTCCATGAGCAGAGAGTTAAGTGATACTGCTTAATATTGAAAATAAAATTTCAATCTAAACTTTGCAGAAATCGTGCTCTCAGATCTGAGTGTTTGTGAAATTAAAACAAATAACAAGGAATAAAAGGTGGGTTTTCCAAAATAGTATCCAAGTCACTGCACTGACAAATGCGAATATACTTTGTTCCCTAACTACGTGGGCACACTATTTAACATTAGAAAAGCACAGGTTCTCTCCTTTCTTCTTAAATTTTGTGTTTATTGTTATCTCAGATATTTCTAATAGATAAAATCTGAACTGTGTGTTCCTATCTTGAGATAGAGAATAAAAACTGGTTATAATTATCATTGTCTAACATTTATTGAGCCCTTTGATCTGCCCTTGAAATGACAAAATATGAGGAATTCATAGCATGCATTTTGGAGGTCACAGAAAAGCTGAGAAAAGACCAGGAAAAGCAAGCAATCTGACAAAAGCAGTGAAATTCAACTCACTTGAGAGTATACGCATTCTTGCTTTTAGTTTCTAGTCCTTTATATTGCTTAACACTACAATCAACTGCTAACTTCATGTATCTGAAGAAGGAAGGAATACATCAAGGCATATAAACCTTTAAAAAGAATAGACATTAGCTAGAGTTACCACACTCCACTTTTTCTTGCCTGACATTCCGTGATGGGTTGATGGTCTCCTAACTTTTCAATGTAGGAAGGAAAGCAAACACACACAGAAGAGGTTAAAAAAAAAAAAAAGAAAGAAAGAAATCAAACTAAACCAAAATAATAATAAATGATGAAAATATTCAAATCATTTCCCAAAGAAACTTGAATCTGCTTTCTTTCGCCCAGGGTCACCGTTATTTCTTGGAAGGATGAGAATGGATATGGCAAGATCAATGGAGACAATCAAATTAAGTATTTTCTAATATAAGTCATCCTAGTTTTAGGCAGATCCACTTCAAAAGAAGGATAATGTTATCACCCTAATCAAGACCCACTTCAGCCTTCGTAAGTGTGAGCCACATAAAGTGCTACTCCAAGGACAGAAGAGTTACAGTGGCTGATAATAGCACCACAGGTACTACGAGCTTGCCTTTCTCTACCTGGTGGAACACAGGTAGCAAACTTCAATGATTGCAGGGGGTGGGACTGGTGGGAAAATAAATGAGAGAAGCGAGGATAGATGAGACTGTAATCAACATCTGAAAAGGTAGCAGCTAATTGGCTCAGTAGATTCTTGCTTTTGGCCAATGAACATAGTCACAAATTGCCAGTCCTTTTACATTTTCAAGAGTAGTTAAAAATCTGGATTTTTTTATGTGTACTCTCCTTAGTTTTCACTTGATTTATTTATAAACTTTATTTTCCAGTTAAACTACTCCACCTTTTCATTCATTGTGTCTATCTTTTCCTCTTCTTTAACATAGTAATGATAATTATTTGACACCCTCATCTGGTAACTCCAATATGTAAATCACCTCTGGGTCTGCCTCTGTTGGCTGTTTTAGCTCTTCATTACCAGCTGCTTTTTCTTGCTTCTTAGCTTGTCTAGTAATCTTTAATTACATCTGAATGACACATGCAGAGCAGAGGCTCTGGATTATATCTTTCCAGAGATTTGCTTTTCTTTTTCCCCCTAGCTAACAGCTAAATTATCAGTGTATCATCTTGATCCTATCAAGGCTTAATTTTATTCTGGCTTTGTTAGGGTTGGTCTGTTTTAGTTTTGCCCTTACTCCTAGGACATGGACTTTCTTTGTCTCAACTAAGTGTCTGGGTGTTCACTAAGGTCCCATCACTCTAACTGGGCACAAAGTCCAACATCTTATCCCTGCATTGTTTAAGCTCTGGAATAACTGTTCAGCTCTCAGCCTTCCAAAAGCTGCTCGCTGCCACTTCTGGTCCTGATCTCTTAAACAACTGAGAACTGTCACCACCTCTGAATATGAAAGATTGAGACTAAGAGCTCAAACAGAGATATTTATGGCATTACTTTGATGTGGGAAGAGATTTGTGCAAGGGAACTTAGCTGGATAAGGCTTATTTAAGCTACACAGGTCCCATCCAAAACCCAATTTTAGTCAAATAGTGGGACCAGTAGTTGCATTTATTCATGACGTGCTTATCCCTTTTCACACTACCTGGGAGTTGCTCTAAGACTCAAGGGAAATACCCAGGCATAATCCTACGGTGTATTCTTCAAAGTTCCCCCCTTCTCCAACACCATGCCTCTCATATTCCAGCTGCCTGAGAGCCCCAAATACTAATCTCTGCTTGCTCTGCCCAGTAAGAATGCCACTGACTACTAGGGCTCCACCTCCACGAGCAGCAGCCAGAAAAATGACCTCAGGGAAAAACTAGTGGGTGAACGTGGGGACTCAACTCAATTACCTCCCCTCTCAGGATTGCAGCAGCCTTGTGATAATCGCTGTTCCATGCCTGCACAGTTGTTTTATATATTTTGCCCAGATTTTATGGTTATTTACACTACTACCATTTACTCCATCATAGCCAGCACTGAAAGTCCAAGTCCCTTTATTTTGAATGCTGAGAACAAATTCTTTTCTTTTCTTTTTTTTTTTTTAATCATTGAGTGGTCTTTTAAACATAAGAACTGAATCATATGCACAACCTCACACATAATAAGAGAAATACTAATTAAAACTATCACAACATACCATTTTTCACCAATAAGTTTAGCAAAACTACAAATCAGATAAATACAGCAGCTCTTTGGAGAGACTTTAGGAAAACAGACTGTTGATGGGGTGGGGGGGATATCAACTTATACAGTCCCTATGGAGGGCAATGGGACAATACGCACCAATTCCACTTCTGGAAATTTATCCTACACATATATCTGCACATGTGCAAAATGGCATAGGTATTATGGTGTCTCATTTTACTTTGCATTTTTTGACTATGCAGTGAAATTAATTATCTTGTCACATGATTTTCCCATTTTTCTTTTGCTTTTGCTTATTAATTTATAGGGTTGCTTGGTTTTTTTTGCGTACTTGGCAAATGGATCACTTTGCAACATTAGTATTAAATATTCTCTCCCTGTCTAGTATTTGCCATGTTTATGGTGTTTTTCACTGAACAAAAATGGAATTTTTAACGAAATCAAATTGGTCAACATTTGCCTTTAGGGCTTCTTAGGTTCCTTTCTTGCTTAAGAAAGCCTTTCTCACCTGGAATATATACCTATATTCTCCTACCTTCTCTCTTCATATTTTCTGGTTTTATTTTTGTACATTCACATTATGACAGACTAATTCATATTAAACTAATTTAAATTAGCTCACAGTAGCTAATACAAGTGTTTTCATTTCATAGCTAATTTTCTAGTCAATCAAGTCAACCGTCAATTAAATATTGTACTTCAATTCTGTGCGGTCTACTTTCACCACCACATTTACTAACATCAGCGTACCAGCTCAAGGCAAGCTTCCAGCTCTCTCTGAGATAAGTATTTTCCTAGCTACATATTATCTAGGCTAGAAAATACAGTGAAATGTTTGAGTTTGAAAGGTTTTTCAATTAAAAATCCTGCTGTGTTCAAAGCTTCATCTGGAAGCAAAAGTAAAGACAGCCTGTTAATGCCAGCAATAGATTTAATTAAATCAGATGATCCTACCAGCAAGAACTGGAAAACAAGATTTTTGTAAAAAGAACTGAGAGTTGTCACCACCTCTGAGTAGGGAAAATTGAGACTAAGAGCTCAAGCAGAGAGATTTATAGCATCACTTTAATGTGGGAAGAGATTTGTACACAGAGTGAGTGGCCAATAATTCTTGCATTGGATGCTAAAGCTATACTGCTTCAGATGGTGTTCTGAGAACTATCAGGATAGGGATGGCACCAGCTGAGATGAGTAAAATATTTTTAAAAGTGTGTGTGTGTGTGTGTGTGTGTGTGTGTGTGTGTGTTTATACTTTTAAATATATATATTTATACAAAGTTTGATAGAAACCCGCCAAAATAAGTTGCAGGTCCGAATCTACGAGTCATTTCCAATGATCAAAGCACTGTAAAAAGAGATTGTGGATACTATTAGGTTGGTGCAAAAGTAATTGACATTTAAAAGGTTGAAAATAATTGCAAAAAACGCAATTACTTTTGCACTAACCTAATACCTACATCTAAACCTGATTCATGGGGGTAAAGAGTGTTGGGCATGGAATAACAAAGACAGGTGAGCCTTACACTTTTCACCAAATTAACGGTGATGATATTGATGACATGTCAACAAAACTGTAGTATGAATTTTAAAAAGCACCATCTGTCTGGTCTGAAGAGATGTGTCTTGACTTACTGAGCTAACTAAGAGACAATATTTTCTTGGGAAGGCACACTTTACAACTTATGAAAAGAACCCACCAAATTCCACAGCAAATCATAAAAATGTATTTTATTTCTCTGACTTTGAAAAGTTATTTTTAAAAAAATAAGCTAAAGCAAACCAACAGGCAGAAAATAAATGTATTTACCATGTGAACATTGTTTTAAAGCATGAAAATCAGCACACTAGTATTGCTATTAGGTTGGTGCAAAAGTAATTGTGGTGTTTGCAATTATTTTTAACAGTGTAAAGTATTCTCTAAATAAAAGAAAAAAAATAGAACAATAGAATAAGTTAAATGAAGCATACTCACTGGAAACCTAACTACAGTAACATCTGTCTTTGTGGCCTCAACCAGGAAATCCATCCAGAAGTCCACGAGTTCCTGTTTGGCCACAGGCTGTTCTGGAGGCAGTTTCACAAAATGCTTATATATCAAAATTGTCTCTACAATAGACTTGAGGTACCTAAAAATTAAAAGATATAAAACACATGACTGGCAAATTTAGAACCACTTGTTCCCATGTATCCCCGTCTTATTCTCTAAATTTAATTTAAATATGGCACTAATAATTATGTATTCAGATTCACCAAACATTATTATTTTTACACGTCATATATTTTCACACATTATCCCATTTAAATCTCACAAAAATGCAATAAAGTAGACTGTTTTGTGCCCATTTTAAAGATGCTAAAACAGAGGCTTGGAGGGCTTAATTGACTTGGATTGAGTGACACATCTACTTAAAGCATGACTTTTAAAATAATGACTATATTCTATTCAAGGAAGTGATTAATGCATTTGTTTTAAAATATGCATTTTTGCTTCCTTGAGAAAGCTTTTCTAAACAGACCCTTCATAAGAAATCATTATTTTGCCTGGAATTACACAACTTATATACTATTATACAAATCCACTCAAATCTGACAAGACAACTGGTGCCTCGAAGAAAAAAATTAGGAAAAAAATGAAGAGCAAGATAATTATACAAAACAACGGGTACGGAAGCACATTATAAACTAAAACATTGAAGCTAACATGAAATGAAAATGTAAGGCATTGTTTCATGGTTGTTATTACTACTGCATAAAATAATGCCTGCTTTCTTCAACAGAAGACAGGATAGCTAAAATCCAAGCTCTTCATACCTGTGCTTCAGTCTTCTCTACCATCAGAATGGTCACAATAAAGAAATCATAAATTCGGCTGCATCTAACGCACGCATTCATTTATTTCATGTCATTTGCTGACTGCCTCCTGTGGACATACTACTGACAATATAGCTCTGTTTTCAAGTTGTGCACAGAGCTGAGGAGACAGAGCTGTACAAGGTATTACAGCACCGTGTGATAAATATCAATGGAGCTACAACTAAACAGAGACACAACTAACGAAAGTCTTACAGCCAGTATCAACAGAGATATGACTAAAGAACAACAGAAGCATGAAAGAAGAAAATTCCATGAGATGAAATAATCACAGACGTGTATACAACAGCCTCTGTGACCTTCTCTGTCCAGATACAGGGCAGGGTTTCAGGTGGGGGTCTGATTCATGAAAAGACGTGATTATGAGTGTTCCCCAGGTAGAGAGGGCTGGAAGAGGCCTTCTCAGTGTTGCCTGAGACACAGCACACGAAGCCACAGTTGAGGCATGTTTGGTGTGACCAGAGAGCAGTGTAAACCTGGGGGTATGACAAAAGCTGAGCCTGGAAGGTCTAAGGGCAAACCTTTGCCAAGCCAAGGAGATGAACTTCTTTCCTTAGGCTGCGAGGCTCCATGAAACTAGACTGCTTTAAGGATTTCAGTGGAGGGGAAGGGTCAGACGTGCATTGTAGAAAGATCACAATGGGAGTGATGCTGAAAATGAGAAAATCCTTGAAGAGTTATAAGGACCTACCCATCATCTATCTCCTCAAATGGTTCCTCTGAAGAAAACAAGTCAGTGGCCTGGGCTCCTAGCTGCTCTAAGCCTTGGTCGGTTTTCTATGCATCACTGTTAACCTTTACAAGTCTTTACAGCTAATGCTCAGTCATTACATGTGATGCCTAAGAAAATTAGCATTGTTTTCCAAAATAGTCCTAAATGCAGATGGAATTTTTATTGTTGGTGGTATTGTTAATTAAAATTTCTTGGATATATATACAACTGAAAGCAACAAAGGAACAAGACAAGCAAATGAAAAAACAAAAACTCATAGACACAAACAATGGTTCCGTGGTGGTTAGCAGAGGGTAAGGTAGATGAGGGTAAACAGGGTCAAATATATGGTGATAGAAGAAACTTCGTTTTCATCTCTCCAATTACCACATACATAATGATGGGACTTGGGTGCAGGCCAACAACAATTTGAAATTAGAAAAACACACATACATAGAAAACACTCAAATGTGTCAGTAAACCCTAAGTAAAAAAGAATGAGAATTCCAAAACTGAGATTAGATCATAATGGAAACAAAGGGCATGTGTATGGAGCAGAGGCTGGGGAGGCTGAAATAGAAACCTGTAGAGCCGCTGATTAGATTTGTAGGTGTAAAATTTGAGGCCTCTGCATGATTCATGTGGGTAATACTAGCCAACCCAAGTCAGTGGGTTGGTCAATGTGATAGAAAGGCTGAGCTCGTGGCTGTCAGACGTTACCAACATCCAAAGTCATAAGAACCTATATTCAACCCTTTTTATCAGTGGATCTTACTTTTCCTTCTAGACTCTGCATTTTATTTTATAAGCAAATAAAATAATCTAACTGTCAGTTCAAAAAAATATAACAAGTTGAAAAGAAGTTATAGGAGCTGTTGATTAAAAATCATTGCATAAACATTATTACCATGCTGGTGTCTTCAGCTTAAAAAGCTTTTCAGATGCTTGAATGACTCTCAAGTGGTCATTGGCCAGAACACTGGCCCCCAGAAAAAATCCAACTTCCCAGTAGCTCTGGAGTTTTTCCAAATTTCCCTTTTTACCAAGAAGGCTACTAAGCTTCACCCCTAGAAGATGGACAAAAGTACATTACAAACACACAGTAGCTAGGCAGAGCCGACTTTTTATCAAAAAAACAAAATTAAGCTTTCATTTTTCCTTTCAGATTAAAATAGCTTTGTTCAGTTTCTGATTATAAGAGGGGTTTAATTAAGTTCATTGTAAAATAATGTCAGACTAATCATAAAGATATATAGAAGAAAGTGAAATTTACTCTTTAACTTAAAAACCCAAAGATAACTGCCACTGTTATTTTGATGTATGTCCATCATTCCAGAATGTTTACGTATTTATATATGGATAAATTAAAAGGTGGTAACATTAAACAACTTATATAACTTCTTTCTTTCCCTTATTATATCACCGAGTCTTTAGTTACTTGAAAGAGAAATGAGTCAGTTGAAATATAAATGTATACAGTATACAGATTTTACAAGAGTAAAATGCTGCAATAATTAATTTTATGCACGAAACAGTTATATACTTATAAAGTTAAAAGCAAGGAACCATTTCAAGTTAACTTACAGACATCATGACATTTTGCCCTTAAGTATTGACAACATATATCTAAAAATTATCCTATACATTTATTGCACCTAACAAAAAATAATAGTGCCTTAATACTATCTAATATCTGTTCATAATTCCATTTTTCTAATTGTTTCCCAAATGTGTCCTATAACTATTTTTAAAACCAGAATCTAATCAAGGATGATTACTTGCATTTGATTTTTATGTGGCTAAATTTCATTTAACATAAGCAATCCACCTACACTTTTCCCCCCATAACATTGATGGTTTTTGAAGAGAGTAGGTAGAATGTCCTCACATTCTAGATCTGTCTGAAGGCACTGCATGGTGGTGTTTGACTTATTTCTCTAGCCACTGAGATTCCTATTAACTGGAATAAGAATTCCTATTGACCATGTCATGAGGCACCCGTGGACCCACCCCACTCAGGACGCTAGTAGGATCACTGACAATCTGATCCCTGGAGGGGACGTATACGATGGATTGTATAGACACAATTGTTCACATTAATTGTTATTTGTTTACCCTTTATAAAAAAATCAAAATTTAAAAATGGATCTAAAGAAAAGATTTCAGAAAGAAAAGTCTGATTATTATAAAAACACAGTAAATCAGACTAATTTGTACGTTTGCAGGGGGCTAAGACAAAAAATGGGAGAAGATATAAATTGCTCCAAATTTGATTAGAGCATTTGAAACAACGTCTTTTTCAATTATATCTTTCAAATATGCCAAATATGTTATTAGTCTTTTTATTATGTACTATTAATTAATCATTATTATATTAGACTAGTAATTTATTTAACCTGTTTGTCCTCAAAAGTCCCTTTAATCCTATTATATTACATAAAAATTAACTTCAGGTCAACCTATGTTGATTAGCATAATTTATGATTGAGTAAAATCTAAATTAATGAGTTTTAATTGTCTTTTAGTTATTAAGGATATACAATTTAAAATGTGTAACACGGTATTTTAGAAGTCTAACACAGCTCTTGCAGTAACTCATTGTTGTCATATTTTAAGTCTGTGCATGTTTCACAATTTCAAAAATTTTAAATTAAACTTCATAATGTTTTCAAATTCTTGTTCAACATGTATTATGAATGAGTACTTCTTGAAAAAAAATTAAAGATGTTTCCTTTATAAAGCTATATTAATCACAGTTCCTCAAGCCTTAGAGTGTTGAGCATCTTTCTTCATTTTTCACCTTTTGTAAGATATAATTAACACATAATTGTGTAAGTTTAAGGTATACAATGTGATACATATTGCATGGTACATAATTACCATTTCTTTTTTTGTCTGGAGATCTACTCTTTTAGCAGTATGCTGACTATCTTATTCTACATTTAATTTAAAAATAAGAATGTATTAGGTTGGTGTAAAAGTAATTGCAGTTTTTGCAATTATTTTTAACCTTTTAAACCACAATTACTTTTGCACCAACCTAACAGAATCGAGACATTTTCACACAGCTATGTTACTGCTCTACCTACACGTGCAAATCAGTGGCAATTCCTGGCATAATCTGGAGGCACCAATAAACTTCACCTTAAGTTCAAGAACAGAGCAATAATACACGTCATTTGAAGATCACTGATACATGAAGAGTTTTGGCTAGTGCAGTTTTAAACTGAACCCTAGGTGAAAATTTTCATTATCATTTCTGAAAAGCACACGTTGGAATGTATTTTCTCTCATTTCATTTGCCAACTGAAAATATTTCAAATAAAACTTTCTGTACTGAATACCAGTGTAACCCAACAGTGACAAGTATTTTATCATTCTTTTAGCCTGGGCCTTGCAAACAATGCTTAACACTCAAACTTTATTTGCTTTCTAAGAATTCTCAGAATATTATATATGGCTATTTTATAAGCCCTTCCCAAAATAATGTAAAAAAAATCCCAGGACTCCTTTTTTTTGGAAGGAAAATAAAAAACATTCTCGCGTTAAAAATCTTAAAGAAAAAATTCTTCTACAATTCATAGCTTCATTAAGATCAATTGTTGTTCTTTATGAAAAATATGGCCAACTATTTCTATGTCTGTCGTAATGACTCCTATAGGAGTTGGAAAGATTCTCTAAAAGAGGGTGATGAGACACTCAAAGAAAGCAAAATCTGATTACCGTAGAGAGTATGCTAGTATCTAGAATCTTTAAAACAAATGTGATGAAAGCCAGAACAAAGAAAATCACATAAAATGTATTCACTAATTTCTTTAAATTCCAAAGAAGGGTCAGCAGATGAGACAATGTCCGCAGATAAAAGGGACAAAACACATTCTATCCATGGCTACATTTGAGATATAGTCTCTGAAGAGATCAGGACCAAGACGGCCATCTCCTTGACCTGGTGCTCTGGGGACTTTGGGAGGCTCCATGTCCAACACAACTGAAAGCATAGGGGCAGGTAAGAAGAAGAAACAGAAACAGAAAATAGCAGAGCTTTTTCTCTTCTTCTTCTTCTTTTTTTTAATGTACCAGGAAAGCATTTTCAGGAAAATCAAGCTAACATAGAAAACGTACCTGATGTTCCACAAAACACTGCCTTATTTGAGAGTTGGGGACTGAAGACAGAGCCCATATTTTTAATATTAGTTTGAGCTGGAACAATAAATATTAAGCAGGGTTTTTTTCAAAACAGGCAACAAAAACTAAAAATTGAACTACATCCCAATATCAGGATTCTGCACCATAGTTTGAAACACTAAACAAGGGGATATAATAAAATAAAATACATTTTTAAGGAAGTTAAATGAGAAAGAAAAGGGTCTATCCATCAATGATTCTTTTTCTTTGTATCAAGATGGGTCCGGTTTCTCAATTTGCATATAAAATATCAAGCTGTAATTACCAACTTTCCGGAGCTCAAAAGAAGATTCAAACTGGTGCCCAGCTGCCAGGAGAAGGACCGCATAATTAATTCCTGACTGTAGTGTTGGCTCACTTTCAAATGCCGTTTTGAACCTATATATAAAAAAAAATGTACAAGTTTACTTTCTCAATCACGAAACTCTGGGTGTGCAATAGCTCCTGTTTGCATAACTCCAATGCCTGAGCAAGTAAAAATATTCCACTGGCCTTCACCCCAGAATCTAGTGTGCTATTAGAATTGAATGCTTGAGTAACTGCATATCCTCTCCCTCAGTTCCATTGCATTCCCCCCATTTAACTCACCCTTACCATAGCAACCCCAGTCTTTAAAGAAGTCCTCTCTTTCAACAGTCTACCAGAAATATGTGTGTGTGTGTGTGTGTGTGTGTGTGTGTGTGTGTGAGAGAGAGAGAGAGAGAGAGAGAGAGAGAGAATATATGTCTAAGCAGCAGAAATTTAAAAATGAGAACTGTGCTCATATTTTAAAAAGTGGTTTTTAAAAAGCCTTAAAAATACACAAAGCAATGAAGAAAATCATCTAGGTAAATACTGAAACAATCCGTTCCATAACAGTGATAATAGAAATGAAATAATGTTAATTGTACTAGAAATTAAGAAAAACAGATTGTGCCTGTGCATACTAATTTTAGCTCAAAGAGAATAAGAACCCTTTTCTGAATATGCATGAAACTGAGTGTTGACCTTTCAAAACACTTCAACACTTGAAAAGACTTTAGTGTTTGCACATCCACTGTATTTTCAAGGTTACACTTCCTAGGATCTATTCAAGGGTTTCCTCACATACATCATTTAACAGGCAACAATATTCAATATCATTTCATTTGGGAGCTTGAAGAAGAAGCAAATTAAAATAAATGCCCTAGTGACTAAGAAACTGCCTGAGACAAACATGAAATGAAATCTTTATTTTAAAAGAATCAGATTGAGGAAAATATAAGGACGAAATACCTAATGAATGACCATTTGATGATACAAAAAAATTGTTTATGGGGGGAAAATACATTACAATTTCCAGATAAAGGCATTCCTATTTAAATTGTTAATGGTGAAAATGAGAGGAATAGCAAATGTGGTGGCAGGCACAACAGAATTACAGTGTATTCTTGGCTTTTATATATGTTTGAAATTTTCCATAATTTAAAATGATAAACTTCAAAACAAAAGAAAAAGTACAGTTTTCTGAATATTGAGGTGCATGTGCCCTCTACAAGGGTCTCACTTTTTAAGTAGAACAAGTACCTCTGAATGGAAACAAAAATCAAATATGTATTAATTTTAACACATGGCTCGAACAATTATGTGTATGGAATAAGAAAAAATATCTCCAACTGCATAACTGTTGGTGATTAAAAGCATTTTTAATCTCTCCAGAGGTACAGGTGCTTCTCATTTCTAAAATGGAAAAAGCATGTACCCAGAATACTGATATTCAAAGCTAGTCATATCAAGGAGAGACAGGATTTGTAAGGCTTAGACTCACATAAGTCTCAAAGGTCTTTGAGTTCCTTCAGAATCAGGTAGAAGGTTCTAATAAAAAAAAGAGTACAAGAGAAGAAAGAAGTTGTACTCTTTCCTTTCTACCAATTCATAGCAACATACGCAATATTTTTTTCAACAAATAAATTCTTTCGTTTCTCCTGAAACCAAAGAACATGGAATATTTCTCGTAAAAATACCAAAAGGAAGATGCAGAAAGCAAGACATGACTCAAAGCAATCAACAAATATTGACTACCTGATTCCTAAATATGCCAAAATCAACAAAAGGAAGAAGTTGGGCTTACAACTTTTTTCTGTTACCATAAACAATATATATTTTCAAACAAAATATAAACACCAGTAAAATTAATTATTTACATTTCTTTAGGGTTCATAGCACTACATGATAATGGTTGTTGAGGAGAAAGCCTTAACATTTTCTGGAGATTAATAGCATATAGGTGTATCACAAAAGAAATAAAATCCTGTCATATATTATTAATATACCACTCACAGTAAGTAGGGATTCTTTCACACTGTTAAAGTAAATTAGTACAGTATTTCTTGGCAGAAATTAGCCAATATCTATCAAAATTATAAAATTTAAAAAAATCTCCGAGGTGTGATCAAACAATAGAGTAAATGTTTAAATAAAAAAAATTATTACAGTAAAAGACACATTGCCATTAATTCCCCTCAAAATACTCTCCCTTTCTATGAACACACTTTCCCCATCGTTCTTGCCACTTTCTGAAGCAGTTCTGGAAGTTCTCGTTCATGAGTATCTTTAATTGCGCTATCTTGGCTTCCTTGATGTCCTGAATCATTTTGACTTTGGGGAAGAGCCAAAAGTCACACGGTACCAGATTCAGGGAATAAGGTGGATGAGGACACACCATAATGTTTTTATTTGACAGGAACTGCCCTATACATGGAGCATTGTCATGATGAAGGATGATTTACTGCATATGTTAAAACACACCTTCTCTCAATGGTAGCTCACATCTGACTAACTACACTGAACAAGTTGCAACTTGTCACACACTGTTACTAAGGTTCAATGTGCCACTTCCCATATTGAAGATCCCTGCCTTTCCATTGGATGGCACTCAGCAGCAGCATTCACCATATTTTGTGATCACAACGGGAAAGGCTCCATCTCGCACATCACTTCTGATATGGCAATTTCTGTTAAAAAAAAACATTACGGTATGTCCTCATCCACATTATTCACTGGATCTGGCACTGTGCAACTTCTGGCTCTTCCCCAAAGTCAAAATGACCATGAAAGGAAAGCATTTTGAATTGATTCAGGACATCGAGGCAGCCACAACAGGGCAACTGAAGACACTCACAAAAAAGGACTTGCAGAACTGCTTCAGAAAGTGGCAAGAATGATGGGGTAGGTGTGTTCAAAGCAAGAGTAGTATTTTGAAGGGGATTAATGGCTATGTGTCTTTTACTGTAATATTTTATTTTTTTATTTAAACATTCACTGAATTTCCTGATCACACCTCATATGCACACCTGTTCACGGAACAATTACACATCTATTAATTTATACTAACAAAAATTATTATTTATATAATCAGAAATTTAGTTACAAGGGTATTTGTTAAAAGATGAAAAAGTACTCTAAATTTCCAACAATATTATAAAGTATAATATGGAATAAAATGTATTACAAATGTTGGAAAGCTATGTAGCCATTTAAATTGCAGAAGAATATTCAATGTTTGGGGGGAAACTTTTGTTTCCAAGCAAGACGTAATAGTCTACTTGGAAGCCATTGCTCCTGCTACATGTCGTAAAAAGGATACATATCAAAAAGATATGTTTATAGACAATACAGATCTATGAAATCAGCAACAACAACAAAAATCATTCCAATAAAACTCCAGATAGGGAAGTGCCCTACCAATACGAGCTGACTGCTTTTGTCTTCTCTAGGGGCATTTGCTGATTCTCACCACATGGTTGAGCTTAGGTTTGGCACAGGCAGAGCAACTCTACCTAGGTGAAACTCCACCAGGGAAAAGAGAAACTAGAGGATTTCCTGATAGTTTTGTGGGCTGGCATCACAGAGTGAAACATGGAGGAGCCTCAAAGCTGTGGCCCGTTGTCTCCACAGGACATTTATGGAATGCTGGGTTGTACAGGAATTTGAGAGATGAGGTAGGGCTGGAGTAGCATAGTAAAATCTCCTGCAGCCTGGCACTACTTCTGAGTGAAGTGCCACTAGAGGGAGGAGCCTGCAGCAAATACAGGACAGTGTCTTTCTTAAGAAAGTTACCAAATTTTAGGGCTATATGATATGAGAGAATAAAGAGTGACACTCAAAATTCCAAAGGGCAGATATGAAATCTCCCACAGTATTTAAGAGATAAAGATCCACAGCTTTTGATCCACAGCTGAGGGGGTGTCAGAGCTAAGAAGCAAGGACAAAACTGATACAAACTGGGTCAACTACAATGGAAACCCAGACTCAACTCAACTCAATTGCATTTGCTGAGACGATCAGCTCCTTACCGTGTGTCTAACAAAGGAAATCGAGAGCCCTCTGTGAGAGAAAAGAAAATCATCTTCAGCCTCATTAATTTTTAAGTACATCAATATATGGGATACAATAAGGAATTATGAGAAATGCAAAGAGCCAGGAAAATGTGAACAAGAGAGTAAAAACAGACAAGAGGGACTGACCCACCGGTAATTCAGATATTGGAAATTGTAGATGAGAACTTTAAAATAATGATTACAAATATAGTAAAGAAAAAGATGGACAAAATAAATGAAAAGATAATTTCAACAGAGAGTTGAATCTAAAACAACTAAATAATCTAGAACTAAAATACACAATACTGAAAATAAGTTTCATTGTATGAGTTTAATACTGGACTAGACAGCCTAGAAGATAGATCCGGTGAACTGAAAAAACAGGTCAATAAATATCTAAACTGAAGCCGGAAGAAAGAGAAAAAGAACATAAAAACACAACAGAACAGAAGAGACATACGGGAAATACTTAAATGGCCTAACATATGTATTATGATAGTCCCAGAAAGAGAAGAGAGAGAATACAGAATACAAGAAATATGTGAAGACATAACGGCCAAAAATATTCCAAAATTGATGGAAACAGATTTCAGAAGCTCAACAAACCTCAAACAGGATTAAAAAGAAAAATCACAGTCTAAATGCTGAAACCAAAGACAAAGAGGAAACTCTTAAAATCAGCCAGAGGCAAGACACATTACCTTCAAAGGAGCAACTGATAGTTGACTTTGCAATACAAACTATGCAAGCTAAAAGATAATGCAATGACATCCTCAAAGCGTAAAAGAAAATAGAAAACGTGTAAGGAAGATGTTTTCAGACAAAACGGGCAGAATTAGTTGCTAGCAGATCGGCAATACAAAAAAATAGTGTAAGTACTTCTTCAGGATAAAGGAAAGTGCTTCCAGTTGGAAGCATGGAACTACAGAAAGAGCATCAGAAAGGGTATATATGACTCTATATAAAAGATATTAACTATTTAAAAATTATTAAATATTTAAACTGCTCTAAGTTTTCCTATTTAGAAGTCATAAAATATAAATTTAATGTACACTATAAAAGTCAAGGATGTAGATTTTCAGGAATTACTAAAAGAATAATGTAAAAAGTATTACTAAAGAGCTAACAGAGGATAAAATATAACACTAAATTCATAGATAATGAGGGGATGGAGAACTAATGGAACAAAGAACATATAAAACAAATAGAAGATAAATAGAAAGACGGTAGACATAACCACAACTATTAGTTACCACATAAAATGTAAATAACCTTCCTCTCTCCTCCCGCCGCCCAAGATACGGAAAGGAAAGGAGTCTCAGCAGAAAAAGGCAGCACCGGCCCCTGCTGTTGTGAAGAAGCAGGAGGCCAAGAAGGTGGTGAATCCCGTTTGAAAAAAGGCCCATGAATTTTGACATTGGAGAGGACATCCAGCCCAAAAGGGACCTCACCTGTTTTGTGAAATGGCCCCGCTACATTCAGCCACAGTAGCAAAGGGCTACTCTCTATCAGCACTTGAAAGTGCCTCCTGCGATTAACCAGTTCACCCAGGACTTGGCCCACCATACAGCCACCCCACTGCTTAAGCTGGCCCACAAGAACACACCAGAGATAAACAAGAGAAAAAGCAGAGATCAGGCTGAGAAAAAGGCTGTCGGCAAATGGGATGTCCCCACAAGAGGGCACCTGTCCATCAAGCAGGAGTTCATACTGTCACCACTTTGGTGGAGAACAAGAAAGCTGAGCTGGTGGTGACTGCACATGATGGGGATCCCATGGAGCTGGTTGCCCTGTGCCGTCAGATGGGGTTCCCCCACTGCGTGATCAAGGGGAAGGCCAGGCTGGGGTGTCTAGCTCACAGGAGGACCTGCATCACCATCATCTTCACATAGTTTAATTCAGAAGACAAGGGAGCTCTGGCTAAGCTGGTGGAAGCTGTCCAGACCAATTATAATGACAGGTAAGATGAGATTTACCATCACTGGGGAGGTAACATCCTGGACCCAAAATCCATGGCCAGTATTGCCAAGATGGAAAAGGCAAAAGCTAAAAAACTGGCCACCAAACTGTGCTCAGAGCACACTGGTGAGTTTTCTGTACAGAAAATAAAAATTCTCCTTCAGCTAGTGTTGATGGGGCATTTGAGGTTGAAGGTGATTTGCCTTATTGCCAGTAAAAATACATACATACATTTAAATAAATAAATAAATGTTAATGATCTAAACACTCTAAAAAAGACATTGTCAAATTAGATTTAATAACAACAGTGGAAGGAAGGAAGGAAGGAAGGAAGGAAGGAAGGAAGGAAGGAAGGAAAGAAAGAAGGAAAGAAAAGACTCAACTATATTCACTTAAAAGACACATTTTTAAATACAAGGACACAGGTAGGTTGAAATGATGTATAAAAATGTATCACTCAAATACTAATCAAAAGTAATCTGTTGTGATTATATATTAATATCAGATAAAACTAACTTTAAGGCAAAAATTATTACAAGAAATAAGGAGGAATATTGCATAACAATAAATGGGTCAATTTAAAGGATTTATAGGATTTATAATCCTAAATGTACCTACTAACATGGCTTCAAATATATAAAGCAAAAACTGAGAAAACTACTAAAATAATAGATAAATGTGCCTTCATAGCTGGAGATTTTAAAACACTTCTCTCAGTGATGAGCCAACAGGCAGACAAAAAATAGCAGTGAGGTATGAAAGATTTGAATAATATGATTAATCAAGTTAATCTAACTGACTTACATGGAACACTACACCCAAAAACTATGGACCATATATTGGGCCATAAAGCACTTCTCAACACATTACAAAGGACTAAAATAATGCAAAGTGTGTTCTCTTCCCACGATAGAATTAATTTAGAGAATAATAAAGATATGTTGGGATATTGGGCAATCATCTTCTGAATAACCCAGGGGTCAAAGAAAAAATCTCTCTGAAAATTAAAAAGAATTTGAGCTGAACAATATTGAATTCAGTTCAATATACTAAAATTTCTGGAATGCAGAACAATTTATGCCTTTAAATGCATATGCTGGAAAAGGAGCAAGATTGAAAAATCAATGTCCTAAATTTCCATCTAGAAAAATAATAGCGGATTATCCTCAAACATAATAGAAAGGAGAATATAATACATGAAAGAGCAGAAATCAATAAAGTAGAAAGTAGATGTGCAATTGTATAGAGCATTAATTACGAACCCAAAATGGACTCTAATAATTCTGATAGTTATGTCAGTCACAAAGTGACAGTCATGCCAGAGCCATCACATGAAAGATGTACCCAGTGAATGCCCTAACCAGGTAAATCCAGACTCAGGGCAGAGTGTGACCACCTGGACGGCTTTAATGGACTGCAGATGGGTGCACCGCACCTAGTCTTGAGCATAAAATCAGAGCTCTCTTACAGCTCATCGCTCAGGCCACAACTGATGAGCTAACAGCCGCACCTGCACTCATCACAGACAGAGCACCTGGAGCCTCTGACAGTCTCGCCCACCAGGCCTGACACCTGATGATTCGCTCCCCAGTGCCATAGGGACTCTTACTGAACTCTGGACTCTCTCTCTCATCCTTCTTTCTCTCATCCTTCTTTTATAAGACTCTGTTTGCCTTGCAGAATTCTATGGCTTACAAACCTGTGTGACCCTCTTGTGTGAAACCACTTTACCTCGACTATTGGAAGCTATCCTCTGCCTGGAACCTTGGTGAATGCCCGTGGTAAACCGAGTCAGTAGGACTAGATCCATGGCTGTATTATAATAAAGTCAGACATTGTGGAAAGATACTAACATGTGTGAGACTGCTACTTTGATAGTCGCATCCTTCTCATGACAGCAATAAGAATAGCAGCAGTGACAAAAGTTAGTTCTGCAAGAAAATTAATAAAATGGATAAACTCCTAGGCAGCTGACTGGGGGAGGGGAAGAGGGGAAAGAAAATGAGAGAGAATACAAATGAAAAGTTCTACTAGCATCTAGAAAAGCAAAAGGATATTCAGAACAACTTTATGCCAATAAATATGGAAACTTAGGTGAAATGGAAAAATTTCATGAAAATCACATATTAGCGTGACACAAAGAAAAAAAATGAAAACTCTGGTTGTGGGGACAGAGCCAGGAGAGCAGTTTTCAGGCTCTCGACCTCATGTGGAAAGGTGCTGGCTCAGGTAGTAGATGGCCATCAGTTGTGACTAGTTAACCATCAGCTGTAACCAGTTAGCCATTAGCCACTAATATAACTACCGTGGCTGAGCTAGGGTGTTGGTTGGTTGGCAGAGAAGCAGACGGCATATTGTGGATCCTGTGGCTCCTGCTTCCTGTGTCTCCAACCCAGCTGCCAGAGAGAATATAGTGGTATGACTCCCCTACCTATTGCTCCATTGGTGTTCCTTTTTGGCCTCGCCACATCCTGCGTTCTTGTGCAGGGAGCAGGAGCTGAGACCCTGCATTACACTGGTTCTATATCTATTACAGAATTTATAACAATATGAAATTTTGTTATCCATCTCCCCTAATAGAATGAAGCTTCCTGAGAGCAGGAAACTTGTCAGTCTTGGTGACCACTGAATCTGTAGTGTCTGAATACAGTGACTATCTGATACATTGCCGGTGATTTCTGAATGAAGAATGCATCCACTTCTTACCAAGAACTGGGCTGAGACAAGTGATAAATACTGCGGTTCATATCGGATAAAAGTAATGTATTCACTTCTTTCAGTAGTCTAAATCGTGACCTTGATAAAACCATGATCGAAAAACCACATCCTTAGACCACATTAAATAGGTGAATTGCATATCACCTTCACCACATTTCAATGTTATTGGAATTCACCCCTTGATAAAAATATTGATGACACTGTTTATGTAGTTTGTATATAGCTTATATTGTTGCCTACATAGGGTCTGGCATAAGAAATTAATTTACTGCTAGGGAGCATTTAGTTTCTTCTAAAGAAGTGGTATATGATCTTTTTTTCATGCAACCACTTAAAAGTTTATTGGCTTGAAGCTCAGATATACTGAGCATGTTAATCTTTATTGTTTGATCCTTTATTTGTATTCTGTGGGTTCTTTGGTGCTAATTTTCCATATATATTTTATCATTTCATTGTATATTTTTTTAAGATTCAAACTTGATAAAAAATACATATAGCTGTTAATGAAACCATCCATTTTGGCTGAGGATGATGTATCAGACATTTTTGGGCAAGCGTGCCACAGTATTAAACAACAGCAAAGCCCAGTGGCATGCAACACTGTTCATGCCATGTTTCTGTGTTAGTTGGCTCAGCTCTCCTCCACATTGTTTTCCCTCTGGGACCCAGGCTGAAGGAGCAGCCTCCTCTGGGAAATAGCTGAGGAAAAGTATACATGGCACAACCACAACACAGCTCTTAACTTCTGTTGAAGTGAGCGTCATCAACATGTGGTTGTGCCATTGTGCCCTGAGAAACATACCCAAACGTGGTGGCATGGGGTGGGAATGAATAATCTTCCTACAAACAGGGGCAGTGTATTTCCAACAATAATACAATATAGCACAGATGATATTCTCTGACAAAGAAAGTTGTGATGAACACCAAATGGTAAAAGAAACAATCATTGTCGCTGCCTCTCATGATAGAGCACCTACCAGGTATGAGGCATTATACTTGCACCTCCAGGAATAATTTTTCTAATTCTAACAGCTCTTTAATGTAGGGAGGATTTGCTCCAGTTTACTGATCGGGAAACTGAAGCATGGAAATATTAAGTCATGCAGTTTAGAAATGATCCAGTGGGAATTTTGCCCAGTTTTCTGGATTCCAAGGCCTGAGCCCTCTTCCCTGTATCACTTTGTCTACCCTTTGGTGTATGTTTTAAAAAGAAAAATACATATATATATATATATATATATATACATATATATATATACACATGTGTATACATATATATATGTACACATATATGTATATATGTGTATATATATTTTAGTTCCTTTTCATTACTTTCTGGGGTTTTTGTTGTTGTTGCTTAGTAAAATAGAATTGAGTGAAAAAGGAAAAAATAACAAGAAATAAAAGCTTAGAGAATTGCTTTTATATAAAGGGTAAAGTTTGTAGTCCATATACCACAGAAACAGGTATTGATGAATTCTTGGAAAGAATGGTGTTTGTTACAAAATACGTTCACTCAATTGTATTAGACCGAAGACTAACATTTACAAAAGACTGTATGACAATACTGCTGAAAGTACCCAAAAAAAATGCACCAAAGAAGAAATTTTATATCGTTGAAAGCTTCAAGATTATCTTGCAAGAGGATAAATGAACAAAAATAACATGTTAGTCCTTACATGATGAAATCGATAAACAATGAGTAATAACATAAGATGATATATAAAGATAGAGAAATAAAATGATTAGACATGAGTAAAGCTAAATTAAAGAAGACTTCAAGAAGGAAACAAATCTTAAAGACGGAACCAGATAGTCACATCTTACAAGACATCTAGTGACTTTGAGTAACTGTATGAAGTTATTTCCACTATTGTTGATTTTTCCTATTTTCATACTAAATATTTGTAGAAAAGGGTAAATAATTTGTATTCTTTGATTCACCATTAGATTGAAAAGATGTAAGCTTCTCGTTCAAGCTTTCAAAGCAACAGATTTTGTCCAAGGGTTGTCTTATTATTAGCAGTCTACTTGGCACCTAATTGCAAGCTAGCTCTAAAAGAGGTTTTGTGCCTGACACTAATTTAAAAAAAATATAAAAACAAACAAACAAATAAATAAATAAAATGAGATAAGTACTTGATTATGACGGGAATGATGAAGTCTTTATAATAAAGACTTAGGTCACTTTTTGCAGCTGCACTAAAGATGTTCAACAAAGTCAGTAATAAAGGAAATATTCTTGAATTGATTAGTTCTAAAAACATCTACTTTCCATCAAAGAAGAAACTAAGCTCAAGTCGAGTTCTTTCTATTTAGCTGTAATTTTTCATTTTTTTGTGATTTAACAGCTGTGATTCTTTCTGTGAGAAGTAATTAAATTAGAATTTCATGGTGCTTTACATCTCTAGGGATATTTCTGAAATTATCACTCATAAAATAACCCCGAGGCAAAGCAGGACAAGATGAGAAGAAAATTAGTGCCAGATCATTCTGTTGATTTCATCTGGAGATGGCAGTGGAAAGGGGTAGGGTGGGGTGGGGCGGTTTGTTCAATTCCAAGTACTTATTTATATTTATATTTATATATATATATATATATATATATATATATATATATATATATATATTCCTTATTATAATAGCAAAATCAGAAAGAAAATAAAAGAACCCCAAATTCTATCTATCTTATTCCAGTTCTATTACTATGAGAATACTCCCCCCCCCCAAAAAAAAATCAGGCTATTTTTATAATCTGTTTCTTTAATTTGGTATATTATGATGCATATTACTACTTAAAAAGATATTTTTTAACCACAATTTTCTTCTGAGTGTATACCCAAAAGAATTGAGAGCAGGGAACTCCAACAAATATTTGTACACTAATGCTCATAGCAGCATTATTCACTATAGCCACAAGGTAGAATTGACGGATGAATATATAAACAAAATGTGGTGTATAAATACAAGAATTCAGGCATAAAGAAGGAAATTCTGACACATGCTACAGCATGGATGAACCTTGTGAACATCGTGCTATGTGAAATAAGCCAGTCACAAAAAAGACAAATCCCGTATAATTCCACTTAAGTACTTAGAGTAGTCAAATTCATAGAGACGGAAAATAAAATGGTGGTTGCCCGGGCCTGGGAGGAGGGAAGAATAGGAAATTGCTTAATAAGTATAGGGTTTGAGTTTTGCAAGGTGAGAAAAGTTGTGGATGGACAGTGATGGTAGTACAATAGTGCAAATGTACTTAATGCCACTGAATTGTACACTTAAACACAATTAAAATGGTTGTTTTATGTTATGTATATTTTTAACATCAACCCCCTCCAATTCTGAATGAATGATAGTCCGTCACATGGGGATGTCATCCTTCATTTAACATTTTCCCTACTGTTGAACATTCAGGTTTCTTCCAAGTTTTAGTTACCATAAAATTCAGTATAGTGAACATTGTTGTAAACATATCTTTGTTTCTATAGTGCTGTTTCTTTGGGATGGTTTCCAAAGGACTTAACAGGATTAAAGAATATGAATTATTTCAAAGCTCTTGATGCATAATGCCAAATTGCTTTCCAGAAAGGTCTTACCAGGTCACATTCCCAAGGGGAGGGTAGGAGAGACACTTTGACATCACATCCATTCATGCCAAAGTATTCTCATCCCTTTTGGTCTTTGCTAATTGATCACAACAAAAATAGCACAGCTCAGGATTTTAATGTGCACTTAATGGATCGCTTCCGAGAATGAATGGTTTTCATGTGTTTACGACCAATCTAAACTTACTGTTCCAATAACTGCCAGTTCTCTCAAATGAAAATGCAAAACACATATTCTAAGAAGGTTGGGAAGATGGGAGGAGACCGTTTTAGAGTGCTCTAAATGGGAGCTAAAGGTGGGGCCAGGGTTTTAAATTTAATCAAATATTTAAGGATATGAAGAACAGTAAAGATTTAGGAGGAAGGGTGTGACAACAAAATATGGGGGGAATCTAAACATTTAATAAAAAAGGGAACAGACATATTATCACTTATGATTAATCTATTCAATAAAATGGATCCACTGAGCAGAATTTCCAGGGGTGAAAAACAGTATTGTAAAAAAACTCCTCAAGCACTTCTAATGTTCAGCCGGGCGTGGAAATGATGGCTTTAGTTCACCGGGTAAAATCACCTTTATTCTTCCATATTCTCCTTCCTTTTCATCATAATGCCTGGCAAACACCTAGTTCTCTCACTCACCCCTCTGACAACT
This sequence comes from Rhinolophus hipposideros, assembly GCF_964194185.1. NCBI lineage: Eukaryota > Metazoa > Chordata > Mammalia > Chiroptera > Rhinolophidae > Rhinolophus > Rhinolophus hipposideros. Next base: position 25,527,654 of record NC_138049.1, on the reverse strand, counting down.
AGGTTACATAAAGCAAACCTTAGGAGCCCTCCTTAGGTGCTCAGTACTTGTAAGCCACTAGAAAACTTCCCAGTGACATTAAATAATTACCATTCTTGGACTTCAACTTGGTCATGCCATAACAGAGCTTCATCCAATCTATCATCTGCTGAATGCCAGTATTAAATCAAGGTCAAGGCATCAGACCGATGTACCAGGGTGTTTGTTTACAAAGCAACCGTGGGCACACTGTGTGTTTCGCCCAAGTCTCCAGGTCATCCTGGAACTGCTAGTCCCTTAGGAGCCATCTACATCTGCACGCCAATGAGCTGGGTGTCATGATGAGTTACTAAGAACCCTTCAGACTTTGTGTACTAAAAATAAAAATCATTCCTCATTGGGAAACTCACCTAGTAGACACAAAAAGAACTAAACAAAAATGATGTCAATAGAAGGATGGTGAGATAAAACTCTGGGGGGTAAGGAGGGCAATGGAAACAGAGATAACAGAGAAAGATATCTTGAAGCCAAGAAAAAGAAAAAAGGCCTAATCTGGCAAGTGGAAAATAGATGTTGGTCTTTATTTGTAGTTTGATTGGTTTGTTACATAACTCTTCCAAAGTAAAGCCAACCCCATTAATATTATAAAAACTAAATTGTTATTAGGCACATATTACTGTTTGAACAGCACTGTCACTGACGTAAAAGAAAATTAGTTGATAAGGCTAGGCTGTCTGTTCTTTCCCAAGTTACTATGGAAAAATGAACACATTAATGTTAAAAACAGACTTACGCTTTTAATTTCCTGGCTATGGATCTTTTTTGGCATTACACCAGGAGAGACAAGATTACGATAATACAAGCACGTAATTTCCTTTCAAAATTCTGAAAATGACTTCATATCTCCCCTTAAGAATGAGACTACCATCATTTTTAAAACCAAATATGATTGTAAGTAGACACCACCTATCCCATGTGATACCATCACAGCCATTAAATTCAAACGAGGCCTGTGAAAAAAGGATACAGACTCTATAACTTTTCCCTCATTAGTTAACATGTGCGGCTAGATCCAGAAAGAGAAAGAAAACTCTTAGGAATGTTTGAGGAAAAGGGAAATTTAATCTAGTTCATGTCCATTTTGAACATGGATAAATAGAACAATCTCTAGGGAAATACAAAATATTTTCATGTACGTATTATATACCAAGAATGTAACACCAAATGCCTACTCTGCTAGAACTTCAATATAGGTTGTTTCATTTAAATCTTTACAACAGAACATTCATTTCTCCTAAAGTGATCAATCTGAGCCAATTGTAATCATCTCGTCCTTCTTGATTTGTGTGGTATTGGGCTGATGATGAAACATTAGAAGCATAAAGACACGGAAGGAAAGTCAGGGGTAGGTTTTTATGAGTGTGTTTTCTCAGTCCTAAGAAACAAATACAGAAAAGATGGTGTCTTTTTCACTCCAGACCTTGGTGTAGCTATACTGGATTGATGCCTGGAATGGCTGCAGCCACCTTGCAACCCTAAGAAGGCCAGACTGAGGGCAGAGCACCCACAGCAATAATGAGGCAATAGAACTGGCCTGACATTTTAAAGCTGCTGACTCAACCTGTGCCAGACCCAGCCCTATTTCTGGATTTCATGTTTTAGAAGATACCTTTTCTTACTGTTTAAGCCCTTTGGAGTAAAGTATTCTGCTACTTGCAGGATCCTAAAAGCATGTTAATTCATCTAGCTAGGTATTATTATTATTTTTTTTTAAATAAGAAAACAGAATTTCCTACAGGTTAAGTAATTTGCCTAAGATTACACTGTCTCCAAATATTGAGTCAACTTTTATCTTATGTCAGTTTTCATCAAGTCCATGCCTCTTCAACAAAACAGTAAAGACATTCCTGGAAGTGTCTGACCCTGGAATGTAGTAAAGACAACACTGGATCTTAGAAAACTAGACTTGAAATTTTATCAGTCGCAGGACATCAAGAAATTCTTTAAGTTCTTTGAGTTTCAATTGCCTCAGCTGTAAAATAGGAAGAAAGATGTCCCCCTCGCCTACTTTACAAGGTCCTTATACGCCTCTAATAGTTAATAACATATAAAAACCTTGTGTAAACTCTAAGGTTTAAGGGATTATTACTTCTATCTATTGAACAAATACTGCATATAACAAAATGTTCTAAGTAAGTCATACTGCATATAAATTCAGCATAACCATTTTGTGGTTATTTCTTTGTTAGATTAGGTTAAAAAAATGTGGAGATCAACTTGGCAATCAACTTTCCACGTCCCTCGAAGTCATGGACCATAATATTCCCCTGGGTCATTCCAGTTAAGACTGTCACTTCAGAAACTCTGTGGCCTTTTTTTAGGATGTAAGTCTAGACTCTTGGGTCACAATATTTCATACTTTGAACGCTGGATATCCTCCCAGCTTCTGTCTCTCCTCTTGCTTTTTCCTATAGCTGCCCCAAAATCTCCTCTAAACATCACTTGTGACAGGCAGCACTGCTGCTTTCTTTAACTTATATTTAACTGTATATGGAACTGCTATGGTAGAAAGCTACAGTGTTTTAACAACTAAAAGCTAAACTCAGTTTCATTACTTACAGATCACAAAGGCATTTTTCACACGTTAACCTGGATTATAGAAATTTAAATACAGAAGAAATAGAATTATTTTAGCCATCCACAAGAGCTTCAATGAACAAAAATAACTAAGGAAGTGACAAGGGAAAGCATTCAATGTTAGAGAACTCTTTTTTTAATGCTTGAATCAGCAGGATGTGTTTATTTCAACCACTCACCCTCTGTCCCCAGTAAGCTTCAACAACCAAAGTTTGTTTCTAACATACCACAATTCTGCAAACTTCATAAATTCTAAACCATACACTTTTTTTCTTATTTTCTATTTTCGCACAACTCATCCTCTCTCCCAGATAAGATTCTGTAACAAAAGTTTGTTCTAACAACATATCACAATTTTCCAAACTTAAAAAATCTAAAACATGCACATTTTTCTTATTTTCTATTTTTGCATTCTGAGCCCCCAAGTACACCTCTCAGAAGTTAGACCTGCATTACAGGGTCACCCTAGAAGTAAAAGGGTACCTTGGTACCGTACTTGTACCAGATGCAGCGGGCAGTGTATAAAACTTTCTCCCTCTAATGTGGAGCAGAAACATCTCACTCTGTAAAGATGTTGGAAAGGGAAACTGCAAGAAACAGTTCTAAGGCCACTGTAGTCACAACTGCCGAGGGGCTCTTTTCCTACTAGGTTAAAGATCTTATCCTTAAACTTTCCATGGTCAGTAGATCGCTGTCTATTCAAACCAACAAAAAAATGATTCAGGCCGTGGAACGTGTCCATGGAAAGAAGCCTGAGGGACTGACTACTGGCCACAATGTCCCACTCCTTTTCCCAGCGCTGGCATTTGACAAGTGAAAACTCAGAGGATTATGGTTCAGAAACATCAGTTGAAACATCCCTTTGAGACCCATGACACAGGAAACGTGGAATCCTGGGTAAGTCTGGCTAGATGCCTAACAACCTCAGTGACACCCTTTGTGTCAGCACCTGGACAACACGCTTTGAGTTCTCAGCTTTAACAGAAAAGGAGGTTAGGGACGATGCCAACTCACCAACTCGAATGAGTGTGTTTGCAGTACTGTGGGAGTTGGATCAAAATACTAACAAATACCCAATAGCTTCACAATTGCGAGGGCATGAAAAAACACTCATCTTCAAATGGGGGAGAAAGCCTTCTTAGCAACCCTTAGGGCAAATGGATATAATGATGATAATGGCGGGTTATGGATAAGTAATCAAATTAATCAGTGACTGACACACAAGATCAACTTCCTAAGGACCCTCCCATTAAAAGGCTTTGAGCTCTAACAGCTTTCCCTCTTCTTACTAGGAAATTAGTGGATAGCTTTTTAAGCTATAAAAATTCTGACATCTTCAATTCGACCTGAAACCCTTGAACACAAAGCTCCTTTGAGAGACAATTAAAGCTCCTCTGCTAAATGGGTACCATAAAAAAGGAGCCAGACTCTGGAAGCATAGAAAGTTAAAACAAATACACAACCAGAAAATACTCTGGTCCTGACTGAATTGAACTTTATGTGACCTTGAAAGCTCTCAGTAGTCTAAATTGTTTGGTTTTCAAGTGGGAAAACATTTCTATTTTATTCCTGTGCATGATGCTCGTAGGAAATGTTTTCCAGTTAAACTCACTGACCGTGAAAATCAGGACTTTAAAGATTACCTATGCATTTCATTATCACCGTCATATCCGTTACTGGCATAACGCTTCCAAATTTCAGATTCTAATCCTCCTACAATTAAGAATTTTCTTAAAGTGTAAATCTTCCAGTAAGAGAAAGGCTGCATAGTTGCATTCCTCTTTTGTAACAGAAAAAAACAAAAACAAAACAAACAAAAAACTTGGTTAAGAGAAACTGTAAAACTCTCTGGAGTTTAGTAAAAATTTATAATACAAATTTAAAAATCCAAACTGAAGCTTTCCATGAAGATCTAGGTCATCATTGTTCCCAAGTTTTCCTCCCTGGTTATAATCCATTATCACCATTTTAGTCCCCTGTTGAACTGCTAAAATGATATCAGACTGAGGAAGTTGAGATTTCTGTTCCACAACTTAAAAACTTTACAGCTATCATTGAGGAACTCCTGAACTACGTCAACCTCCTTTAATATACATTTTTTAAATCAAGTATAATTTAGGCGTGTTTTAGGAATACTAAGAAATACAAATGAATAATATATAAACAACACCCCTATCTACCCATCACTCAGCTTAAGACATAAAACGTTTTAAATATTCTTGCAACTGCATGTGAATCTCTCCATGATCTCTTTCCACTCCTTCCCCACTAATAACCATTATACTGAACTGGGAATTTATAATACGCATTCATGCATTTACACTTCTCTTAGCTGTGTATGATTGTTTGTAAAGCTTCTGTCAAGGATATCATACTCTGCATCCTTCTGCCTTTTGCTTATTTTGCTCAACTTTATCTTTAGATTTTCTTTTTTTTAATTGACACTCTTATAGAGAGAAACTTCAAGAGTTTCTCTAGGGTATATAACTAGGAGTAGATCTGCTAGATCTAGGGTAGGCTAGCTGTCAACTTTCCTTGAAAATGACAAAATCTCTAAGTGGTCATAAAAATTTCTCCCACAACCATGAGAATAGGTTCAAACTCCAAAATCTGTCTCTCCTGCATTGGGCAGCTGCTGAAATCTCTGTTCAGCTCTTTTAGTCTTCGAGACTCTATTTTCCACCTGGGGTCCGCTGAGTTTTACCCCACACATGCACAGTAAGAGTCAGCCAAGAACTGAAGGGGAGTTTATATACAGATTTTGAGGTGCTCTCTCTATGGCTCCTTCCTTTAGGGGATATCCCACTCAATTTCCCGGCACTCTGGCAGTCTCAAACTGACTCCTCAGACCAGTAACACTGATTTTTCTTCTTGAGTTCTATCTGCCCTGTGCCCTCCAGTGCAGGGAGTGCCCCCACGGGAAGAGCTGTTTAATATGGATCTTACCCAATGTAGTCTCCTTCATCCAAGGATCAAAGCCTCTCTAGTTCATGACTACTAAGTCACTCTTTGGTGCTTTCAAACTTTTAAGTGTTTTTTTCCAACATTTCTCTTTGTTATTGGAAAGAGTCTCAGTGCAATAGAACCCACTCTGCCGTTACCGAAAGCCAGAACCTTGATGAGCGGAAGCAAACTTTATGCACTCCAGTGTCCCAATCTTTTCTTTTTATGGTTTATGGTATTTCTAAGCCTTCTTTAAGACATTTTTTCTTAAGTCACAAATACAGTTTGTATACTTTATTCTAAAATATTTTTTTTCATATTTTGGCCTTTAATTCACTTGAATTTCATTTTTTGTACAGAGCTTAAAATAGGGATCCAATTTTACTTTTATAAGCAGATAAGTCAATTTCCCCAGTACCATTCCTTAAGAGTCTGTCTATTCCTGGTCCATGGTTTCCCTACTCTGTCATTGTCTCGTCTCATATTTATCTCAGTCTGTTCTGGGCTCTCTTCTTTCCAGTGTTTTATTTTTCTATGTCTATATTCATACTGCAATATCTTAATTTTTATATCTTTATAGTAAGTCTTGTTATCTGCTAGAGCAAGTCCTTCCACCTTTTTTTCCAAAATTACTTTGTCTATTTTTTGCCCATTATTTTTCAAATAAATTTTAGAATCCATTTGTCAAATTATATGAAAAGCCCTGCTGAGAAGAATTTTCATTTTAAAAATATCAATTTTTCTCACCCACAAACTTGGTGTGTTTTTCCATTCATTCAGGTCTTCTTTCATGTCTTTCTATAAAATGTTATAAATTATACCCAAAATATTTTGTTACTATATTATATATTATATCTAAAATATCTATTTAAAATTTTTATTAAATTATCTTTTCATCCAATTTACCCCAATTTACTGTCATATTAAATGAATTTCATCAAAGTCGTTTACTAAGCTATAAATTCTAAGATTTATTTAATACTTTAATAAGCAATCTAAATAATAACAATTTAACACTTTAATTTGCAAACAATTTTTTTCTGTTGTGGATTTCTCAAGTAAGTATCTTATCCTATATACTCACCAAAAAGCTCCATGGTCTCTACTTTCAGTGTCCATGAAATTAGAGTCCAAAAACGTATCTTTGTAGATTCGACCAACTAGGCAATACATATCTGAAGCAACTTGCCCTTCACTTTGCACCAGGGGAATCATAATATCAAGAGCTTTTGCTCTATCTCCAGGGAGATTTCTTCTAAGGTAGGGAAAGAAAACAACCTTGTTTCAGTATAGATTACAGAAACAATATAGGTCAATTACCTTTTTAAATCTCTATTTAGCATATTGATTCACATTGCGAAGCTTCGCAGAATAAAAACAACAATTAGATTTTTAGAGTCCTCTGTAAACCTCTGTCATAAGCCTTTCTGGGTTTTTTTTTGTTTTTTTTTTTAAATTTATTTATTTATTTATTTATTTATTTATTTATTAGTTTCAGGTGTACAAGACAAGGTAATACTTAGACTTTCATCATTTATATCCCTCACACTGTTAGATGGGTGTGGGGGAGGGGGGTTGGGGATAAGGGGAAAGCCTTTCTGGTTTTGATCCTATTGCATGTCTCCTGGGTTTAACAAAATTTCTTTTGAGGTGTTTTTTTTTTTTTTTTTCTGATAATGGTGATGGATTTGTACTTATCCAACCATAGAACTTCAATTTCCCTGCAGTCTATATCCACGTTCAAGTTGGTGGAGTGAGATTAGGTGACCTTGAATGGGGCAGTCAACTAATCCAAAGAGGGACAGAACTCTGACATTATTTAATGACTTTTGCTCCAAAACACTGAACAAATTAATTCATAGATGATACCAACAAACCAACTTTAACCCAAGTCTCCTAATTTCTATGTGTGACCAATTAATTATCTAAGGAAGCTATTTTATGAAGCTCATTTTAAAATAGCAAGTACATATAAACGATGCTTAAAACCAGATAAAAATTCTCCTAAGAGTTATTTGATAGACCCTGAAAACATTATGCAAAGTAAAAGAAACCATTCACAAAAGACTGCATATTGTATGACTCTATTTGAAATGTCCAGAATAGGCAAATCTATAGAGATCAGAAGTAGATTAGTAGTTGCCTAGGTCTGGGGAGGAGTGGGGGGGGAGGAAGGGTGACCGCTAGTGGTAGGGGTTTCTTCTGGGGTGGTGAAAATGTTCTAAAATGTATTGTGTTGATGGTCACAGAACTCAGTTCAGATGTTAAAAAAAACACTGAATTGTACAACTGAAATGGGTGAATTACACGGAATATGAATATTTCACTAAAACTGTTATTAAAACATTATTTCTATTCTCAACTACTACTTTATATCTTCCTGTCTATGAAATTCCTTTTTTTGCTTTTTTTTTTTTTACTTTGTTCTAAATACTGTGAGGTTAGACTAATGCTTCATACAAATATGCTTATCAATTCATGATATTCTGTTTTAGGAAAGGTAAAGATGAACAAAGAAAAAGATAAGAGGCTTTTATGGACTTTCATTTTTCATTTCAAAATAGAACATATTCCATTCCATCTTTCTGAACTTATTTGAAAATCAGTCGGAGAAGGTAATCTCTGAAGGTCTCACCTCACTCTGTCAAATCTAAAGAAAACGATGTTTAACAAATGGGGAGATAAAATATACTTTTATTGTACATTTATTGATAAAGTTAACAAGTTTGGGTGGATAAACAAGGAAAGAAACAATCTCTGGTTGACAGCATGCTGGCTTTTCTCCTTGTAGATGGAGGTAAAAGAACCTTGTGTTGAAGAACCCAGACATCAGCACCAGATTGATCTGGGGCTGAGCCTGAGTTTTGTCACATGCTAATTATGAGTCATGAAAAAAAAAGGCTTCCGTTGGAGGAATGGCTGAATAAATAAAGAAGTCTTCAGTGACGCATGGCAAGTGTTCAGTAGTCACGATGTCCCCTCCATTTTTCTTTTTTATCATTCTCTTCAGTTGTGGTAACTACATGTATATTCAACTATTCACCATGAAGAGGACAGCAAACTAACTAAGCTTTGGACAGTGCAGTGCTTGAGGCCTGTCCACGGCCAGAGCAAGGATGGCCCTCCATGGTGACTCTGGATAGAAAGTGGCACTGAGGTGTGTGCCATAGGCACAGACGCAGGACTAGAAGCAGCAGTATTAGTCCTACTCCTAGAAAATTCCCGGACACATGACCTAAAATGCGGCCAACAGAATTCTGATTATAATTAGTTGTGTTCAGAGCAGTCCCAATGAAAATATTCTCTGGTTAAGAATATGTTCACCTAGATATAACTACCCTCGTTCTATGTTAGTCGATTTTTGTATGAATAACCATTTGGTATTGAATAGATCTGCTTAAAGATAACATCGTCTTCATGTCATTTAAAAAAATAAAAAATATATATAAATAGCAGATACAAACTTTGACAGAGAAAAAACAGAATTTATAGATTTAAAGATTTAAATATATAAACAGTGGGGATCTTTTTTTTTACTGACAAAAAAAAAAACCAGGAAAAAATCAGAATGCATGCTTTCTATATTTTATATGGTTGAAGTGGAAATATTAACATTATATTCTAACAGGGCGTGTTTGCCATGCTACAGCAAAAACACACCCTAGAAAGAATATGCAGGTTAAAACATAATATGTTGGCACATTGCAAATGGGAAAGTTTCCTTCTTACCTATTCAGTGCAAATGCATAATGAAACTTCACATGATCATGGGAGACCAAATCAAAGGTCGGCAGCTTTTCTAAAGTCTCTACCAGCTTCACAATAGAATCATAGTCCTTTCAAAGAAGACAACAGTACAGAATTAAACCATGAGGAGAAAAGTTCTGACAATGAAATGCTTTTTGACAACCAGATAACTTAATGTTAGTAGGGCATTAAAAAACAAAACAAAAAACAACTAGAATCCAAGGAATACTTTGAAAAATCTAAAACCAAGAAGAAACTGTTCTATTTTTCTTTTTTTTTTTTAAAGAAAGGGTTTGGAGTGCATACATAAAAATATTAGAAATGTAGAGTTACCACACCTGACCAGAAAACAATAAACCATCTAGCATGATCATACTGTATGGTCTACATATGGGTAGTTTACTTCTCCATGGAGCCAGATTCCTGGTATGTAGTGTCCTAACAATTATTTTCAGGGAAATAATTTCTAAAATATCATGGATATAGAGCAATTGATTGAAATTCTACGTAACAAAATGGTTTACTTTCAACCTGAGTAAGCTACTCTAATCTTGGGATCCTAAGTGCCACACCTCTCCACGTATATGAATCTCTGTTCACACGAAGCTTTACTCAGGCTTGAAAGCCTGGGAATAAGATACCAGAAGTCACTTAAATTTTACCATCAAAATCTAATAGCAAATCCCCAACTCAAAGGGGGTTTCTTTCTACCACATTTTTACAATTTTAGAACATGTCAGTAAAAATAACGTGGCATGTTCGTTTGTTGTACATTACAGGTTTTAACAGTTATTTTTACGGGGGTGTAAAGTACAACACAGGGAAGATAATCAACAATATAATAATGCTGTGGGGTGATCATTACGTAAGTTATATAAATGTCTAATCACTACAGTACACAGCTGAAACTAATATAATATTGTATGTTAACTGTAATTGAAATATTAAAAACCATTTTAATTAGTTTTATAATCAATCAATCGAATATTTCTTGCTTCTGGTTAGTTAGATCTTGCACTATTAATTTCAAGCAACACAATATCAATGGAGATATGTCCACAACGCTCTAGAAATTTGTGCTATTTTTCTATTAAAAAACAAAGTTTTTGCTTATTGACAGGCATGCCTGAGGCTAACAGAATAGAAGAGAGGATATCCAAGGGTTAGCTATGCAGGCAGATTTTTCTTTTTGTCCTTTTGGAGGAAAAAGTCAGACCTTTACCATAAAAGTCTTTTCATAATCACCGATTGATATCTCATAGGAGTCTATTTCATTTATCATAAAATCTCAGGACAGAAAGCATAGGAGAGACTAAAAAATTATGTGTGCTAACATGAATGCCTTGTTAGTTAACTGAAATTTGACTCTAGTACTCTCTTATATCTCCAATATACTAAATGAAAAAGATTTTAAGCATCGTCTCACCTGGATATCTCTGTAGGAAAGTAATAGATTTATGACAATATCTGCTGTCAGGACCTCAATATTATCGACTCGCTGCCGAATTCTTGCCAGTTCAGCTGCCAATTCTTTACCAGTGTATAAATTACGAGCTTTCCTGATATCATTGAGTATAGATTCACGGAAATACTGGCTGTTGGGAAAACACACATGTCAAAGACTTAATACGTACCAGAAAAGATTTCAAAGAAAAGCAATAATTTTATAAGGAAATGAATGACATTTGCAGCATTTGTAGCTTTCAATTCATTAAGATGCACAGAATGAATACCTCACATAAGTAGCATTATTGTGAAATTTGGGAGTCCTGTATTTATTTTAACACTCTGCCTTGCTTCAGAAAGAATTAAAGGTAGATATCTACATTAATGAACCTTCCAAAAACCTGCAGGTACCACTAAAAATGCCTAAAGTTTATTTTTCATTTTATGGCTTTGAGTATAAATTGTTCTAAATAAATTAGGTGTGCCTATGATTTGAACATAATATAACCTTTACTTTCTGATTCAGCATCATTATTTAACAACACACATGACTGTTCTTAAAAATATTAGGTTGGTGCAAAAGTAATTGCAATTTTTTATATTTTGCAATTATTTTTAACCTTTTAAGCCACAATTACGTTTGCACTAACCTAATAATAAAAATAAGTAAGAAACCATATAATGTATTTAAACAAAATATAATAGTGCTCTCAGCAATTTTTGCAGTTTTGTCCTTACACTAAAAGTCCCTGGACATGGACTTGGACAATGTTTCTGTACTTTGAATATATTTTTAGCTCTACCAACACTGTAACAGATTTGGCAGTCTTTTTTTTTTTTTCGACTTCAAGTTTTTTTTGTGACTAAATGAATAAAATGTAACATTTGGACTACTGGCATCTATTTTATCCACTTAGAGGATGCTATATGTATTTTTGCCTGGTTCTTCGTGGCATACTATGTCTAAGAAATCTGATCAGACGCACAAATAAAGTAGAATGACACTTCACTATTATCACCAAATGGCATTATTAAACTTTACCTGGAACTTGCTTGTGCCACCTTCAGAAGTTGAATGAAACGATCCACAAGAGGTAAGCATATGGGCCCAAGAAGCAGCTCAAAGTTCGGTTGCATGAGCTCTGTCAGCCCCTTCATGAAGCTGCTGTCACAGCAGTAGACCTTGTTATGTGGAGTCACCATGTAAGGAACAAACGTGTAGTTCCCAGTGCACATCTGTGGGGAGAGCAGGCATCAGGAGGTGGTGAGCTAGTCTGTCGACTCCACACTAATGTAATCCCAAGTCTTTGTAAATAAGAATACTGAACGTGAAGGGGAATTTTAGAAAAAACTCATTTCTTACTTATGACCTATGAAAATGGAAATTTCCTCCAATTCTTTAACTACGTACTTCAAATAATTAGGACTTACAGATGATACAAAAAACAGTAAAGCACAGTTTCTATCAATCAGTTAAATATTTTTTCGCCATCTCTCATGGTGAAGGAGTTAACGATATATGCTGTAGGAAAAACACAGTAGCTTAAAACACGGCCTTGAGCCATCAGGGAACTTAAAATTTAGTCAGAGAGACACAGCACACATACATTAAAATATCAAAAGCTAACATTTAAGGCCTGCCCACATGACAGGCTACGCTGTGACTGATGCCAGAACAAAGCTGCTCCCCTCTGGGCCATTCTATCTCAGTCATGGCTCCATTTGTCTCCCGGTTACTAAAACTAGAGACCCAGAACTTCTCCCTGATGCTTCCATTTCCTTTATCTCCCATATCCTATCAAAATCCTATCTAGTCTACCTCCAGAATACATCTAGTATTTGTCCATTTTCCTCCATCTTCTTGCCAGCACCATAGACCATGCCACCAGCATACCTGGCCTGAACCACTATCAACTGGTCTCCCTGCTTCCACTCTTGCTCTTCAATCTATTCTCTACCCAGTCATCAAAGTGATCTTTTAACAACCTATATCAGATCACTTCCCTCAGCTGCTTAAACCCCACCCCCCCTTTCTCTTGATTGAAGATAAAACATGCCACTACAGCCTACAAGGGTTGGATTACCCAAATTCTGCCTTTCTCTCTAATCTGAGTCCGTGCCACTCTCTACTCACTCATCATGACCTCTGTCAGTTCCGAATGATGCCAAGTGCAAACAAAAGTAGAGCTGGGAAGAAGAAAGAGGAAATTGGACTGGGCACCTCTGAGTAATAAACAAGTTTGACCAGAGCTCAAGTCTCAGGGAAGGGAAGTGAATTCAAAGCTAAGGATTTTAAACTACACATTCTGAGCAGTGGGAATCATGGACGGATTCAGAACAAGAAAGAAAACATAAGCAAAACTGTGCATGCTGACACTCTGGGAAGAAAACAGAATGGACTAAACAAGAAACAAACAAGATTTGAGGAAATTAGGCCGGAAGCTACAAAGCATGACCAGATTGGCAGCAGTAGCAATGGACGCATGCATTCAATGTCAAAAGGAAGGAATCATCTAGCCCTGCACACTGGTTACAGACAAGAAGGAGTCAAAGGTGACTCCACAGTCTTAAATGAGTCTCAAAAAAAAAGAAAAAAAAGGTGGTATCATTAACAAAAAGCAAGAATTCAGAAAGCAGAACCAGACTTAATTATTTATGAACATACTGCAGCCTGGGCCACGTGTCATATTATCAGGTAATGAATCAAACAAAACCTGACTTCCAGTTAAAATACAAGAAAAACTTCAAGCAGCTCAGGTCGGGTTTGGGGTGGTAGGGTGAAATGTTCACATTTAGAGAGGTTGGGATTTCAGGACAGTGGGACACCCAAAGTGAAAATATCCAAAAGAGAATTGGAAATATGTGATTGGCACATAAAAAAAATTTCAAGCCAAAATACAGACCTGGGAATTCTTTGATATGGTTGAAGCTAAGGAAATGGCAGAGACCTCTAAAAGAAAAACCTCGGAGAAAGAAAAAAAAGCAGAGGGCTGAAAACCAGGACAAGAGATGTGGAAAACTCTATTTATCACTGTTCTTGGGAGTCCAGATCATCCGTTCCGAGCCATATCAGCATTATGGAGAACAACACATCACTTCTCCGATCCTAGAAGTTAACTAATGAGAACATTTATTTACAACTTGCATGTGCCAGGGCATGAATGGTCATAAATTCACAACCGACTGAAGAAAGTGCTATTGTCTCCATTTTACAGGGGAGGAAACAGGTCAGGTTGGAGAGGTCCCACAGTTGGTCTGTGCTGTGTTTGGGACTCCAGCCCAGGGACTCTTTCTCTAGCGGGTATGCCATTATCGCAAGGGCATTGGACACCCTCCCTAGTGGCCTTTACATGCTGGCACTCCAATCCTTTGCCTCAGGTCACCTTCCATGAACCCTGCATGAGCCAAGTTACTGTCACACAGCAAACCGATGAGAAGTACCTCGTGACCTTACAGCCAGACTTAATTATTTATGAACATTTTATGTATTGAGGCACTTCTTATGTGCCCAGTAATGAAGCAGAAACTGGACCTGACTTCCATTTAAACTATGAGAACTTTCAGAGGGTAAGGTTTGATTTTTAAATCAAGAACATGAAATTGTTCCTTTCTCAAGTTCTTCTGGAACAATAAATGGAAGGCACGTCAGGAAGAGGGAAAATGAGCATATCTTGCTTCTAAAATGTTACCACCATCCAATACAGCATGTGCACCAATTTAATCCTTTTACCAAAGCCACTGCGGAGGCAGAAAAAGGCACCCATATCAAGAGGCTGCTTTCCAAAGCTTCTAGAGCTTAAACTATGAGTGGTTTATAAAAGAGCAACAGAATCAAATACTCCTGTTTTAGCTAAGCACTGTAACTCAAAATCGCAAAACAAAACGCTCTGAAATCTAAGGCACAAAATAGGTATAAACAGATGAAAAGCTGATAAACCAGCAAAGTGCTATTAGAGTTTCAGAATATTCTTCTTCTGCTACTGGATAAAGTTCCGTATCCTCAGAAGTCTTACTGTGTATTTGTGTATAAGATATGAAATACAATACATCATTATCGAAATACTGGGCATTGGGGAATAATGCATCTGTGTAAAATGAATTCTGGGAGACAATAACTATCAGAAGTCTGGGTGTATGATGAGCAGTGGAGAGGCAAAAGGAGAAAAATGAGAGTTGTACGAACAGCAGAGGAAAACAGATTCCTGGAACTCTCTTCCTTCAAACCCCATGGAGAAAGGCTTCAGAACTCTTGTTGAAAATACCCATCATGCTCAGGTTTTCTTAAGTTCCTGGCATCACTGCACTTTCTGGAGTCTCTTCCCTATGTTTCTGAGGCAACATGGTGAGGCTGATAAGCTGTAGGAGGCACATAGATGCTAAGAGACAGCCCAGGGAGCATGCAGTAGGGAGAAAGTGTGAGGGTTGGTTGTGGGATGGTGCATTTTTTTAAAAAAGATACAAACTATGGGTAGAGCACTTTTTCAACATCTTGAAAATTAATAATATGGGAACATTTATTTCCTAAGTTGGCTCACATATAACTTAGAAATATCATCACTGCAATTTATTTATAGATTGCTACCAAACCTTGAGTTTGAAATAACTAATAATCTAAAGCAAAATAAAAATAACCACTGTGTGATCCAGAACAGACATCTCCGGTGTAACCACTGCCTTTTATTAATAACATGCTAACTCTCAAATAGTTAAACTTGCTTTTGGAAGAAGAAAGACCACGTTTCCTTACATTTCAAAACGCCAAGGCATGACCATAAAATAACAATGCTGATCTCTGTGGCCCATGGTTACTTTCATGGTTATAAAATCCTACAGATCAAAATCTAGTCTTACTCTATCTAATTATCTTTTTTTTTAATAATACCAATTCTGTTTTTCAATTTTTAAAAACGTCATAAAGGTGTACATAAAGTGTGTGTGGAACAGGAATTAAGCTTCTAGGAAGACATGCTCTCAGCATTCAAACATATTGAAATGTATGTTCAAAATACTTACGTTTTAATAAAGACACCCAGTACCTGCAACACAGCAGCTTATTCAAGTCAGTGGCAACTTGTTGATAACATATAATATTAGGTCATCTTATAAATCTGCTTCTCCAAACATCCAAACTATGGTGGAGCATGACTAGCCCTTTCTACCAATCAGGTCTCAGGTAAATGTTATTTACTCTGAAAGGCCTTTCATGACCACTTGTTACACTAGTTACCACTCTTTAGCAAGGTGTCTTATGTTAATTTTCTAATTGGTTTGTTTGTTTATTTGTTTATCGACCTTTCCCCCAACCAGCCTCTGGCACTTCTCATTTGTTGTCTCCTGGAATAGTTATAGAATATGGTTGTTTCCACTTTCAACCTCCTACTGACAATCTCTTATGGCACCAAGCCCAAAGCCTGGCACATGGTACATGTTCAATCAACGTTTGTTTAATAAAGTCTATTACACTGAATCGATGCATGAAAGGCTAATTGCTCATTTCCTGTTGAGATGTAAAGGATGAGTTTATAATGATAACATTGTTTATGCTGCAGTGAGTCTCCGACCTGGTAAAATCTTAACCATAGGTTTTTTTAATTTCTGATCTAAGGAAGTACTATCAATTGTGTTTTTAATGTTTTAAATCAAACCACGTGCAGATCTTTATATAGTGTATTATTTCCACTCTAAGTTGCAGAGATACATTCTTTAAGGTATTTAAATACTGGCTTACTTTACAAAATGAAAAATACAACCATTGGCATAAGAAGGCTGATTTCTCTGTATATTATCATTTTTCTTCATGCATTTAAAAATGTCTTCACTTATTTTTATCACTTTTAACTTTTGTTTAATTCTGTGTGAGGGTAGGAATTCTATAGTATGTTCTCAAAGGCAGATACAAGATTTAGGAACTTAAATCAATCTCTACAGATAAATTGATGGTAAATAGATTATATATATATATATATATATATATATATATATATATATATATATACACACACACATATATATACATATATACATGTGTATGTGTATATATGTGTGTATGTACATCTATAATTTGTATATATAGTATATATGTATAGATATCTATATATAGATATATAATTACATGCATACACATGTGTGTATAACTACGTGTGTATATATGCTATTTTAGTGTCATTCATAATTCCGCAAAATTGGATATACTTTGGAAATTTTTTTCCAAAACATATTTAAAAAACAGATATCAGTGTCATCTCCATTATTATAAAATTTCACTGTAAAGAAATATTTAGATAAGATAAAATAACCATATTTATATTGATATGTCAGAAACTCTAAAGATGAAAAACAGATAGAAATTAAAATTTTGTGCAGATGAAAAGAATGAATAGCAGAGACTAGTTAAGGGTGAAAAACGATTTTAAAAATGTCTGGAAGGGTTAAGTAAAAAAATACTTACAGTATTCTTCTGGCAAATGATTTCCTGAAAAATGAGAAAAGAAAAAAGTAAAGCAGAAGTCAATACAAAATTAATAATTAATTAATTGAACTATTCTTTGTGGGAAAATTTGTATTAACAATGTTAATTAGCAATTTAAAATTTCAGGGAGTGTAGAGTAAGTTCTGCATCTGAGAAGTCTACAATCTGACAGAGGAGAAAGGAGAGCACAAAAGTATCATCTATGGTTTAAGGAAAACAGCACAAACATGTAAAATCCCAAAGTGAATAATCTACAAATCATTTTTGCAGAATATGTATGCACAGAATTACCTTATCAGCCATGATCTTTTTGGAAAAATGTTAAAATGAGTTTGCTTTCCTTAAGTACGACCTCCCTCATACCCTGGGAGGGCAGTGAGGCAGCTGGAAATAAAGGGTACCGGCCACAAATCAGAAGAGGCAAATCCACACATAGGTCATAAGGCCATCTGACAATAAGTACTGATAAATAAAATTTACATATTGTTCAATAAGAAGTGGAATGCGATAAATACACTGTGGGCAGTGTCCCTCCCTATCTTCTGGGTTGTGCGATCACACAAATTAATGTGTCTGGTGCATAGAAAGCTCTTGATAAAACCAGCTATCATTATTATTATTCCTAGACATTAAAGCGACTAGAAACACAGGGGAGAATCTAGAAAAGCTTACAATACAAAGGCTTCACTGAGGTTGGGGAATCATGACTTAGAAAAACAAATAGAACAGCTTATTGGAAAAGATGGTATGTATGTTATCATGGAAACAAGAAATGTAAGGCATGTGTGGATCCTCAAGGTGGGTCCATCTGGCTAAGAAGAGGACCCAACGTTGGTGAGGTAAGAGAAGAGCAATGCAAAACTCAGCTGACCGGCCATCGTTCTGCATTCCAGGATCAACATGGAGGCGAAAGGGAACCAACGAGGGCTTTGGCTTAGAGCAGTCGGTAAGATTTTGGAATGTTTAAGGATAACACATGAGCCAATAAAAACCTATAGCAAAAGGAACTGTGCTGGGTAATTTTGAGAGCCATAAAGAGGTATATGAAATACTAAAATACCTTCGGTACCTCATAATCTTGCTGATCGAAGAGGACATGTACACATTTAGAAGGAAACATCATAAGCCTAGATACACATGAATGTATGCACACACATTCTAAGTCTAAAGAGCATATTACAGCATGGGTAGAGTTTCTAAGAGGAAGAAGACATTAGTAGAGATTGAGGAAGTATGGAAAAATCACCAGAGGAGGTGGAACTCAAGCTGAGCCAAGGAGAACAGACACAACTTCAGAGCTAGAGGACTGAGAACAACAGAGGGCCATTTAGAGAACAACAAATATTATCATCAGGGGCTAAAGAAGACAGTTCATTTGGGAAAGTATTGAAGAGAGAATTGAAGAGGTATTTGAAAAAGATCTTGAATTTAATCATTGGGATAAAGCAGCAAATTCCTTTTGGCACATACTGATAATAAGATTAGAAAGTTATGTGGGGCCTTATTGAAGAAGATTTTGAATGCCAAAATAAAGTACTCTGTCCTGTGGGCATTGGGCAAAAAGTGTTTTTTAAGATGAGCGATATCCATAAAGAAATTGCAGCACATGGAACACTGTTTATAATAGCAACGGTTGGGAAAAACATACATGTCTATCAATTAGAAACTGGCGGAATAAACTATGGTACCTCCAGATAATGGAATACAATGGAGCCAAATAAAGAATGAGGAAGTTCTTTATGTAGTGATATGGAAACTTCCAAGATACACTGATAAGTGAAAAAAAAGCAAATTACAAGATGGTTTTTACTCTATGCTCCCTTTTATGTAAGGAGCTTTGTATGCTCCTTTTTATTTTTCTCCCTTTTAGGGAGAAATTATTTTTCTAATAATTATATAAAAATTTACATTTATAAAATTTCTCTGGAAGGATATACAACAAACTAATAACAGAGGTTGCCAATGGAGAGGGTAGCTGGCTGGCTGAGTTACAAGGATCGAGAGTGGCTTTTCACTATACTGTACATTCTTTAGCACGTTAAAGTTTTGTGTCAGGTTAATGCATTACCCAAGAAAGACAAATAAAGGTAAACTTCGTTAAAGTTTTAAAAATACTAATTAGATGGTGGTATTTAGTCTTGGAGGGGAAAAAGCATTTAGGTAGCTATTGCAAAAGTCCAGGGACATCCAATTAAGGACTTGGGCAATGGTAGTGTCAGGGGAATGGAAATCAAAAGACAGCTGAGTGGCATTGTGGAGGAAGGTTGAACGTGGCTTTTCCCACAGGTGTTTCACAAACAGCTACTGAGCACACATACTCATTTATGAAAAAAACTATTATTATAAAATAAATAGAAAAATGTTGGATAACCAGAAAAGCCAGAAACACAGTCGAGAATTTTCCAAATTTGATTTATGATGCATTTCTTTAGAGTAGTAAACCCTTTCAGACACTGCTTTCTTTTGATAGGAAAATCCTTCTCTCCTCCCTCTAAGTAACAAGGAAACACCCTTCTGTCATCCTCTGTGTCTAGCAGAAGAAACCTGTTCTTTGTGAAACTGGCCTGGACTGTCTTCAGTGACACGTATTTTCCTGGACTGTCTTCCAATGACAGTGGAAGTAGATCATGTCCTTATTTTTGCCATCACTAACCCTCATACAGACCTCGATGACAGCACTGCATGCACTAATTGCAAATGTTTCTTTGTGTCATTCTCCCATCCCACATCCAGAGACACCTGAATGCCACGGCCATGTTTGTTTTTTTCATATTTATTGCCTAGCAAATTGATTTGCCTATTGATTGCCTAGCAAATTGAATGGCATGGAGTATGTACTCAATAAAAGCATAAATAAATGAATGCATTAATGAATTGTAAAATATTGGACTATGATCTGGACAGATATGTGTAAGTTCTGGCTCTGCTCCCACCTAGTCATCTGTCATTTTGCCTCTCTCAAATGTAACACACTGAGAGTTGGATTGAGTGGTTTCTGGTCGCTTCCAACTCTGTATTCTGTCATTTGCTTTTGGCTAAAGGTCCATCAGTCAGCACTATCCTTGTGCCACTAGAAGGAGAAATGTTCCCATGCTCAGCACGGGAGCTACTGTATCATCATCTCTCTTTCGGTGCAGCAGGCACAGAAATGGAAGTGGTAGTGAAGGGATCTGTGGTGAGGACAGAGAGCTGAGGGCTCTGCAGATAATCACCACAGCTGCTATGGCCTTAGGGCCAATATGTGATGTCTTCCTGGAGAACTGCCCATGGGAGTACCAACCATCTTACACGGCTTCGTTGCTTTCATTTCAGGGAATGTCTGAATCATAACAAATCATGAAACTATTCAAATCATCCCTATAGGAATCTACTGACTTCTTATTAACTACTTCTTGAGTTTTGTAGACACTAAATGGACACACATTGTTCACTTGAAGGAGACAGCGTTTACTCACAGTTGATGATGTAACTTTAAATGAAGCAACAACTCTAAAGAAAAAACGGTACTATTTGTACATTTTAACTCAGTACAAAGAGATAACAAGACCTCGAAAGGTATGTACCGTCTAAGGTGGAATAGTAAATGTTCAATATGCACTAAACACACTGAAGGGAAATAAAAGGAAGAAGGGGAATCAATTTGAGACACAGCTGCAATATTTCACACCACTTCATGGAAATGTCTCCTCTAGGAGCCTAGAAATAAAAAGATAAAATAAACATAAACATCAGTTCCTTATCAGTGAATGTTTCTGGAGATGCATTACCCCACTACAACTTCATAATCGTCTGACATCTTCATGGGTCTTCTGGTCAGTTTACCCCTGGCTGTACCAGAAACATCCCCCCAAAGTATTTTTTTCTATTTTCCAGTACCCTTTGATAACCAAATAGGGAAGGAAGACAAAAGAGATACTCTAGGTCTCATTTCAGGGAAAGAAAAAGACAACTTTTGATTGCTATTTCGGACAACATAACTTTGAAGAGGTCATTTTAAGGATAAATAAATGGAGTATCTCCAAAATTGGAAAGTGTGCCTAAAGTTTAAGCAATTACAGCCAAGGAAAGGAAGTGGGCACAGCTGGTATAGGATTGCCAAGTTAAATCCACTCAGGGTGGAAGAAGCAGAATGAGCAACCAGAATTTCAGTTTCCTGAAAGAAATGAAAGGAGCTGGTAGTTCTTGGCCAGGGAAGAACGGCTGGGCCTTTCTTCTGATTCCTCTTTTTGGAAAACTTGGCAAGTTTTCCAGTAAAGTTAGCGAAAAGAGGGATATTTCTTGTATTCTCCAAGCCCCATCCTCTTACCTAATTTCAATACTTCAGCACTACAGAAGGAAATATCAGGTGGGCTACTGTGAATACTCTGGGCCTCACTGAAAAGGTGGGGCTCACTTTACCCTTCTGCACGCTGCTAAAATAAAGCTGAGCAGGCTCATGCAGAACACTTCCACACAGATGTCAGAGAACTGGCCCATCTTTAAAGTCCGGAAACTAATTATATACGTGCTTACATAAAAGCTCAAGTTGAAAAACACAACTCAATAATCTGACAAAAACCTAAAAAAGTCCTATTTTTACAGGTCATATGGAATTCTTGGACAGACTTAGAGGGAAAGATACCTGATGACAAATCAAAGAATATGGGGATTGCCCTGCTCTGGCACTTAGTATTAGCTGTGTGTGCCTTTAAGTAAGATTATCACTCTGGGTTTATCTCTCATCTGTAAAGAAAATATCTTCTATCTGTCCAATCTCTATAGTAAGTATCTAATTTGTCTATCTAATGGGGTTGTTTTTTAAAACCAAGTGAAACAAGTTTGTGAAAGTACTTTAAGTGTTTTAAAGCCATATACAATATGAGTATTAATATTACCTAAGCAAATAACCCCAACTCAATTCCTATATCTCCAGATCTAAAGACAATTTGTTCCCATGTTGTCTTATGATAGGGGTAAGAACACATCCTTCTCTTGATAGAAACAACTGTCAATTAAAACAACCTGCACCAAATGTCAGGTTACATTATACCAAATCTGGAAAGCAATCCTAGAAGAAATTCTAGACTCGCTTCTCCTTCTCTCTTAATTTTGTTTAAATAAATATATCTCGGTTGGAGACCTCTACTGGAAGTAGATACATGTCTTTAAACAGGGCTGGGATGCTGATGAATGACATTTTAAATATACAGCTTTTGAAATAGCTCCTTCACACAAACTTCTCTTTATAATGTGTTGCTGTTATGATAATGAACTTCCTCTTTGACACCAGCTGTTTCTTTCAGCAACACCGAATTGGACTATATTATCCAAGTGCAGGTGTTTTTTTTTAAAAAAACTGTATTGTTGAAAAGTTACAGGCACAATGCATTTCTGTACAGTAAATCACATTTTACACATAAATTGTAGCAATAATTTCAAAGATGCATTCTCTAAAAGGCATCAAATACAGTCATGGGTTGGAGGACCACAAAGATCAAGTGCCACAGAAATAATTATTTATTTATAATGAACAAAGGGAACAGAATTTAGCAAATCTTGCCCTACTTGGGTGGGAGTCAGGAGGCTTTCAAACTCACACCCTGTCTACAGAGGTATTTCTTGCTCTTTAAGATATTCAAACTCTTGGGCCTGTGATGAAAGTCTCTACAAATAAATAAAATACCTGGTGCCAACCAGGTGATATGATGACATCTTCCACTCACAGTGTCCCACTGATTTCCCTCTCCCTTTGACAAAGTGGTAGTCAGATGCTAGAAACAATGGGATGGGGGAGAGGAGGTGAAGAGCGGGGCGTAAAGGAGGAATTAGGAAGGAAAGCAAGGGCACGGTTTTATCCAGTATATAGATAATTTCTGAGAAGATGTAGTATTGCTAACTGAAAACTGGATTCTCCAGTCTCAAGCCCTTTCCAAAACCTTAGGGATGGATTCTACAACTGGGAAATCAACTCCTCTAAATAAATCATTCATCTAATTTTGCCATTTCAAGATGGTCAGAGAAAATCTTCATGAAGCAGTGCTCACATGTAGGGCTTATCAGTTCCTCCCCAAAATTACCTCTTTCTTTCCACAATTTGACATGGAATTATTATAGCTCGGATAAAAGGTCATTTTTGAAGTAAAATAAGACTGTTTCTTCTCTCAACAGAAAGAAAAATCTTTCCACGAAATATAAGGTAGGTGTTATTTTAAAGTGCTGAAAAGAATGCAGTAAAATTGTTAAACTGAAAGCATCAAAAATTTTTGTCAGGGAAATCACTTCTTAAATTACATAAATGTCTAACCATTATATTGTACACCTAAAACTAATATAAAACAATATTGAATGTCAACTGTAATTGAAAAATTACAAAGGGTGGGGAAAGGTGAAGGGGAATAAGAGATAAGAGGTTCAAATTTCCAGGTATAAAACAAATAAGTCATAGGGATATACTCATAGGTAATGTACAGCATAGGGAATAAATAATATTGTGATAGCGTGGTAGGGTGTCTGACAGTTCCTGGACTTATCATGGTGATCACTTTTTTAGGATATAAATGTTCAATAACCATGGTATACACCTGAAACTAACATAATATTGTACGTTAGCTATATCTTTAATAAAAAATACCTGTGGAAAAATACAAATTTTAATTTTATACACAATTCAATCTAAAACTAAACTCATCTTGGTTATGTACCTTGTTAAGGGAGGTAAAAGTTTAAGAAAAGGAAGTAATGGTGTAAGAGCAAAAACAAAAAGGTTTTAGGGTTTAAGAACACTCTGGAATCTTAACGGTTCACTAAATACAGATAAAAATTCAATTCAAGACCAAGGTATTAATAACAAAAATTACCTTGATATCTAGTAAATTGGTGAATTTACCAGAAACTGGTACAATCATCCAAATTTAAAACATGGACATCATTGCTCTTTTCAAAATTATAACCATGTGTTTGAGGTGGATATGAATGAGTATCAGAAAAACAGACTTAATATCCAATTTCACATATATCCAGTTTCACACACATAAACTCTAAACGAAATTGGGTCCCTCTGTACCTACAGATAAAAGATCATGAATCTAGGTAACATGGAACTGTTTGAATGAGCAACCATGGTAGTTCTCAGGATTCATCATGTTGTAGCATGTGTCACAATTTCCTTCCTTTTTAAGGCTGAATAATATTCCATTGTATGTATATGCCACATTTTGTTTATCCATTCAACCACTGATGGCCATTCAGGTTGCTTTTGGCTATCGTGAATTATGCTGCCATGTACGTTGGTGTACAAATACCTCTTTGAGATCCTGCTTTCAACTCTTTTGGGTATATATTCAGAAGTGGAATTGCTGAATGATATGATAATTCTATTTTTAATCTTTTGAGAAACCATCATACTGGTTAAAAATTGCTAATTTTTAGTGGGCTAATTTAGTGACAGTGCTACAAATTTTGATTTGTGCATGCTATTCGTATGCCAATCTAGAAAATACTCTAGATGCATTGAGACAGAGTAAGAGTTTCAGCCATCATATATGTAGGTACTGTATTCAGTGAGATAGCGAAGGAGTAAGCATGTAGACAGCTTTCTGTATAGAACAGTCTAGTAAGGAAAATCCCTTCTGTGATGTAACTTTTCAAGCAATAAGTAAAGGGAAAAATACAACTAAATTTCTTGAGTAAGGACTAATCTCACATAATCATTATGTTTTAGTATAAGGTGTGTCAGCACAAACTGATATGCACATCAATTCTGCAGTGGATAAAATGGGAATAAAGCCTATCTTAGTGCAGAAAGAAAGATTCAAATGCATATGAGGCTTTCCAGTCACAGCTAGAACATTAAGAACAAGAAATTTAAAAATATTTTGAGATTCAACTGCCTAAAATATATGTAAATTATCCTGATGAATACAGAAAACAACAGACTACAGCAACTTTTACCTTTTTAAAAAAAAAGATTAATTATGAAGTATTCCAAGTATATTAAAAGTATATTAAAAATTATCACACACTCATGTATGTATGACCTAGACTTAGAAATATAATATTACAGAGATAGTTGAAGACTTTTGTCTTCCCCTCCCAGTTAATTTGTTGTTTATAACTCCCATGGACACTTCTATCCTTTTGTAACACAAATGTGTATAAAAGCATTGTCTTGCATGTGATTACAGTTTGTATAAATAATATCATACTGTATACATGCTTCTGTAATTTGTTTTCTGCCTCAACACTGTTTCTGAGATATACGGACATTAGGGTTTCTGGGAGGTAATTCCTTCTCGCCTGTTCTTGGGAATTTTTTCTCTTTCCCATTCCCGAACCCAAGAAAAGTTGGTTGGGAAATCAGGAAAATCGGCTTCTTGAACCCAGTAATACCCACAAAGGGAAATAAATGTACTGCTCACAATGTCTCTTAGACATTTTTCCTATTTATGGCTATCTAAAGTTATATTGTGTAACAATGTTGCATGCCACCAGACATGAACACTGCGACACTAGACATGCACGTGCGACACCAGAATCAGATATCACATGACCAGCTAATTTTAGCTCTTGTAAATCTAGCACATTTGATCATGGAGATCAGAAAACAGTTTGTATCTACACAGAGAAATATTTATTTTCACAGCCCAGGATTTGACTACAAAGTCATCTTCAGGTGAACTAACTAAGGAAATCTAAGGTAGTTTACCTTAATATGACATTGTAGTCAAACCCTGGGTTGTGAAAATAAATGTTTCTCTGTGTAAATACGAACTGCTTTCTGTTCTCCACGATGAATCGTTTCCACAAAGTGATGGCTAATACAACCAACCACACTCGATCACTTATGGAAAGAAGAGTATTATGAAATATTAGACGTATGTTGAATTGTTTACAACCTGTAAGATTAGCAGTTGAAGGCTTAAGCAATAGAGAAGCTAATATTCTCACAAGTGAAGGAATTTTTAAATTCCTGTTTAGTAATTTAGAAAAACAGAATTCTTCAATGAGCCAAATGCTTTTAAAGGAAATAAAATTTGAATTGGTTAAACGTAGAATTAGAGTTCTTGTGTCTCTCACAAAGTACTTGAGCAATGTTAGTTGTCTATGTGGAAGAGGATGAATTTTTTGCCTTGTCAAGTAAGAATGAAATTGCACGACTGGCGAAGTCATTAATGGAAAGACTTTTTAAACGAACATGTAGAGCAGAAGAAGTTCCAAGAGAGGAAATAAAGGATGCCTTTACAGAGAGTTCTGACACTAAATCAGAATCTGATCTGAAGTGTGAATTGCTTAAAGCTATATCAATTTCGACATCAAAGCCTAGCCCTACGCATGCCGACAAAATATTTGCTTCTCTCAGGAAGGAAATCAGCGTATACATGAAGGAACACTGTCTCTCACTCCCAATTTTAAGATGCTTTTAGATGCACTCATAACAATTCGACCAACGTCTACAGAAAGTGAAAGAAATTTTTCCACATCATGTATATTTGTTACAAAGCGAAGATCATGATTATCTGATTGGGCAATTAATGCTCTATGTTTCTTAGAGTTTAATTTTAAAAATGACAAATAAAAACTATTAGAAGTATTTTTTTAAATTTTCAAATGAATGTTTGCATTTGTTTTCTATTACTGTTTACTTTAATAAATAAAATATTTAAATGAGATTGGGAATGTTAATACATTGTGTGATACTGGTAAAAGCTCACTGTATAATATAAGGTTTGGTTAAATAAAGGTTGTATTAATTACATTGTTTATATTTTGAGAAAACCTGAAATATAACAGAAGCCTAGCCAAAATGATACTGTAGTGACCCCTGTTTAGCGTTCAGGGCAAGAGAGGCACTAGTCATGAAATTCCAGTCGACTTCCATTTAGGAGATTTTATTTACTCAAGTTTTGCATCGACCTTTTACATAGAGGAGTGTCTCGAAACCTCTGAAAGACTGTGCTGGGGCCATGAAACACGGTTGCCCCACCTTCTCTACAGCTTTTCTGTTTATTAACATTTAACATTTACTGTTACAGCCATTATTGCAGATGATCAACAAAAATTAAATTAAAAAGATGATTTCGGGAATTCTCGAGAAATACGATTTCCCGTTCTCAATTCCCGAAGGTTCCAAAATGTCAGGAAATTAGAAACCCTAACTGACATTGATACCTAAAGCTGTAGTTAACTCATTTTAAGTGCTCTATAATATTCTATTCAATGACTATACCAGAAGGTATTTCCCAATTCCTTTAGGGTAGGGGTTATTATAAACCACCTTAGCATAAATATTTTTGATTATATCTCCTTAAACATGCCAGAGAGTCCTTTTACAGTACACACCTACAAATATAATTACTATGTCTTTGTGGTATGCTTATTTTATATTATTGGATATTGCCAAATTAATCTTAAAAGGTAGTGACAATATATTCTCCTACCAGCAGAGTGTAAGTTTCTCACAGTCTTGCCTTTAGTATTGCAAGGGGTTAATTGTTGACTACCAGATAGTGTGTGGTGGTCTTCTCTTGTTTTATTTTACTTTGTTTTTATAAGCAGCATTGTTTTCAGTGAACAGGGAATGGCCTAAAAGAAAGAGAGAGAGTCAAAGAAGGGAAAAGGGGAAAGAATCACAAGAATTGGAGTAGAAATGTCTTGTTATAAAGGAATTTCTGATGATAGAAAAAAAATGGTTCATCAGAATAACTTCCTCACTGTACATAAGAGGCACTTATTTTTCCTAAGCCCTTTTTGATGTCAGATTCATTTTGTGTATCTGCCCCACAGCTCATTGTCAAATAGTGTTTAGACTTCTCCCACTTACTGAGAGAACCCAAATGAAGGTCTGATGATTTCTATTATGCATGAAACAAATCAGAGAACACTTGTTACAGCAATTTCTTATTTTTAAGGAAATGTAAAATCTTAGCATTGAGTGTCTCATTAATAGGCACATAAGAAGTTCTCATGATAAAGGAAATTGCGAAAATTGTGTTATTACGATGCTAAGGAAAAAAAAAAGAATACTATCTCTCAACTTCCCTTTCTTGAGATACAATGATGATCTATTTGAAAAAAAGAATTAAGTATTTCATTCTTACTATAATAAGATAGATAGTACTTGTGACTTAAACCAGATACAATTCTAACTGCAAGTACATGATTTGATTATATTCTAAATATCCTTTCATATGAAAACTCAGACCTAGATTTTGAGTACTTTTATGGTTCCTGTCAACTGTTTTTCAGGAGCTTAAAGTTAAAATTTTTCCTATGATTTCTTCCCGAGAATTTGCTGCCAAAGAGAAACTGCTCTGTTCAACAAAGGGCAATAGATGAAAATAAAATTGGAGCAGCTGTACTTTCTAGATGTCCAAAGAAACAATCTAAGTGAAGCTAGATAGATGATGAAAATGGCACTGTCATTCTGTCTTTGCCCTTTGAAAACAGGGAGGTGCTTCATTTTTATTTTATTTGGCGAATCCACGCATAATATATTATTTATAAATCTCTCTTGTTCTACCTTATTTCACAGCAGTTTTCCTTTTTGTTGGTAGATAGCTGGGATAACAATTACACCTATAACTAACTGCAACAGAAATATATAAAATTAAACACACACACACACACACACACACACACACACACACACACACACACACAGAGACTTTTCTCCATAGCAGAATATCGGAGGAATTTCTAGAGTTCAAAGGAAATTGTTAGACTGAAAAAACTACTTTCTATTCCAGAGACCTTTGTCTTCGGCAACCAGACATCTATTTGAGCCAGAAACAAGCTAAATAAGAAACAGCAAAAGCTTAAGTTAATGGGAGAAGGAAGAGAAAAGAAAGGATGGATGTTGCATGAAACAACACAGGAAGCATACTTGGTGGGGTTTTCAAAATAAACATGCTTGCAGGAATGTCTGATGTGCTTCTAACTGTGGTAATTGCAATAAAGTTGAGTGGTTAAGGGGGATGGGCTTTGAAATCAGACACACCTGGTCCCAGATTTTACTAGCTGTATCATCTGGGGCACATGATTAAATTTGTTTGAGCTTCAGTTTGCAAGTCTATAAAATGGTGATGGAATATATTACTCACAGGGATGTTTTAAGAATTAAGTGTGAAAATGTATACAGGTAAAGCATTTAGTACTTAGCTCAATAACAAGCAGCTTTTATGTACAACATAAATGAGTATGTTTTAGACAGACTAGCCTTTTTTAGAGAACTTTATTCAAATACCAATAACACTTCTATACCAAGGCTGGCTGAAAGCAATTAAGTAAATCAGTTTAGTTGTCTCATACAAATTTCTGATAAGATTAGCTTTATCTCTTTCTCTCAGATGTAACTTTAATTCATTTAAAAAAAAATCTTCTGTAGGAAAGAATGACCATAAAATTAAATCGCCAGATATCAGTACAGCCAAAACAAAAACAGAGTGAAAAATGTCCAATATAACATTGCCTGCTTAAAATAAACAATGCAAAGAAAATAAATTAATAGAATAAAAAGAATAAATAAAATAATCTCACTCCTTCTTTATCGAAAGCTAATATATGTTGTAAATGGTAACAAACCAAAATGTTTCAGTATACACCATCACAAAATTTTCTGATGCATTAATTAAAGGGGTAAATCTGGGGTAAAATTAAATTGGGGGTTCTTAAAAGAATTGTTCCAGGTAAAAACAGATTTAGACAGAGTATGGACAGATCTCATTGGACTATATCAGAATATTCTGGAAAGGGACAGCCTATCAATGCCCAGCACAATATCTGGCATGTAATAAATGTATTCGCTAAATGAAACTTCAGATTTTTCAGAGAAAATCATACAAGCTTTACATACTCAGATAAAAGCAAAATACTACTATTTTTTTTTTGGCATGGATTTGGGGTTAGAGATCTTTATGTAATAATTACTAAGCCATCAGAAATATGGCTCTGGGTTTTAGGGCTCCGTGTTCCAAGGCTGGCTTTAATTTGGGAACTGGAAGATAGAGGTGAGAAAAAGCACATAAAGCTGGCTGGAAGTATGTCAAAGGAAATGAATAATATCAGGCTCAGTATGAGTTTCACTGAACTGTTAGAGGCTTTTCAAAGAATCACACAATGTAAAAATCACGTGCCCTTGCAAAAGCATTCTAGGCAATCTTTTTGGATGGAGGAAATACCCTCATCTCATTAAGTTTCGATAATATAAAGAATGACATGGGACACACTGAATTTTGTAGACAAATAGACAAAGAGAGTTTTTATTCCTCCTTTTCCATCTTAATCGAAATCATATTCCCATGAAAGAGGGTGGAGATTTTCTGGTGATACTCAAGAGTATTTCTACTAGTACTTTCAGTAGAAAGCATAGTATTTCTAGCTGGACAGGCGTGCTCAACGAAACCTCCAATGAGGCTTGACGGTGCTTTATGAAACCTCGTCTTCTTTCTCTGGTGTGTGTGCTGATTTTCGAGTAACACAGTCTCCCCAGGTGTAACTCTAACTGGAACCCAGAACTCAACACTAAGTTTTTCCCTATCGACGTATCATCAAATTTCTACACTGAAGTCTAGATGAATCTCACAACTTAACTAGTAATTGTTGCATAATTATCAGACTGACAACAACATCCTTTCACGAACATAAGCTACTTAAAATTTTTTGGATGACAGGGGTGCCTAAAGTAAATATTTAGTAAACAACGGAGGTACCTTCAGTGACTGCAGAGAGTCTGAGTTAGTATCACAGTAGAGGATGATGTTGTTGGCCATGCTGAAACTTTCTCTCACTCCAAGGTGGTAAAACAAGGACGGCTGCCGGAAGGCATCACTCATCTCCACCACGGCAATGTCTGCAAACAGAAAACAAAGTCCCCCAAAAGGTCAGACCTAAATAATGCCCAGAAAGCACATTTTGGTTTCAATAATGTAGTGTTCAAAGAGGAAATGAAGAAGTAATAGGGATTTTCCCTTTGCATTTACCACTGAATTTTGAATTTGCTGTTCTACCCGGAAGTGGTTTTATAAAAAGCAGCCAAACTGCCTTTTTTTAAAACAAACGGAGACCATATAACTACTGGAAAATAAGCAGAGTCTGCAATGGTGGCAAGTGGGGTTAATCCTCTCTTAAATTTCAACATTAAAACAAGTTAACAAAGGTTGCAGAAGCAGATCCGTGGGAAGCAGCAATAAGGAATAACTGTAAAAGTAAATTTAAAAAGCAAATAGGTAAGATTGTGAATTAATCCAGAACTGTATTTTATCATTAATTACTACCTAGCAAGTCCCTAGCAAGTATAATCAAGAAAAAAAGAAAAAAAAGTATAGGAAATTATGACCAAGGAGAACATAACCACAGATATAAATTTTCCAAAGAGATGCCTAACACCAAGGCAGTATAAACCTGATAACCCAAACTGACAATTATGTCACAAAAATGAAGTTCAGATTAGTCTCAGACTCATTTATATAGAGACAAAAATATGAAAGTCAAATGAGCCAAATGCACCAAGCATTATATAAGAACACTAGGTCACTGGTTTAAAATTTATTTTGGGAATGCAAGGATGGCTCAATGGGGGGAAAAACCATTAGTATCTCCACAGATGCCCCAAGTGCTTTGATTAAAATTCAAAATCAACTTCTCATTAAAAATAATTGCAAATTGAAAATATAAGGGTAGTTATTGAACATGAAGAATTATATATATTTCATAATAATTGCCAAATTTGCTCTTATAGGCATTCCCATGAAAATCAGGAAAAAGAAGAGACTGTTAACTATTCCCACTATTAGTTGAATTCCTGAAAATCTTCATTTATGCAATAACATTTCACAAGCTAAGGAGGTACAATTCTATAAAATAAAGACACAATTATCATTACTTGTGGATATTATGATTGTCAACCAAAAAACCGCTACAGAATCAACTAAATAACTATTATAAGTAATAATATAACTTAATAAGGTATCAAAATGCAAACTTATTATGAAAACTAAGAACTTACTTTATAATCTGAATAAGCATTTGGAAATTATAATAATAAAACATATCCCACTCACAATTAAAATGAAAATGTTAATATACCTCATAACAAATTTAATATATGATGCTAATCTGTTAAAAGTATGTGCAATATGTAACAGATGAAAGGTAATATCTTTATAATCACCTCTTATTGGTCAATTTAAACCAAACAGACAACCATAAAAACATACAATAGAAAATTAGGCTATGGACATGGGCAGGCAAATTCACAAAAGTATAAGTAAAATGGAAAATAAACATATGAAAAAATATTTTATATCTCAGCACTAATAAGTGCACATTAAGCCAACTATAAAGTGTCACTTTTTTGATTAAGAAGCAGCCAAAGATATTTCAAAATGCCTAATGAAGATGCAGAGAAATGACATGTAACAAAGGGAAGTGTAAATTTTCTAGGAGGCTTATGGCTAAGATTATGCACACTTTTTGACCCAGTAACTCCATTCCTAAGAATCTACCCTGAGGCAATTCCTATAAATGTGACAGATTTACTTGTAAGTATGTCCACTGAAATACATTCTTTACAATAAAAATGGAAAATGCCTAAGTAGCCATCAATAGGAAAATAGTTAGGTAGATGATAGATTATAGATGGACACATACATACATACATCCAAATAATGACATATTATGTAACCATTGAAAACTATATTACAGAATATTTAGCAGTGAGGGTAGATTCAAGCTATATTAAGTTAAAATATTAAAATATATACATTATAGTGTACAGCATATACATTAAAATATAATGAATACATTACTATATATATTCTATGTGTATACATGGACATAAAAAAATGTCTGGAAAGTTATATACCAAATTTAAACTGTAATAGTAGATGTGTAATGGGATTATGAATTATTTTTTCTTCTTTATGCCATCTACATTTTTTTACCATATTTATTATGATCATTAATTACTTTTATAATTTAAGAACCCATCAAAATATGAAAAGCACAACACTGAAAACCAGTGTGACTGAATGTAAAACCAAAGGGCAGCATATAAAAATAATACAGACTCTTGAGAAGCTGCTTGGTGTAGAGTCAGCCTTACCTAATGAATGAGAAATTACAATTCACATTCTTTGAAGAATAAATAAATCAAATGAAACTGAGGCTAAAAACATAGAAGGCTTAGAGAGGTTATAAAAAAGGAAGACAGGTCAAAGGAGATTCAAAAGATTTTTTTCAAGGCTAAAAATGACTAAAGGTCTCTTTAATACAAATGAAAGTTTTCTTTTGGGGTCCTCAACATTTTTATATCAAAAATCAACACATTAAAAAAATGAGTCATTGCATCCCTCCCACAAAGCCCATCTGCCTCCTGCACCCACACTGCTTCCACCTCCCACTGATGCCAGCCACTCACAGCCAGTCACAGCACTTTAAAATCAAGAGACAGCGTAAAATGGGGCTGAAAGAAACCAAATAAAAAAGTGGCTGATGAAAAGTAAACTAGAGACATACAAAGAAAAATACTAGCTAAGTTAAAGTAGTAACAAGGGAGGGAATGGTTATTTGCAGAGAACTGACTCCTGGAATTTGATGTTAAAATAAAATTCCACAAGTCAGTTCTCTGCAGAAGGCTTTAAGATTAAGAGAGAAACTAGACGTTTGAAATAAATAGTACAAGCAAAATAAGGTAGAGTCATTAGATCTGAACATTAAGCAGGAACAGATCCATTTTTGCTGGCTATTTCGACCTGAACATCTAAGCAAAACAAATCTATTTTTTGATGCTATATAGAACATTAAAATGCTTACTTACATAATTTTAAAATACCACAATACGGTATAACTCAGAAAAGGATTGATTTTTCTCTACTTCAGATTCAGATGCCCGATTTGTTCTAATTTATTTGTATTTTTTTCTAAATTTATTTTTTAACTTCCATAGAGCAAAACTCACTCTTCCATCTTCTTTGGTTTAGTATCTTTGGTGAAGTGTTAAAAGCTTGTGTCCATTGTTTAAAAATTGTTGAATTTGTTTTCCTATTGTTGAGGGTCATGTGGTTTTTGTAGTTTCTGGGTACTTTTTCCCTTTCTCAGCTATGTGATCTGCAAATACTTTCTCCCAGTTTGTGACTTGTGTTTTCATCCTGTTAACAGCATCTTGAAAAGAACAGAAGTTTCTAACTTTAATTAAGTCCAATTTATCTTGCTTTTTTTCTTTTATGGATTTTGCTTTAGGTGGGGTATTTTAAAAAATCACTGTCTAATCCAAGGTCACAAACGTTTTCTCCTGTGCTTTCTTCTAGAAGTTTTATAGCTTTAACATTTTACATTAAGGCCTATGATCCATTTTGAGTTAATTTTTTAGTGTGAGATATAGGTCAAGGTTTCTATTTGTTGTAAAGATTCTCATTTCTTCATTGAATAATCTCTGCTTATTTGTCAAACATTATTGGCGACATTTGTGTGAGATTATTCTTGGATTTTCTATTCTGTTCCATTGATCTATTCGCCTACTGTTTTGATGATTATAGCTCTATGGTAGGTACTGAAATCAAACACTGTGAGTCCTCCAACTCTATTGTTCTTTTTTCAAATAGTTTTAGCTATTTAAGTTGTTCTATTTGCTTTCCTGTATAAATTTTAGAATCAGTTGGTAGCTGAGAGCTTTCAGTTGATAGCTACAAAAAAAAAAAAAAATGCTCCTGGGATTTTGACTAGAATTGTGTTGAATCTACAGATCAACACAAAGTATTTGTCAGGGAGAACTGACATCTTAAAAATATTGAGTCTTTCAATCCATGAATATGGCATATCTCTCCATTTATTTATGAGTCCTTTCTTTCATCAATATTTAAAATTTTTTAAGGTATAGTTCCTGCACATATTATGTTAAAATTCTGCCTAAGTACTTCTTTCTTTCTTTCTTTTCTTTTTTTTTTTTTTGGTGCTATTATCTGTTCCTCATTTTTAAATTCATATCCCAATTGTTCATTGCTAGTATATAAAAATACAGTTTATTTTTGTATATTGACCTTGTATCCTGAGGCTTTACTAAACTCACTTATCAGTTCCAGGAGCTTCATTTATTTATTTATTTGTACATGCTTTGGGATTTTCTACAAGGATAACCATGCCATTTGCAACTAGAAATGGTTTTATTTTTTTTCCTGTGCAATCTGTATGCCTTTTATATGTTGCTTGTTTTGTTTTGCATTATACTGGCCAGGAGTTCCAGTAACACAGCATTGTTTAAACAATAAAATTTCATTATCAAACTAAAGAAAATATCTTCCTACGGTTACCTTCTGACCCTAATGGATATCTTCTTAAAAGTAGTGAAATAAAAAGGCAAAAATTATCTTCTTTGTGAAATGATCCTATAACATGCTAAAAATGCAAACAATGATATGATTATAACAAATTGAACAAACACCTGACACTCCACAATTTTTGAAACCACTTAAACGAGGTACAGTTTATCCACTTTACTTCACATACATGTATTCAGATAATACTATGTGTCAGTCAATATATGCTTTTCAAATATTAACGGACTTAATTAATCTTTATAATAGCCCTTTGTGGTGGAAAGGGATGGCACCAGGCACCATTGAAACCCAGGCAAACGGGTCGGAGAGTCCACGCTCTTAATTCTTAACTGAACCACACCCTGCACACATAGGATATGGAGATTCCAAAGATCAGAACACAAATGAGGTGCAAAAACAGATTTGGGGATCAAAACATATACTCTTGTTACGTATTTCACGAGGAAACACACTTAATAATTGTCTAATTGAGTATTTGTGGTAATAATGTAAAACTGCCACATTTAAAAATTTAAGACTAAGTCATCATGACTTATCAAGGAAATCATTTCATAGACTGTGCAGATGCCTGACCACTGCGCTGTACACCTGAAGCTGAAGTAGAATAATGTTGTATATCAACTATAATTAAATATAGTCACAGGAGGTGGAATATAGCATAAGAAAGACAGTCAATGCTTTCGTCAGAGGAGTAGTAGCTTGGGGAAGGCCGGTTATCATTTTGTAAAGGATGTAAATGTCTAATTATTATGTTGCTTTGTACACCTGAAACTAATAAAAAAATTAAAATTAAAATAAAAAAACTGCAAAAAAGAAAAAGATTAATTCAATCATTTAAAAGTACGAAGACACGAAAATCTCTTATGTTTGTACCTACCATGTAGTTTCGTTCCTGTTCCAATTGAGTTGTTATTAAGTGGAGCATAAAATTAGGTTTACCGAGGGGTTATTAAAGCATAATAAATTTTTAAGGCAATAATATAACGGTTGTTATCTACTCGCATTCTGGGTCATCAAATGAGAGCGGTTCATGGACTGTATTTCTTTTTATCATTTAATTTTTCCTTCATAATATATACCATATCTGTTAATTAAATATGTCACATGAGCTGCTACTGCTTGGGAAAAGCACAGCTGCAGGAAGACATTAATCTTTAGTTCCTTTTTAACCCATTCAATTGTTTTCCAGAGGCATCAGATCACTGATAACAAAGCAAGAGCCCAGTACTGATTCAGCTTGTTAATCTACAAGATGCTCCAGAAGTCCACAGAAATTTCCCAAGTTATCACGTAGAACTATCCAATCCAGTCATGATGTGTTAATCCTCAAGAAGACCCAATTTAATTCAACAAACATCCTGTGCACCTATTATATGAAAGATTTCTGTTATCTGCTATATGTTATGAAAGTTAAGAGAAAAAAATGAACGAGTCAGTTTTTTTAAAGTCTAGCAGGTCTACAATGTTGGGAAGTTGCAAAACTATTGTACACCTAGAATTGCTGAAATTTTCAGAAAGCCTAGAAGAAAAATCTGTCATCACTGTTGTCTTGAATTGGTCATAGTTTGGCAATTCCTGCTATAAATTACTATCCATTTAGTTTCACCAGCATCACTTGATTTTCTTGTGTGTTATTTGGTTAACCCTGCCATGTATAATGACATTTTTTGTCAACATTCTATTTTGGTCCATAATTTCCTCATCACTAAACTCCAATAAATGTATGCATAGTGATTCAAACATGAATTATTCGTATATTACTAAAGCACCTGTATACATAATGTCCCTGCTACAGCTCTAATTTATTTGTTTGATGCTTGGTTATTACACTGAGGTGGTTTTCTTTTTTTTAATCTGAAAAGTGAAGCCTGGGAGTTAGGTGATCAGAGGGACATTTTTTTCACCTTCAGAGGTTAGACTTTAAAAAAAGAGCCATTGCATTTACAAAAGGAGGTGTGGGGGTTGGGAGTGGAGGGGAGGCGGGGGTAAAAGAAAGGGAAGAAGCCTAGAGGAGAGAAAGAAATGAAAGAGAAAGAGAGAGGAGGAGGAAGGCGGAGGAATGAAACAAGGAGAGAAGGAGGGAGCAGAACCATGCAAGATTGGTATCATAAGAACTAAAGTCCCTTAGCCCAGGGAGTAGCTGCAAGAGTTCAGGCCATCATGCTACAGCATTAGAGAATGTGAAAGGGAAAGAGCAGTATCCATAGATGGTGCCAACCCCAGAAGAGCAGGACCTTAAACCACAGTTCTCTGCCAGGAGGAGATGCAGCTTCAGAAAAGCATGTCACAGAGGTGAAAAGCTGGGAGGAAAACCTTTTTCCCATGTCCAGTGACTGAATATACAAAAAACAAAAAAACCGTTCTATGACTTCTGGTGTTTGAATCCTTATTAAGTTTCTGGATGGATGACCTCGGACAATACCTTAAATTCTCTGAGTTTGGGTTTCCTCAACTGTAAATTGAGGACAATAACACAATAATTACCACACAAAGCTGTTATAAGGATTGCATGTGTGCTAGGTACAGTGAACTCTCAATATATGGTTATTATATGGAGCCATTATAAGCAATGTTCATAGGAAGCCCTTGGAGCAATTTATCATAAAAATATTATTGAAGGCAATGCTAATATGTGATTCAATGCCACCTGATGAAGGCTCATAGGAATAATTACTCAGAGAAATGATGTTGAAATCCAATTTGAAAGCATCGAAAGCCAACATAAAGGATTCCGACTTGATTCTATCATCAGGGGTGATCCATCCACGTCCATGAGTTTTGAAAAGGGATGTGGCAGGATCAAAGTTTTGGGACATTATACCTAGACTTTGTGGTGGATGACAGGTGAAACAGACTGGAAGCTGAGAGGCCAGTCAGGAGTCATTCAAGAGAGACTGTGCCCCTACACTGCTATAGAGACAACATGACAGAAAATCAAGAGGCTTTAGGAATTTGGTGGATGCAAGATAATTTTAAAAAGAATTAAAGATGATTCTGTTTCAAATTTGAATGATTAAGATTGATGACATTCCATTACCACCACAACAAGTGACATGAGAGGAAGAATTTTTTTGGTAGGAACTTGAGTTTGGACTGGGACAAACTAAACATCGTGTGTGTGTGTGTGTGTGTGTGTGTGTGTGTGTGTCTGAAAGATGACATTTTAAATGTTAGCAGAGATCAGAATCAGACAGAGAGATTTCAGAGTCACAGTGATGGGTGAGTTAGTTGATGCAGTGGGTGTCAACCAGATTGTCTACTTAGAGTATAAAAAAAAATATGAGAAACCATTTTTGACTCAGGAAATCCTTATTATATACCTAATAGAAACACAGATATTCACCAAAAGACATGTAATGAATGTTCATAACAGCAATTTGTAAACCATCAACAGTAGAATAAATAAACTGTGCTATAAACAGACAATAGATATTGTGTTTCCCCAAAAATAAGACTAGCCGGACAATCAATTCTAATGCGTCTTTTGGAGCAAATATTAATATAAGACCAGGTATATATTATTTACATTATATTATATTATATTATATTATATTATATTATATTATATTATATTATATTATATTATATTACATTATATTATACCCGGTCTTATATTATATTAAAATAAGACCGGGTCTTATATTAACTTTTGCTCCAAAAGACGCATTAGAGCTGATGGTCTGGGTAGGTCTTATTTTCTGGGAAACACAGTACTATACAGCAGTGGGAAAAAAATATCTACAACCACCACACAATAACATGGATGAATCTCACAAATATTAATAGATTGTTAAGAGAAAGAATCCAGACACAAAAAAGTAGGTACTTTATGAGTCTTTTTATATTAGGTTCAAAGCGTGATACTGAAAGTCAAACTAGTGGACACTTTGGTGGGGGTGAGAAATGGCTGAAAGGGGATTTGAGGGGTCTTCTGGAGAGCTAGGAAGGTTCTACTTCTTAATCTGGTGC
This sequence comes from Rhinolophus hipposideros, assembly GCF_964194185.1. Taxonomy (NCBI): domain Eukaryota; kingdom Metazoa; phylum Chordata; class Mammalia; order Chiroptera; family Rhinolophidae; genus Rhinolophus; species Rhinolophus hipposideros. The sequence goes on along the minus strand of NC_138049.1, from coordinate 25,488,156 downwards.
TGGATGCTGGTTCACTCTGTGAAAGTTAACTCATTTCTGGTCAATAATTTTGCCAAGAATGTTAAAAGAGAACTGTATTTAGTTTCCTCTGGCCATTATTAACAAATTACCATAAACTTGGTCCTTTAAAACGATAAGAGATTTATTCTCTCACCGTTCTGGAGGCTAGAAGTTCAAAATCGAGGTGTCAGCAGGGCCCGGGTCATGCTACCTCCAGAGTCTCTAGGCAAGACTCTGTCCCTGGTCTCTTCCAGAATCTAGTAATTTGGACATTCCTGGGCTTGTGGTATGTATGCCTACAGTGCCAAACTGCCCTCTGCCTCTCTCTTATAAAGACACTTGTGATGGCATTTAGGGCCCATCTAGATAATCCAGGATCATCTCACGTCAACATCCATAATTTAATCAGATCTACAAAACCCCTTTTTCCAAATAGGTCAGTAGCCACAGTTTCAGGGTCTGACGTAGATATGAGAGAATAGGCATGAGGGTCATCTTTGCAGCCTACCACAAGGATTATACAGAAGCCACATGATAAGGGAGGTGAGTACAGCAGAACTAAAGGTGCTAAATAAGGAGGAAATGGAATTATTAAAGCACAGACAATTCTTTAGAGGACTGGCAGAGAAAGGAAGAGGATTAACAATTACTAAGGTCCATAGTAAGGATTTTTACATTCAGTAAGGAAACGCAGAGCTCAGACAATAAGTACTTAAATGAGCTAGAGAGATCTAAAGGTTTTTAGTTGTAGAATGGTGTTCTTGAACATTAGTAGAAAGATTAGGATTTGAAAGAGGGGAGCTAATTAATGGAGATCATAGATGGTGGAGGGGAACAGTCAACCTTGGAAAAAAGGAGGGATACTTTAAGGGCATAAAGCGAAGTCATCAAAGGCAAAGACAAAGGAATAATGAAGTGGAAAGAAGAATTCAGACATCTTTCAATTTAGGTGGTGACTCTTATAGGATAGAGCTGGGGTGCTGGTGACTGACAAAGAGGAAAGCCTCGCTGAGGGACCAAAGGGACAAACCTGCATCCTTTGGACATCACTGGAAATGTGCCTGAAGGCAGCACCACCTCTGTTCTTGGAAGTCATGACCCCAATACATTTCTTTTTTTTAATCAAATTTACGTTAACATATCTGTCACTTCTGCTAGTAAAAATTCTATTATTACCATGTGAATGCAAGCTTTATAAGAAATGAAACCTCTTTTTTTCCCCTTACTTCTTTCTGCCTAAAATCAAAGTAAGGAGCACATGATAAATAAGAGGGAAGATAATGAACTTCAATCTTATTCCATTTACTAGCTGTAGACAAAAGCCTTATCCAGACCTTAAAATCTCAATCTTGCCAGTGAATATTCTTGGTTACAAGGAAGACTGGGCTAATAAAGACTCCTTCCCCCCAACAATGGAGAATTTCAAGGACATGGCATTTTGATGGTGATTTAGTGTCATTAGGCGGACCCTGTAAATGCTCTAACTAGATTCAATCTTCAAGTGAATCCGTTATACCAGTGCATAAGCAAAGCAGATAAATCACAATGTATATCTTTGGTGCACAGCACACACTTTATAAAGTGATATTTCCCGGGCCACAGGCATAGCCATCCTCTACAAAATTTTGTTTATTAAAGAAATACAAACTTATAGGTCCTATATCAAAAAGTGCTGCTCTCTTTCCAAGTTAATATAGGGTCTAGTTTATACCTTAAGAATTTATTTTCTAATGTTATGGTAATAACAACAGACCTGGTCAATGGTCTATAAAGGGTATGTAATATAAGAAAAGGGTGAGACAAAATGAACTCTAAGGTTTATTATACGGCAGAGCCGGGCTGCACATTATAAGCAGAAATGGGAAAAGAGGCTGCTTTGATGGTAAAATTTTCTATATCACCTCTGAACACTATTTTTCTTCTTGAAATTATATTTCCCAAAGGTATGCTGGGTTTAAGAGTCTATAACCATAAATTTAGTTCTCTATAAATTCACTTTATATAATACATTGAAGTCTTTAAGTAATCAGTCTTTTCATTAGATCCTGAAAGAGCTACTCATGAGAATTTTGAACAGGCTTTTTTAGAGTTTACTGTAGTGTTTATTGTGGTTATGATGTATGCCATTTTTCATTTTCTCATATTTAACTTTAATTAAATCATCAAAGCTGTTTGCATTTATGCTTCCGTGAAGTTCCCAAGCACACAGAATAGCCCTTTGTAACTGTACGACTCTTCTGCAAGTGTCCTCCCTGCCAACTGGAACCAATACTCCACTCGGGTTGGCACTTGGGTTAAGTTATTGGCACTTGGGTTAACTTACGTAAGGTTACAGAGTTGATTGGTGATCATTTTTGAAACAAATCTGATTGTTCCTCACAGAGGTACATCCTGAGTGACATTCTTCCCTGTTTCATATCTTTACGGCTTCTTCACACAGAGACAGCAGAAACTGGCCAGGGAACATGGGAACATCCCCTGAAGGCATTCTCTAGAAAAAATGGCTGGGGCAATTTCACGTCTGAGGTTGTTCTGATTAAAACGAGATTTTTCTCACTCTGTCTAGGAAAATAGCTACACTGTATGTGAGACATGTTTACATAAACAATCATAGTTACTAAAGCAGGATAACACACAGCTACAATCAACAAAATTCAGACTATGGAAAATTCTACTGGACAACTGACCTGATTTTCTCAACAAAAACATTAGAGAGAGGGTGGGGGAGAGAGAAATTAGGTATTAAAAGAGACTTAAGGAACATTATCAATTGCAACATTATGGACCTTATTGGGATTCTACTAAAACAAACCATTAAAAATCATGACATTCATGAGAAAATTTGACAACGGACAGACGTTTGATGATATTAAGAAATTATTTTAAGTGTGATGAGAGACTGAGGTAGGAGCCCTTATCTTTTAGAGATTAAAAATGCAGCATAGTGATCTAATCCTATACTAAAACAAGAAAAAAATGAACTGCTAGTGTATAAAGTCTTTATCAGAGTGCTATTCCTCATGCAATAGAAATATAATTGCAAGGAATAAACACTATGCTGTCCATGCTATAGAAAGAATATAGGGAGTAAAATGAAAGAAACCCAGCTTGCACACTACTTGTTCGACCAACATAATGACTCACCCTAGTGAGTAGGTCACTTTGAAAGGTTTTTTTTTTTCCTTCTTGCATTTATGGCCATCATCTCTTGTACTCATAAACCCAATTGGATCTAAGAAGTGTGGGTGAGTGCCCAGAAGCTCCACAGTGCTCCACAATTCTTAACGTGTCGACAAGTGGAAACCTCTCTGAGTCAGGATTCATCAACATCTCTAAAAGATGCCATGCTTTTCTTTTTTTTGTGCTCTGTCAGTCACTTTCAACACCCATTAAAAATCCATCCCCAGCATCTAGTCAAAGTATACACTATTTTTGTTCAAATTTATACATCTTCTAAGAGTATCTGTAATTCTGTTAACACAGAGATGTGTAAATATGATTCTGCCAGTAATGATTTCACTCCCCAGCTTACGTGTTGACATTCTATTTTAGTGCAATGATTCCTTTGGGGGGTGGGGTGTTAAAACTTCTTTCTTGAGGATGATCTATTAGAGTGCGTAGAATTAAAACTTTTCATTGTTAAATAAGCCTGTGTTGCTGACAGACTTAGGTGGCTGACCTTAACTGACTGTAACGAAATAGTCTGGGTCCTTTTTTTTTTTTCACCTCCCAACTAAAATTAAATCTGTCAGTCTTAAGGAGTTCACTTACTCTTTAGGAAAGTTAAGGTTTGTTTGTTTGTTTTAATGTGACAGATTAATGTGATTATAAAGATGTCACTTTAAAGGGGAACTGTCAGTACATCTAAAAGGCCAGCCACACGAGGATGAAAGTAGGGAAGAAAAATCCCCTTTCACAAGCCCTCCAATGGGGAAAATAGGGTAAGCCTGTTTCGTAGACACAGCAATAGCCCAGGGAGGAAATGACATGGCAGCCCCCATCCATGCATGATCTACCTACCAAGTTAAGCTCTCCACAGAGCCTTCCAATGGCTTCTTATCACACGACAGAGGAGGCTCAGTTTTCTTAACATTACTTCAATCTCAGTCATCACAGCACTCTGGAAATGCTCCCTTTACTCTGCCCCCACCCCATGCTTGTTTATTTTATAATAACAAGGCCGTGTTGTGTATTCTGTGCAAGGTACTGCGAAGGGGTCGAAGAAATCAGCACCAGCCCTTCAGTGAGCTTATAATCTTCAAGTGCATGTGAGCTCCCGAAGTCCAAGGTCAAATGAAATATATGTAAATGTTCTTCGGGAGCACAGCACAAGGAGTGGTTAATTCTGATGGGAGTCCCAGGGGAGGCACTGCAGGGGCAGCAGTTTCAAAGAAAGCCTTGGGAAATGGTAATATTTCAGGACACAGACTGGGAAGGAGAGGCATTTCTGGCTGCCCTGCAATTGCTTAACACGGGTTTCTTGCTGGCAGAATATCAGCTCCACCACTACAAATGGACATGTGCACAACCACCCACTGACTGAGGGAAGGCTTATCATTCTGTCTATCTGGTCTTTCTGTACATGCAGTGAAATAAATTGCAGATTAGGGGTTTTTTGGAATTCTTTTCAGTAAAAACTTTTTTCTTACTAGGAAGAGAGCTGTTTCATTTCGCTTGTGCCTTTACATATTCTAAGTTGCATTACTATATAAATCCATCCCTTTCCCTTACGTGTCATTAGGATTGTGCGTGTTATCTATCTTCCCTACTCCTTGGCCCAAGGGGAGTTTCAGGTCCCTTCCCACTGCATAGCTACCTTCACTCGCAATCCCACTGCTGCGCCTGCTTGTTGGGGCACTGGAAGGCAGGAGGTGTCTAAGAGTTGAACAGCATACTCTGGAGAAAAGGCATTTTAATGGTAAGGAGGCAACGTTGTTTTTGCATTGCTGAAGCAGGGAGACACAAATAAGCAAAAACCAACCTACAGGAAAGGCTTCTAAATAATAGAAGAGTCTCCCAGGCAGCCCTCGGCCCAAGTGCTAAGTCAACAAAACATCACCATGGCCACCAGCAAGTGTTCAGAGCCAGTGAGGAACACAAAATGTGTATCTGTCAAAGGCATTAAGAAAATGAATTCATTTCAAGGACAGGTACGTATCTCCTGAATTTTCAGCATTTGTTTATATATTCTGATTAGCTCTACCCAATCAGAAACAGGAAGAGCTAAAGAACTAAAATTACAGTGAGTAGCGGTCAGGCAGCAAATGTACCTGTACCTGGAGCATCTGTTATTGGACTGAGTGTAACCTGTAGCTACATCAGCTTCGACAATCCAAGTGATCAGGTCAACTGATGTTCGTTAGACTCCTATTGGTGCCAGGCCAAGGAGGATAAAAAGTCAGGCACACACAGAGTCCCTGCCCTCAGAAAGTTTATGATCTGGTAGGAGAACAGAAAATCAAATAATCATACAAAACAAATAGAAATTGGGGTGTGATGATGACAAAATCCAGGACATTTGAAAAAGTACAACAGAGAGAATGGATGAGTTGGTAGGGCTACCCTAAAAAAGTGATGGGATCTGAGGGAGATGTAGAAATAAAGGGAGTTGTATAAACTCATAAGTGTGGCCTATCTATAGTCAGTACTGATCAGGCATTACCACTGGCCAGGTGTTCCTACCACAGGGTGGGTTGTAACTGGCTGCACTCGGGCTGCCGGAGTCTGCACCCCACTGTGCAAGAAAAATTCCTGGAGCCCTGGGTCTGAATCTACACCCCCTCCAACTTCAGCCCAATTCCTTCTCTGTCAAATGAGAACAACAATCATCCCTGACACAGAAAGGGCTGAACAACAATGAGCCCTCAATGAATATTATCCATTATTAGTGAGTGGTCCATGGATTGGGAGGTACCTTCACACCTTATTCCCACCACAGAGAACTGTCGGAAATTTATAAATGGGTTCCTGTACTTTTCCTCTTTCATAACCTAGAGATACGAAATCCATGAGTTTCATTCTTCTCAACAGACATTTTTGCTGCCTTGATAAAATCTCTAAAGAACATCTCCAAGAGAAGCCCTAGACCATATAGAAACAATCAACATTTGCAGTTACTATTTTGGGGTTTGAAAGGGACAGACCAGGGCAAATAACTGCAGCCAGATGAATATATATCCTGGTTTACTTCAAACAGTCCCCAATTATCTCACTGTCCCACTGTAATTTCTAGTAAAGCCCCCCTTCTATCTGTGACCCTGAGCAAAGGGACAGTTCCTGTTCCACTGTGCTGTCACTTTCCCTGGGCAGTGTCAACAGGAGACCTGCAGCTGCCCCAAAACTCAGTAAGAACCCTCCACCCCCACCCCGCCTCAGGTTGCTGCCACACCATTAAACTTGGCCCTGGGGCTTTCACAAGAGGAAGACCTCAGCCCTCGATGTTCTTTAAGACAGGAACTGTGTTTTCATCTCTCCGAGGTAATAGGACATTGTGTAAATGGCATGGATGAGACTCAGACCTTTTCTGAATACTGGCCCCTTACTCCTCACAGTGAAATGCATTTCACTTTGCTGGGAGTTGTGACCTTTTATTGCTTTCTCTCTCTCCCTCCCTCCCTCTTTTTACCTTGCCCCTCTTTTATCTTTAATCTTGATTTTCCTTTTTTGGAATCTACATCTTCTTCCAAGAGTTTATCTTTGTCCTCTCATGTTTCTGCTGTTTACTTACCATTTCTTACTGAAAATATCCATGCTAGGGTCAAGTTTCTTTCATACATCAGCAAGCCAGAGCTGGTTTTACAGCAGACCACGTGCCCCTTCAGTCTTGGACTAAAAGTTCCAAATGCTGTTTGAGAACTGGTTTAAGGCAGGCAGACAAATTTGAAAGACTATATTCTCCCCAGCCATTTCTACTCACATGTGATTTCTTTAAGATCGAGACTGAGACAGTGAAAAAAAGAATTAAAAAAAAAACTACCTGAAATTCCACCATCCATAATTCCACTATTATTTACCTACATGCTATTTTTACTATGATTCCCGCAATAGATTTTTTTTGTTAGCTTGCTTTTAGAAAAAGTGTTACACAAATTATTTTATTAAACTATCCAGATATTCCTTTAGGGACTACTGTCATAAATAAACCAGACTTGTGAAAAGGAGCTTGAGTACTGAATAACGAAGGAGCAATTTTTTGCCATTTATTTACATGCTATCATTCTGACAAAGAGCTACATTTTTTACTTTTCTTTTTTTAAAAAAAATAAGAGTTAAATGAAAATGGAGAATGTTTTTCACTCCCAAAGCCACTATTTACTTCCTCATGTTGAATTCCCAGTAACTTTCATCATACCCCTTTATCATATATGCACTTGTTTTTCTATCAATAAGGCTGTTTTGGTTAGAGCTAAATGGACCATCAATATGACTCTAGCAACGTGACCCTCTTTACTAAATTTATGAAATAATAAAACTATACCAGTTAAGTGATAAAAATTTAAATGTTGCCAACTCTCAGTACATGGGGGTGGCCAGTTAGCTCAGTTGGTTGAAGCACAGTGCAAATAACACCAAGTTTGCCGGTTCGATCCCCACATGGGCCATTGTGAGCTCACCCTCCTTAAAACTCAACAACAATAAAAAAATACAGTACATGTAGTCCTCAGTATCAAAGAAGTACATATACACGCATATATATACATACATACACCCATATGGGATGGGTACAAAACTGCAATTATTCTATATATACTGTTCCAATCATAATCACTTATAATTGAGAACTTTATATCTAGGATAGCCTGAAAATAATGTTTACAACTTGCTGAATCAAGAGACTAAACTTCTGTGTTCAAATGTCTACAAAAAACCTACAACTAACATCATACTTAATAGTGAGAAACTAGAAGCTTTCCCACTAAGATTAAGAGCAGGGCAAGAATGTCCCCTTTCATTGCTCCTTTTCAACATTGTACTAGAAGTCCTAGTTAATGTAATTAGACAAGAAGAGGAAATAGGGTTGGAAAGGAAGAAATAAGACTGTCTTTATTCACAGATGACACAATTGTTTACACAGAAAACCTGAAAAACTTACCCAAAACTCCTAGAACTTACAGATGATTAGAGCAAGATGTAGGATTCAAGGTTAATATACAAACGTCAACCACTTTCCTATATGCCAGCAATGAACAAGCGACATTGCAAATAAAAAAACACAATATCATTTACATTAGAGTCCTGCTAAAAATGAAATATTTAGGTATAAATCTAACAAACTATGTAAAAATCTGTATGAGGAAAACTATAAAACTATGGTGAAAATCAAAGAAGAACTAAATAAATAGATATTCCATGTTCATGGATAGGAAGGTTCAATATTGTTAAGATGTCAATTCTTTCAAACTTGATCTATAGATTCAATGCAGTCCCAATCAAAATCCTGGCAAGTTATTTTGTGGATATTGACAAACTGGTTCTAAAGTTTTTATAGAGAGACAAAGACCCAGGACATTGAATGAGACACACAATATTGAAGAACAAAATTACAGGACTGACATTGCTTGATTTCAAGACTTGCCATAATTAAGACAGTGTGGTACTGGTGAAAGAATAGACAAATAGATCAATGGAACAAAACACAGAACCCAGAAGTAGAACCAAATAAATACAATGAACTGCTCTTTGACAAAGGAGTAAAGGCAATACAATGGAGCCAAGATAGTCTTTTCAACAAATGGTGCTGGAACAACCAAATATCCACATGCAAAAAAGAAAAAAAAAAAAAAAGAATCTAGACACAGACCTTAAACCCTTAACAAAAATTAACTCAGAATGGTTCATAGACCTAAATGTAAAAAACAAAAATCTCAAATTCCTAGAATATACTCTCATGGGAGAATATTTAGATGACTTTGGGGATAGCAATGACTTTTTAGATAAAACGCCAAAGGCAAAATCTATAAAGGAATTAATTGATAAGCTGGACTTTATTAAAATTAGAAACTTCTGCTCTACAAAAGATCCTGTTAAAAGAATGAAAAGCAAGCCACAGACTGGAAGAAAATATTTTCAAAAGACACATCTGATAAAGGACTGTCACCCAAAATATAGAAAGAACGCTTAAAATCAAAACTAAGAAAATAAACAGCCAGATTATAAATGGGCAGAAGATCTGAACAGAGGAGACCTCACCAAAGAAGATATACAGATGGCAAGTAACCATATGAAAAGATAAGCTCAACCTCTTATGTGATTAGGGAACTGCAAATTAAAACAACAGATACTATTACACATCCATTAGAATGGCTAAAATCCAGAACACTGATACCAAATACTGAACAGGATGTTAGAGCCACAGGAACTCTCATTCACTGATGGTGGGAATGCAAACTGACCCAGCCACTCTGGAAGAAGACTGGCAGTTTCATAGAAAGCTAAAGGTACTCTTACCATATGATCCCACAATCATGTTCCTTGATATTTACCAAACAGAGTTGAAAACTTACGTCCATACATAAAATCCGTAGACAGATATTTACATATCATATTATCATAATCGCCAAAACCGGGAAGCATCCAAAATATCCCTCAGTCGGTAAACAGATAAACTGTGGTCCATCCAGGCCATGGAATGTTATGCAGCACTAAAAAGAAATGAGCTATTGAGCTATGAAAAGACATGGGGGGGAAGGGAGGTTAAATGTAAATGCTAAGTGAAAGAAGCCAATGTGAACATACTGTATGATTCTAAGTACATGACAATTCTGGAAAAGACAATTTACAAAGATAAGAAAAGGGTTAACAGTTGCCAGGAATTGGGGAGGAGAGAGGGATGAATAGGCAGAGCACAGAGGATTTTTAGAGCACTGAAACTACTCTGTATGATACTATAATGGTGGATACATGGCGTTATACATTTCTCCAACCCCACAGGAGGTACAATACCAAGAATGAACCCTAATATAAACTATGGGTTTTGAGTGATGTAGGTTGAGCAGTTGTAACAAATATGCCACTCCAGTCAGGAATTTTTAGTGTGGGGAAGGCTGTGCTTGTGTGGCAGCAGGGGATGTATGGGAAATCTCTGTACCTTCTGCTCTCTTTTTCTGTGAACCTAAAACTGCTTGTGTCGACAGAGCTGACTCCATCTTGAAAAGCTGATTCCATCTTGAAGCTAATCCTCCATCTCATTTGAACAGGGATCCTTGACCCCTCACCTTCACACAGTGGACTCTGGAATGTATACAGAGGCTCTGGGCTAATCACAGAATTCCCATTAATCCTTCCTCCAGGCAAGGTGTCCTTGATGTTATTTATGTCTCAGCTCCCCTTGGTGCCAGAGCTTTCTGTTATCTGGTCCCTTTGTTCCCTCTGATCACCAAGCGTTCCTTTCCTAGCACATTGGTTCATTTCTAAGGGGGATATAAGCAGATGGTCTAGGGGTGAAATATGCACAGATCTGACCATCCTGCTGTCGCCCAGGACTGCATTTCTGTACTGAAGTTTCCCTATTAAATTCATGAATCAACGAGCAGTACTTGTCTGCCTCGTTGTTTGGTGTCTCTGTTCCTTCAGCATTTGGGGGCCATTTCACATATATGACTTTGTCACAGAACACTGTTCTAAAAATAAAGTGTATTAACAACAATGAAAAGAATCCTGGACACCCGTCCCTATAATAAAAAGCTGCGTTCATGGTGTCAGGTGTTTATAAAGAGGGGTCCTGTGGCAGAAGCTACAGTGCTCCCAGAGACATCCTAAGATTGTGCTGAAAGGAGGAGCTAGTCCGTGCCACCACAGTTTGGAAGCAGGCAGCTCCACTCCCATAGCAGAAAGCAGGTACCTTCGAGCCCACCTGCCTCAATGTGCAGTGGCATCCATACCCTCCCTGCATAGCCCTCACGAACCCCACACCTGGGAGTCCTGGGCAGAGGAAGTGTGGCTGCAAGGCCCAGTCATTTAAAGAATGGTTCTTGGAGAGGCTGTGGAGAAAAAGGAACCCTCATACACTGCTGAGGGGAATGTAAATTGGTGCAGCCACTATGGAAAGCAGTGTGGAGGTTCCTCAAAAAAATTAAGAACAGAATTATCATATGACTCAGCAATTCCTCTTCTGTGTCTACCAAAAAAATCTGAAAATATTTATCTGTAAAGATATATGTACCTCTATGTTCTTTGTAGTATTATTCATGGTAGCCAAGACCTGGTAACCACAAAAGTGTCCTTTGGTAGATGACTGGATAAAGGAGATGTGGTGTATGTATACAATGGAAAGCTATTCTGCCGTAAGAAAAGGTGAAATAGTGCCATTTGTGACAACATGGATGGATCTTGAGATTACCAAGTGAAATAAGTCAGAAAGAAAAAGTTCAGAACCATATGACTTCATTCATATGTGGGATACAAAACTGAAAGTAACAAACGAACAAGATAAACAAACAAACAAAAACTCATAGACACAGACAATAGTTTAGTGGTAGAAGAGGGAAAAGGGGATCAAATATACGGTGAAGGAAGGATAACAGACTCTGGGTGGTGAACACACAATGCAATATATAGATGATGTATTGTAGAACTGTACATTTGAAACCTATATAATTTTACTAACCAATGTCAGTGGGGACAGAGCCCCAGAGAGCAGTTTCCAGGCTCTCGGCCTCACATAGAAAGGTGCTGGCTTGGGTAGTAGATGGCTGTCAGCTGTGGCTGGTTGGCCATCAGCTGTAACCATTGAGCCATTGGCCACTGATATAACTGCCGCGGCTATGAAGGGAAGCCAAGGAGAGTGGAGGAGAGTCGAAGAAAGTCGGTCGGTTGGCAGCAAAGCAGACAGCAGGTCGCACGTCGTGTAAACCCAGCCTCCAGTGAGACTATAGTCGTATGACTCCCCTACCTATGGCTCCGTGGGTGTTCGTTTTTGGCCTCACCATGTCCTGCATTCTTATGTGGGGAGCGGGAGCAGAGACCCCGCAGGAGACCCCGCACGACACAGTCCAATAAATTTAACAAAAAGAAAAATGTATTTAAAAAAAGAATGATTCACAGCCTTCGCTGCACAATGTAATCACCTAGGAGCTTGGAAAAACAGTGAGCCTGAGAACTCATTCCAGAGATCCTGATTACTGGGACTGCGGTATCATGCGAGCATCAGGAATTTTAGAATCAGGTGACTAATTTTCAATAAGGTTGAGAACTACCAATTTGGAAGCTGATTTAAGGGTGCGTTCGGTACCCATCAACTATGCAACTCGCTTGGCAGCAAAGCACAGGCTGTTTAGTTCAGCATTTTGACCCATTATTGTGCTCCTTAGAAATTTTGGCAACAAATGCTCATTTGCATTCTAATAGAAATAAATGGCTTTTTTAATGAAGACCAATGTACGCTGTGTTTGGATGGAACTCAATTTTTCCTGTTCAGAATGCTGACAGGGCAGCAGCTGGTATACCATTGGCAGTTATTAAATATTTTTATTTTTTGAGCAATTTAATTGGAGCTTTTGCCATCTGTTATGTATCCTGTTTAGAAAAAGTCCTTATAAATTGGTTGAATAGATGACTACTTTTCCTTTTTCCTATATCATATTATTGAAAATGGGATAAACATAGTTATAGTCATGTACTTCACCAATACTCAAATTTGGGGGAGGAAAACTAGATTCTTTGCATTTTCCTCTTCCGACTCCAAACACAGGAACACACTCTTCAATAATGAAATAACTCTGATGTGGCCTAGAAAAGAGGTGTTTGTCTGAGCACACAAAGAGTTAAATGAAAGGTCAGCCAGTTCTCTGCCTTTGATTGCTGTGGAGAGGGAGAGAGGATGCTGGCAACTCTCCCCCTGAAAGGCTCTTTCTCCCCACTGCTCTGAGCTGGGGGTACAGGAATGCCATGACTCCGAGCACACTTAGAATCCTGACCATGCCAATCACAAAACCCTATTCACAAGACAGACTTGGGAAATAGAATCGCTTTATTCATGAACTGGTCTTGCCTCCGGCTCTGTTATTCTGCAGGTATTCTGCATCTTTTGATTGCTTGTTTGCTCACTGCTCTCCAAATACACACAGAGAAAAAGCACGAACACACACACACACACACACACACACACACACACACACGAGAAATAGTTCCTTTCTCGGTGTGCCCTTTTGCAATATTTTCAATAAAGGCATGTATTCTCTGTCTTTTTGTGTAACAGGTAATTTAATCTAGATCATTTCGAGGTTTACAAACCAGTGATTTCTTACTCACATTCCAAGTTAACTTAAAATCAGGTTGATCTCCAAAGTTTCTTCTGGCTCAGACCCAGGTGGATTCTGGGATGTCTGCTTATGGAAGTTGCGTTTGTAAGAGATCAGCTGGCCACTGTAGAAGTAGGGCAGGGTAGAAGCCGAGAAACAAGTTGGGAGGTGCCTGCGTTAAGACCAGGTATGGGATGAGGTTATTTGAACAAGGAAGGTAGCAGTAGTGATGGAAATACAGAAGTAGGCTCCAGACACATTTTGCAGGATCATTAGATACCTAAAATGATTAGTATCTAAATGCTTGACTTCCCCAATAGAAGAAATAAATTTCATGGAAAATACAGCAAGTCTGTGGCCTAACATTTAACTTAAAGCTTCCCTAGGCCTACGTTATAAAAACGAGGCAAAAGGGAATCAATACAAAAATATAAAATTTGAATGGGCACAAAAATACAAATACGTTCATTTGTAGGTCTGTGAAAGTGATAAACATTAAGGATAACCAATACTATAATATATCGGAATATGACCTACTAATTAACAATACTAATTATAACTTAGAGAGTTATAAGTTATATATAAATCAGAGTTATATATAAATCAGAGTTTCCAAAAGATCTGGAGATTTGGCCCCATGGCCTCCTCAAAATAAAATGTCCAGCAAAGCACTGAATATCACAGAAAGAATACTGATACAAAATTAAAAGCGGTATGCACCCTCATAGCTATCCTAGTAAAAAGCTGTGGCCCATACAGAGAAACCTGTACAGGGTTCTAATCCCAAAAACGGGAGAAAACAAAAAATCTCTGTTCAAGAACAAAAAACAAAATAAATAATTTGAGCATGCCCAATAATATTCTTTCTTTTTTGCAGCAACAACAACAATGAAGATTAGAAGAATTTGCAGCGATCACCCAGCTCTCTCTCCCTACTCAGTACCCTTCGATACTCTGGAGGCCTTGGCTTGAGCACCCTCTGTGTCTGATGCTCAGGGATGATCTGCTTGCTAAACACACATAGTCGGAAGAACTACACCCCACTGTTGCAATACTCGAGTTCTTTTTTAAAATTCTTCTTTAATACGTGCAAAAATCTGCCTCTCTTTAACTTCTCTACTCATTCATTTTTTTCTACTTCTCCTTTCCTCAAGCTATACTGCAAACACCCCCAAATTCCTTTCTCCAAAAGCCTTCAGACATTTAAGAACAACTATGTTGGCATCCCCGACATTTGTTCTCCAAGGTACAAATCCCAACCCCTTCTTCTGGCACCAGGATCTCCAGTTCTGTTAACACGCTTGCTCTGGCCAAGGAATGTCGGGGCGCCAAGGACCAATAAAAGGGCTTTCTGGAGTGAACCGAGGTGGAGCTGCTTTTCAAAGTGTAACTACTAACGGACTTTACAGAACTGACTAACCATCAAGATGGTACATGCTGAACATGTACGACAAGGACTGAGAAGCAGTGTGCCTGGTGAGCTATTAACAGGTCATTCGTGTCTTTTGTAAGACTGGCAGATTTAAAGCAATGAATTGGAGAGTGAGAGGGTCTGAAGGAAAACCAGTAAGTGTAGATCAGTGTTCTCAGGTTTAACACGTACATGAATCACCAGGAGATTTTGTTAAAACACAGACTCTGTAAACAATAATGAATGTCAACTACAATTTTATATATATATATGGTAACAAGAAGCAGAGTGCAGCATTAGGAATAGAGACCGTGGAAATGTAATGGCTGTGTGCGGTGTCAGAGGGGTAGTGGATAGGGAAAGGGGGGTTGTCACTGTGTGAGGGATATAAATGATAAATGTCTAACTATTGCATTGTTTTGTACACCTGAAACTAATAAAAAATAAAAATAAAATAAAAAACCCAGACTCTGATCCAGTTTGGGAGGAGGAAAACTGAGATTCTGCCTCTCATCAGCCCCGAGGTGATGCCGTGTGGCTGGTACACAGACCATCCTTGGAAGCAAGAGCCGTATTGTAAATCCATAGACAGGATGAGGGGAATGTTTTAAGCATACCATGAAATAAACTTTATCCTACATGGCAAATATTGCTATATAAAAAACCCAGGTCTATCAGATAGAGGATGGCTCTTTTAGGGCAATCTCATCTATTACCATAATCTAAGATAGATTTCAAAATGCCAGCTCTCTGAAAGAAGCACATTTTCATTTTCTGTCCCAAACTGAGAAATCCTAAATAAAGCAGGATTCCTTGAGTCATGTGTAGAGCTGTGACTGCATACATTTAGGCGTCACGTATGCAATGTTACCCATTTCACATCCTTCCCCAGTTATCTTTATCCCACCCTTCTGCATCAGGCATGAATATTTCAGCTGATAAGCTTCCTGAAATGTATTCAGATGAAGGAGGCACTTGGGAAAATGTTCATATTTATTACTATATATCCACATCTGGATCTTGAAACTATCCATAATGGATTCAGAATATGTCTATTTATTATGTGTATTTATACAAATATGTCTTTAGGAAAACATGAAGGAAAATTTTTTTCTTTGAAAAAAATGAGGAGAGGTTCTTTACAAAACATATGCAAAAGCATAGGGCAAACAAAATCTAAGAAAATATATAAAAGACTACATGCTACCAATAAGGTTTTTTTAAAGAATGAAGGTAAAATAAATTACAGAATTTGATACTTTGCATAGTAAAGTAAAACATAACTTTGAGATTAAGAATTAGAAATTGAAGGCAAATTTAAGGAAGTTAAAAGTGGAAGTAGTTATTTTGCAGAAACTCTGGTCAAAGATGAGAGAACTACTTCTGAGGAAACGGTGTAGAATACCTTAAAACTGCTTTAAATTGATCAACACCAATAAAGGCTTAAGGCTGTTAGATACCTGCATACATATATGCCAGTAAAAGTGATTTTACTCAGTATCTTTCATATACAGTTACAGGCAACGTACTCATCTTAGTTAAGAAATAAAAGTGGAACAACAAAGAAAATTATGTAATATGGTTAAAAAGTTGTAAAATAGTAAAACTGACTTAATAATTATTGGGACCCTAATAGGGCAGATACACGTTAAGGTCACCAGTGAAAATACGATCACTCCATGTTACCTGGATGACAGGTGCTGCTGTCTAATATGAATCTACACTTTAATGTCTCAGGACCATTGTCATAGGCACAGATAGATGATGCTCTTCAGCACCTACAGCATGTTCACTCATCTTCTAAAAGACTAAGCTCAAACATGACCGCCTATTAGGTCTTCTGCCACCCACAGCACAAAGTTTAGTTTGCAATTACCATGAACTTAGACTCTGTCATTCATTAATGTCTTGTCCACTAGGACAGAGGCTTTCAGGCAGAGGATGAGTCCAATTTTTTTGCCACCATATAAGCCTACATGGATGTCAACTGCGTGACAGAGTGAATAACGCTGCCAATCAGAGGCCAGGAATGAAGGAGATGGATGGAAGCTGCCCTTTGCAGCACTTCTCCATCCAGTATGCAGGGAGCTGCCCACAGGGAGTAGTTGTATTAGTAAACCACCTACTGATGCTTATCCAACTTATAAACATGCAAACAGCCAGTCATTATACAAATGCCCCTGCCCCAATATACAACAGAAATTAAAGCAGAAATTAAAGACAAGGTACGGTCAACTTCTCTTCATACCCCATTGACTCTGGGGAAAGTCACAGTACGCTGTCTTTTCAGTTTTTCATTAGCCAAGACAGAGTGGTTGAAAAACATGTCCTACAGACCCTGAGAGACAATTAAGACCCCTCTTCTTGCTAGTGAGATGTTCCGAAGAACTGCCAGGACAGACAGTTCTCCTCAATGACGAAGGAGGTGAACTGTTAGAATTCATGATGCACTTAAGTATTTTTGCTGTTAAAAACAATGTGACAAGCCTCTTCAACAAGACCACGTGGCATCTTTAGATAGATTTAGAATGTGTTGCTGTTAAAAGCTATTTCTGAATCTAGACTAAAACATGAGGTTTCCTCCCCCACCCCCCTATTTTTATCTTTGGTTTCAATTGATGGGGGTAAGAAGTTCTAAAATTTGTCAATAACCGTCATTCTCACACATTTCATGTTCTTCCTCTTTCTAAAAAGAAAGCAAGCCAAGTCCTAATTCTGCAGTGTTCACACAACTGTATCCTGTCTCTAGGAATCAACGAGTAAATTCAAAATATTCAACTAATCTTTGTATTATTTCAAGGATGTTAAAAGTTCTGGATTTTCCGCTGTAACTTTCCAATTTTGTTTGCCAAAATGATTAAACCGAGAATTTATTCCTCTCTTTGGAGACCCCATTTAGGTCAAATTTTCTCACCACTTCTGACCCCAGGGAGTGCATTTTCTTCTTTTTCTGTTTTGTTGCCCTGTCCTTTGCTGCTAGGTCCTTCCAGAGCAGCATTCCTCTACTCTAAATCAAAGGCTCTGCAGAAATCTGCTGGAATCGTTGCTACTTATTGGGCTCTGGCTACTCTTTTGGCTTCTGATTTAACTACTGTCATGTTGCACTAGGTCACCCAAAGGTCTGTCATCCTGAATCTTCCTACACGCTAAGCATTGATTTTAGGGGTAACAGCAATATCTTCCTGGAGTTTATAGTACAGATTAGTAAAAGGAACAGAATTCCAGGTTGCATTACAACAGCCCATGGGAATTTGTGAGAGGTAGCATTTACTTAGCATTAAAGAAACGTGAAAGCAAACACAAATAGAATGTTAAATACAGGTATGAGGACTTGAGCCAAATACAGTAATGATTTTCACAAAGGAACATATTGGTAGATAAAGACCTGCTTATTTCTTTCCTTCTATCCAAAGAACATAAAAATACCAACACGCCTCTGAATGTGGAAATCTGCTGGCAGTCACAGCCCACGGTGCTGAACTGAACACTCCTTCCCCACCCCATTCAACAATCAGATAGCCATGTTTTAGAAAGTTTAAAAATGTGACCTCAGCTTAGAAAGGTTGTGAAGACTGCTCGGGAAGAACACAGCACGTTATGTTTCTTGTTTTCTGGCATGGAGTATTATTTCCCAACCCAGGCTGCTAAAGAAGGGATGTGGTTATACAGAAAGTAGATTTAGGCTTGCATTCTTGTAATCTAACCCACTAAACATGCAAAATATCAAAAACACACGGACTTAAAAGGATAAAGCTAAGCCACTCCCAGTTTCAGAAGTTACCACC
This sequence comes from Rhinolophus hipposideros, assembly GCF_964194185.1. Classification (NCBI taxonomy): domain Eukaryota; kingdom Metazoa; phylum Chordata; class Mammalia; order Chiroptera; family Rhinolophidae; genus Rhinolophus; species Rhinolophus hipposideros. Next base: position 25,469,722 of record NC_138049.1, on the reverse strand, counting down.
CTAGAAATATAAGTGAACTTTCAGTTTGATTATGCCTCCATGGAAGCCCAGTGACCATGGTAAGAGCTTGGGTCCTAGCTGAATTTATGGTATAATTTAAAATCTCTGGTCGTATTTTAAAGTCATCTTCACTTACTTTCAGTTTGTCTTTTTCTCTGTGAGCTTCAAACCTTCAAAGAGAGGTCTGTACATTCATTTCCTGTCTGCCTTTTCCTGCCCTCCCTCCTTCCACCCCTCCCTCTCCCACCTCATTCATTCAAATATTCCACAATGATTTAGCACCTGTCATGTCCCAGGCATGGTTCCCAGCACAGGTCCTATTGATATAATCAAGCCATAGTCTCTGCCCTCAAAGGCTGAGAGTCTACAGGGGGAAGAGTATTTTAAACAAATTAATCACAATTCACATTGATTCGGGCTCCATCAGAATTAGCGACTAATTAGTGCAGAGGAAGCAATGATGTGAGAGCGACCAGAGCTTCTGAGGAGGAAGAATCAGGAGGAGTGAGGATGGGTGAGCAGGTCCTTAATGCATTGCAGCGGGGTTCTGAAGTGCGATTTCACCCAAGGAGAAAGAGGAAGGGCTCTACAGTCAGAGGAGATAATGCAAAGGCACAGACTTGTGAAAGCAGAGAAGTTCAGTGTATCTGGGGCAGTGGATGGAGGCAAGGAAGGCGGTGGTCAGGCTGGGGTTCAAGGGTTCAAGTGTCAATGTGCAGTTTCAGAAGATGGGCTCTGCTCCCTCTGCCTGGAGCACATCCTCCCAGATGTCTGCATGGTTCCTTCACATCATTCAGGCCCTGTTTCAACACCACCTCTTCATAATTCTTGCCACCACAGTCCCTGGCTCTAGTCCACCTCTGCCCTGTGAGGTCTTACTTTTCCTTCATGGTACTTATCCCAACAGGGAGTCATTATTTGTTGATTTGTCTGCTTGTTTACCGAGTGACATTTTTCTAAAATATACTGCAGAACCCACAAATGCCATACAAAAGAATGTCCACATTTTTTTTAAGTTTATTGGGGTGACAATTGTTAGTAAAGTTACTTAGATTTCAGGTGTACAATTCTGTATTACATCATCTATATCTCACATTGTGTGTTCACCACCCAGAGTCAGTTCAATGTCCACCTTTTTAATATTTTTTTCTTATGTGGGAAGCCTACCTTTAAATAAATCTGAGTCATCAACCTGGTAAGACAAGAATAGAGGCCTTTATTCCTTTTTCTCCTGTGAACACCGGAGCTCCCTACCTTCTCTTCTTATGAAATTATATGAACCTAGAGTTAGGTAGCAAGCGTGTTTAATCTGGGGACGTGGGTCACCAGCATGTCAGTGAAAACACATAGGTATAGCATGCATGATGGTAAGTAATAATCTACCACCACAGATGGATTATTTCCCCTGAATCTAAAAGTATTAAAAAGCATTTTGATAATCTTGTGAAAACACCATGAAAAGCAAGGCATGGTATTAAATGATGACATACAGTAAATAACCTGAACACTAAGTATTCTTGGGCGAAGTCACGAAAGCATGCACTGAATACATATTCACTCTTCCACAAATATTCTACTTTCTTTTGTTCAGGCACCTTGCTAAGTCAGGGTGAAATACAAAGATGAATCAGACCTCAGATAGTTTATAATCATAAACAACACCGAGGCCCATGTGAAAGTGTGAAATGCCACAAAGGCGGCCAAGAAAACCCATTTGCAGGGAGATGGTTCTTCAGCATCGATCAGGAGTGTCTGAGTGGGCTTTGAAATGAAAAGAGAATGTGGCCCAGAGGATGGTGGAGAGAGTGTTTCAGGCAGGTGAATTCAAGGGAACAGAGGCAGAGATGCAGGGAAGTGGATGGTGTTTGTCAGAAGCAGCAGGGAGATCAATTTGGAGGAAGAGATAGAATATTTAAAAATTCAATTTGAGGGTGGATCTTAGCAATCTACCCTCCGTGCTCAATTGGCAGAAAATGGAAATCCACTAACGTTATTTTATCAGCAGAGTAACATGTCCAGAGAAATGCTTCAGGAAGAATACACAGTCACCGGATTGGATGGGAGCAAATCTACAAGTGGAGAAACCTCAAGGAACTCTTCAGTGGCACAGGACAAAAGCATTAATGAGGGCGGTAGGAATGTAAAGGAGGGAACAGGGTTGACACGTATTCCTGAGGTCCATTGATAAGACCTAGAATTCTCTGGATGTTGGGGAAACCATTATTCTATTCACTCAGTTGCTCGTGCTGAGTCAACTTACTTCTCTCCATTTATACTGCCCATCTGGCCTCCTTACGTATCCTTCTCAAGTCCATTTGACACATGATATTCACGTTGCTCTTTTTAAAACTGCTAGGCTGATAATGGCCTTCTCCTATATGGAAAAACCTTTCATGGCTTAGGAAAAGGTGGAAAACCCTAACTTTAGTCTCTCATTTTGCTCTCGCCTCCTTCCCCAGCCTCATCTAGCTCCTCTGCACACCTGCCTTCCTCCTACATCCTCATGCACAGCAACTCTCTTCCCTGACTCAAAGCACCCTCTCTTGTTACCTAGGTCCGGAGACAAGGGCGGCCCCCTCTCAGATCCTTTTACACTTTCCTTTGAGCATTTAACTTATAATTAAATCGTTGAAAAGATATTTTTTAATGGCTGCCTCCTTGGATAAACCCTCCCACACACATCCTGCCCCCACTCTAAATCTGGGACTGTGTGGCTTCCTGTACCCGTAGAGGCTGGCATTAGGCACTTAATAACCAGCAAAGGAGCAAGGAATCTACGAGGACACAGAGGTTTCCAGTCTGAGTGACTAGAGAGAAACGACTACCACTGATTAGCAAAGGGACACAGGTTTTAGAGGGAAGATGATGATGATGTTAAATGTGAGGTTGAAAGAGATACTCGTTCATTCAGTATATGGTTCATTCAGTATATTCAGGAAATGGAGCTAAGCAGGAAAGAATGGGCTGGCAATACACACTTCAAAGTCATTTGCATGGGTATAAACAGCATGGCTAAGCCAGAGAGCACTGAAATGATCTTCTGGAATGTCTGTTTTTCCAACTAGACTATACCTGTAAGTTAAGGACACTGCTCATGGTGTACCCATTTACTACAGGCTGAATGTTTGTGTCTCCCCATGCCCCCAAATTCATATGTTGAAACCTAATCCCCAAGGTGATAGTATTTGGAGATGGAGTCTCTGGGAGGTGATTAGGTCATAAACATGGAGCCTTCACGAATGGGATTAGTGCCCTTATAAAAGAAAACTTAAAAAGCTCTCTCTCCCCTTCCACCAGGTGAGGGCAGCCATCTATGAGAAGACAGCCATCTATGAACCAGGAACCAGGCCCTCACCAGACACCAAATCTTCCAGTGCCTTGATCTTGGGGACTTCCCCGCCTCCAGAACTGTGAGTAATAAACGTTTGTTGTTTAAGCCATCCAGGTTATGATATTCTGTTAGAGAAGCCTGAACTAAGGCATCATCTTCATATCCCAGGTACGCTCAATAACCAGTGAACAGAGCTTCAAGAAAAAGAGAGTTGTCAGACCTTCCTTACGGAGACTGAACACCAAAGACCAAACACCAAACACAGATGAGTTGATGTTTAAAGACCCCGCTGATTCATTAGTAGACAGTTTCTAAGTGATAGGAGAAAAGATACCCGTAAGAGTTAAGTGAAGGACATGAGTTGGAGAACAGAGACTACTTTTTCAATAATTTTATCAGAGAGTCAGCCTCGAAGGAGCTATTGGTCCAGTGCATGGATAAGGTCTCTTTTTCCTCTTCCACCTTGTCAGGAAGAGTTACCTCAAGACTCCTTCAGGAGATTCTCAAATGTCTACCTGGGCTTTCTCTTCAGAGCCACTCTAGGCTTTCAGCAAAGCTCCTTCTGATTCTCCAGCGTCTCTGTCATCTTCCATTGAATAAGTAATAAGATCTAAAGAAACTCGTTTCAGTGCTGTGGTAGAAATTGGTAAGAGGGCTCTTTGACCTGCTTTGGTTATAGACCATTTAAGCCACCTAGCCCAGGTGAGATTTTCAGGGCTCCAGCCTGGCTCCCCAGAATTTTGTACTGGTATCTAGAGCTAGAGCCCCATTTAATAATCAAGAGATGCTTTGCCTTGCTTTATTTTCTACCCACATACCTACCTCTGGGACTTCTCAAGAAAATAAGTTCCAGGGCAAGACCGTGGCATTTCTTAGGAATCCAGCCAAATACAACTACAACCGCATCTCAATTTCAACATAACTTACAGGAAAAAATGAGGCAGGGCTGGGTGTGTGGGAAAATAAGGGCAAGGGAGATGTTTTAGTAGTGAGAAGCAAGAATTTATACAAGAGTTGTCTGTCTAGTCAGACAGCACCACAGATTTGGGAAATGTTCCTATCTGAACTATGAACAACATTCCCTTTTGCTACTGTGTTTACTTATTAGAAAATTTAAAAGTTCGCTAGACATATTAATCAGAGAAATCATGTTTTAGATCTTAGAAACTTCTCCTGTACCTTGAAATATCTGAACATTTTAGATATAAAATAGAGAACACACAAAAAATATGAAACGAAAGTGGTAAAATGTTATAATATATGAAAGTATCAGAACTAAAGTAATAGTATTTTTGTAAATAACTGAAGCCTACTTTAATACCCAATGTAAGACTTTTATATAAATGTTTTACTGCATTAGGTTTTTTAGTAATTTAGAAGCAAATACTATTTTGATTTTACTTTCACTTAAATACACTGCAAATTAGTGTCATTATATCATATTAAAATTTAAAATCAAGTAATCTTCATGCATTTTAAAAGCTTTGCCTTGGGGGTGGCCGGTTAACTCAATTGGTTAAAGCTAGGTGCTGACAACACCAAGGTTGCTGGTTCGATCCCCGCATGGGCCACTGAGCTGCGCCCTCCATAAAAAAAAAAAAAAGCAAAAAACAAAAAAAAAGCTTTGCCTTGAAAAGTTTATTCTCACATAATTTAAAGCACTACCAAAAGAATCAGTACATAACAAAGCTTTGTAATTGTTCATTTTTATTATTTTGATTATTTTATAAGGTTCCCATTATATTTAAATACAGTCGTAACTTTACATATGATGAAAACTGAACCAAAATTAAATGGGCTCTGAATTTATGCTCTGACACATTCTTCTAAGATTCTAAACTAATAAAAATAATAATACCTTTTTGTTTCCCATTAAAAAAAAAAGCTACCATGGATTCTACCTACTCTCTCAACAATTTTCAATTGGCACATCAAATAATTTTTGTGGTGTGGGGAGTCAATCCAGATCCTCAGGTTTTAGAAGCAAGTCATTTTTGCCCCACCCTTACCTGAGCTTTAGAAAAATCAATAAAACAAAGAAAGACTTTTTATTCTCTCTCTCAATAAAACAGAGAGCAGGAAGCAATTGGCAAATTCATAAATTCAGGCTTTATTTATACTTCAATAATTTATAATCAATTATTAGGTTTCAGTGTATTCTGCCTTGATTAAAACTGTTGGTCCCTCTGAGAAAATAAAAATGTGTTTTGAGTTTTTGCATATCTTACATTCACAATAGGAATCCTGTTTTTGTCTTGTGTTTCTACATGCCAAAGCTTTTTTAAGTATAGGGTTTTAAAAGTAAACTGTCCTCTATACCGACTTATTTACTCCTTTATTCAATAAATCTTTACTAAATAAATATAATACATCAGCCACTAAGCTGAATAATAGGGACAAAAATGAATAAGAAGTTGACTCGTGAATGTGCCAATTTTCCACTGCTGATAATAGGTGAGAATCAATAACAAAAATCCATATTGTAACTGAAGAATAATACGGCCTTGAGAAGATCTTTAAAGAAGAAAATTTTCTAAACTAGCCTTTATACTCAAACTACACAAAAAGTAAAAGTTTTGAGTAAGTAAAAAATTATCCATCCACAAACTATCCCCTATTTTCTTTTTTTTTTTTAATTAAATTTATTGGGGTGACAATTGTTAGTAAATTTACATAGATTTCAGGTGTACAATTATGTATTACATCGTCTATAAATCCCATTGTGTGTTCACCACCCCAAGTCAGTTCTCCTTCCATCACCATATATTTGATCCCCTTTACCCTCATCCCCCACCCCCCACCCCCTTACCGTCTGGTAACCACTAAATTATTGTCTGTGTCTATGAGTTTTTGTTTCTCATTTGTTTGTCTTGTTCTTTTTGGTTTATATACCACATATCTGTGAAATCATAGGGTTCTCTGCCTATCCCCTATTTTCAAAGAACATGTTCTGTCTACTATAATCATGGGGAAAGTCCAGAGAACTTAAAAAGGGAAATGAAAATAAGCTAATATAACATTTTTACTCATATTTTGACTTTACCTATTTTTTTACCTATATATCTAAAAGTGCCAAAGGAGCAAATGCAATAAGCCAAGAGAGGGGGCTACAATTATTGCCTAACTTTTGAATTCTGCTCTGACAGACACCAGGGACAGCAGGATGGAACGCACATGGGACTATTCAATTGATTCTCTGTTATCTTGTGGAAGAGCCATCATAGTATTTTTAAAAACTTATCCCATTGGGATATTTCAATTGTCACAAGATGGCATGAACATGCAATCTCATGCTTAAACAGCAAAGAATAATCAATAGTCAATATTATACCTACTTGTCATCAGCCTACATTTTTTTCTTCCAAAAACAATACAGGACTTAAAAGCAGTTAAGACTAGTAAATACTATACGACATTTCAAAGCATATAACATTTAACATACGGATTAGCTCTCCTTTTTGGCCACAAGCAATAACTAGAACAAAAGGCAAAAGATTTTCTGAATAAAGCTCTTACATGAGGCACTGCTTATGCAAATGATGAAATCATTAATTCACATATGTTCAAGGAATTTAATGAATGGCATTATTTGTTAAAATTTATTATTTCAAGAAATACTTAATTGAGCACACATTATGTACAAGAACTGGAGACACAAATATGAAGAAAACAGAGGTTAACCTAACTAACAAACAAAATTAACAAAATGAACAGTCTCAGCACGAAGGTCAGTTATTAAAACGCAGTAGCAGCAAGCACAGCAAGCACGCAGTAGCAGCAAGCACTGGGCACTGTGGGCAGATAGAGGAGCGCATACTGTGGTCTGAGTGGGGATGCTTTGAAGAAAGAAGGTTCACAGAGCTGTCCAGGAGGCGGCAAAAGAGTTCCCCAGGAAGTGAGGCAAGTTAATTCCAGGCAGGACGGAGCCTACAAGAATTGGTTCCATTTCCCAAATCTTTGGGCCCAGCAACTACATCACCTCAAAGGGAGAAATGGAAAAACAAACACAGAATGACATTTGTGCACAAGAATGGAGAGATTCCGAGCTGGACTTACAAGGGAAAAAACGGAAAGCAGCCAGGAGTCAGGGTCCAATCAGAGGGCGGGTGAGAGGGGGTTGCCAATGAGGCAGATGGATGAAATCCTCTGCAGACTCTGCATGCTGTGCTCACACGTTTCCTTCTGTAGCTGGTCAGTAGCCCTAAGCAGGAAACAGCACTAAAGCCATTTCTTAGCAACTACTCCGACAGCACCAGGGAGAAGTGATGGAGAAGGAAGGTCGGAAGGGTGAGCCGCCAAGTGGCCCTCTTGAGAGTCAAGGCAGACATAAGAATGCATTTGGGGGAGACTGGCTCAGTCATCAATTCCACCAAAAAATTAAAAATTACTACAGTGTCTTTGTTCACCAACAAAATGTTAGAAAAAAGAAACAAAATAATTTTAAAATTAACTCTGTGGCCTCTTTTCCATTTAAAATCCATGACCTTCGAGACAGTCATGCAAATACTTTTTGTTCCTAATAATTAGCAAAGGACAACACTGTCAGCTTGGAGCAAGGGGCCAGAATTAGAAAGGAAAATCGACACTGATGGCCCAGGCAGAGAAACGTTGAAAGGGATAGAAGTAAATGGGGAAGGGAGTGGGTGTGGGACTGAGCAAAAAGAAGAACAATGCTCCCGACTTTGTGAGATTAAAGCTGGAAACATTTGGTTCACCAAGGAGAACCAATGCTTTTTCCAAATATAAACAGTACATGGAATAGGATTCCCAGCCAAGAACCGTCTGCCAATGCTTGCACATGACTCTCAGGTGTTCTGTGGGCAAAGATTAGGGAGAGAGTTTGGCTCATGCTCCTCATGGTTGAGTGATCCATGGACAGCCCCAGAAATAAGAGAGACGGTGTGTGAGAGTAAGGTGGGAAGAGGGCTTAGATCAGGAAAAGCAAAAGAAGAAAAGGAAGCTTCTAGTTGAATTTCTAAAGTCAAGTAGAATTAAATGAGGAGGGTGGGGGGTGGGTGGGAGGAGTACCAAGGAAAATTATACAAGAGAAAGTACTTCCTGTACTTTCTTTATCTCGCTGGAAACTTTAATCCTGGCTGCAAACTCCTCCAGGAGCAGGCAGGTTGCCTACAGATGACACCAGCCCATGAACCAAGAATGCTCATATCTGCACTTGACTCTCGAGGAAGGCCGTTCCCCTTCACTTTTCAAGTCCAGAGTCTCTTGGTTAATAGTCATTGCTACCATCTGGTCCGCTCTGGGACCCCACTCCTTCACTACCTTGGTCTCTGCACAGCTAGAGGATAAAAACGACAAATTCTGTCCATTCCCAAGGCCGAGATGGGGTAGAGAGTCTTGGATGAAAGTTAAGGTGTAAAAAGACAACAATCTCCACTCTTTTGCCTAACTACTCAGCTATGATGAAGTCTTTGATATACACACATCATTTTCACAAAATTATTCACTACCTCTCCACTGTAAGCACCATCCAGGTTAAATCTTTAGCTTTCGTCTCCTGTTCAACCATCTAATCCCAATAGGTCCAAATATGTGGGGAAATAGGACAGCTTTCAGACACACGTTCTTCTCAGAGACAGTAAAAAGTCTCCTGACGGTACATTTTCTACCAGTCCTATCTGTAGAAACTGAAAACTTATGGAAGAAAAAAATGTTTTCCATGTAAAGCGTATTCTTGCTGAATCTACTCAGGAACTTTCCATTTTGAGTTTTAATTGTTTCTTTCTGAAAATCGAATGCCTACTGGAGGCCTCAGTGACTTAGTTACCCGATGGCAGCGAAGCCGGCAGAGCTACTGACCTGGTGATAAGCCTCCTCCACGTGTGCACGTCCACATCATGTACAGCACGCAAAGCCGTTCAGACTGGGGCAGATACCACCAAAGATGGCCACTATTAATCCCTTACCCCTGCATGCACGTGCCCGCTCCCCACTGAGGCATGCCCTCTCCTTTAGTCCAGGGTGGCACTGGGACTGCTTTGACCAATACAATGCAGCAAGAGTCATGTTCTGAGAATTTTGAGATCGGAACATAAGAGAACTGACAGCGTCCACTTCCTTCTTCTTGGAACGCTCACTCATAGGACACTCCCTGTCAGAATAAAAACATGGCGTGAGAAGTGCAGCCTGGCCATGTGGAGAGAGGACACAGGAAGAGGACTGAGGCCCTGAAGACAGCCCATCTCAACATCCAGTCATGGGAAGAAGCCTTCTCGATAGTCCAGTCCAGTCCAGCCGCCAGATGACTCTGACCCCAACCAACTTCATGGGAAATGAAAGGACAACCTAGCTGAACCTAGCCAACCCACTGAGTTGTGAGAGATAACAACAGATTGTTCCTCGAAGCCACTGCATTTTGTGAGGTTCATTACACAGCAATAGAAAGAGGAAACACAGACCTCCCAAAACAATAAATAAACATTGTGAATATATCAATGTTGGCCAAGCACCTACTATGTGCCTGCTCCTTTCTTACATATTTTCTCAGTTAATCTTCAACACAATGGGAAAATATAGGCTTTCTCACTGCAGCTAGGATATGTAAGAGGCAGAACCGAACTCAAAGAAAACCTCTTGACCTTAAAGCAGGTGTTCTTCCCATCGCATCTCAGAAGCTGGGATATGTTGACACTGTGGGGTCACCTCTCAGCTCTCTGCAAATCTGTCATTTTGGGTATCACTACTGCTACACATCTGCTTCCAAGATCTTGTCCCACTAAATGCCTAGGCAGTGGAGAACTCTTTAAATAGTGTCTCTTAGTAGAAATTCAGAAGTTACCGTTAGATTCCCCCAAAATAGCAAATTTATGATGCAATATGACAACATAATAAAAGCACATATAAAAGCCTTTTTGGTAGATTCATGCTTCCAATAAGGAACTGAATGAAACAACCTCTAAAGTCCTTTTTTATTTCAGCAGTGTATGACCTGCCAGGGACCGTACAAAGCTCCTTACATGCACAATCCCATTTAACCTTCTCAATAGGCCAATAAGGCAGTGACTGCTGTGACCTCTCTTTTCTAGATTTGAAGACTAAAGTTTGGATAAGAACACAAAACCAGTAAGTGGCATGGCCAAGAATGAAACATAGAGGTCTGTCAGATCCACTGTTCACTTATGATCATTACAATATATGGTTTCCCTTCCTTCACTAAGGAGACATAACTTGTTTCTACTCCTTTCTGTCCAGTGAAGATATAAATCTCCACTGTGAACATATAGATTATCCACGTTCCCAGAAATGGTAGCTAGCCTCACAGAGCCAGCCCAGCTGCACCACAGGGCATGAGGTGGGCAAGAATCTTTCTGGTAGCATAAAACCACAGGAGATACCGATGAAACCAGGACTCAAGCCATCCTCCACCCCCACGGGTTGTATTCAGAGACCGGCTGCATTAACAGCTCACCTGCACATTCGCACCAACTGTTCTACAAGGTTACGTTTCTGAGCTGAAGCTCCCGTTTCTCTCTCAGAAAAAGGCCAAGCAATAACTCAACAAAGAACTGCCCAAGAGGATAACCTCTGGGATCGCTTCACAATGTGCAAACAGAAATAGCTGGGCACGATTGATCTAAGAGCCAAGTAGGTCAAGGCTGTACCCTTGCTGTTCCAAACTTCTACACTGGCTTCACCTCGATTCACTCATCATAATGGATGGACCAGTAGAGTATCTGGGGGTTTGACTCATTCCCTTCATTACCAGACACAGCAGGCCAACAACTGGGTTTTAGGGTACTGGGTAACAGGATATCTGGCTCAACAAATAAACAGGCTGAAATTTGTGGCTGCGGACAGAGGTCATTAAAAGATTTCCAGAGCAAAGAGCATGACAGTGTGATTGCCCAAGTTAAGGTAACACTTCAGAGAAGGTTTCAAATTAGACCAACATAAGACCATATCGGGCAATTTACATCTATAATAAACTCCATTTCTTCATCGAATATTTTAACTCTAAGATGTTGAGCCTGCAAAACACAGAGTGCTAAACTACACATCACCCTGGAAATATTTACAGACTGGGATTACTTTTAGAAAGAGCATGCACTCATAAGTATTCTATAGGAAAAGTAAAGTTTCAGTAAGATTTTTTTTTTTATAAAAATCAAATTTTCTATATTTTGTGTAAGAAGCCAAATCTCAAGAGACAAGTTTATCACCACAATAACCCTTTCAAGAAATATTATGACTGTTCACATTCAAGTGTTTAAATTTTAGGTAATAAGCAAACAAAGGTAAGTAGTGATTCTCATTTATTCTGAAGTCATACCCATAATTCTGATAAGTGTCAAACCCATAGGAAGGAAAGAGAAAGAAAGGAAGGGAAGGAGGGAGGAAGAATAAGAGAAAGGAGAGAGAAAAAGGAGGGAAGAAATGGAGGAAGGAAGAGATGGAGGAATGGAGAAAGGAAAATACACCCACCCCTGGGTGTGATAAATGACAATAAATGCCAAAAACCCAAAAACTGCTATCTATGGTTCACTAATCAGTACAATAGGCAATAAATAAAAAGCAAAAGTTGAGACCAGCTGTCATAGAAGAGAAATAGGAAGGAAACAATTTTAATGAGAAAGGAAAGAATGTCACGGACAGTTAAAAATAGGAAGAAGACCCAACTGTCTTTTTGTGGAAATTAACAAGCCTAAAATTCATACGGAAATAACAAGGGAACCAAATAGTCTTGAAAAAGAACAAAGTTGGAAGTCTCATACTTCCTTTTTAAAGTTCCTTCCTTTTCAAAACTTAACATAAAGCTAAAGTAATCAAGACTATGTGGTACTGGCATAAGGATAAACATATAGATCAATAGAGCAGAACTGAGAAACAAACTCCTATTATATTCATAGTGAATTGATTTTTGAAAAGGGTTCCAAGAAAATTCAATAGGTCTTTTCAACAAATGATGCTGAGGCCACTGGATATCTTCAAACAAAAGAATGAAGTTTACATGATAAATAAAAATTAACTCAAAATGGATCAATGACCTATAATCAAGAGCAAAAACTATAAAACACTTAGAAGAAAACATAGGTGTAAATGGTTTCTTCGATAAGACACCAAAAGTACGAGGAACAAAAGAAGGACAGATAAATTGAACTGCATCAAAATTAAAACCTTTGTGCTTCAAATGACACTATGAAGAAAATGAAAAACCAACCCATAAATGTGAGAAAACATTTGTAAATCATGTACCTGATAAAAGAGTTATATGCAGCATACGTAACAAGCTATTACAACTCAACAACAAAAAGACAAATATTAAAAGCGGCAAAAGATCTTAAAGACCGGTCTCCAAAGAAGATATACAAATGGCCAATAATCATATGAAGAAATGTTCAACATCATTAGTCATTAGGGAAATACAAATCAAAAACACAATGATATACCACTTCACACCCACCAGGATATCTAGAATGAAAAAGACAGACAATAACGAGCATTAGTAAGGATTTGCGTAAATTGGAGCCCTCAAACATTGTTGGTGGTACCAGAAAATGGTGCATCCACTTTAGAAAATGATTTAAGTATCCAATGGACTCTTGTCTCATTAGGGAGACCACCTCAGGGATGATGTAGATACCTGATCACTGCACTGTACACCTGAAGCTGAAGCTGAACAATAATAAATGTCAACTACAAGTTTATATATGTATATACAGTTACAAGAAGCGGAGTACAACATTAGGAATAGAAACAGTGGAAATGTCATGGCTATGTGTGATGTCAGAGGGGTAGTGGATGGAGGGAGGGCCGTTATCACTGTGTGAGGGATATAAATGATAAGTGTCTAGCTAGTACATTGTTTTGTACACCTGAAACTAATAAAAAATTTAAAAATCAAAGAACCTAATTTAAAAACAAGGATCATTTTTACTTGTAAGTGGCCAGTGTTATAAACAATGAAGTGTTTTAAGTAGCTGAGAAAATACTAAAAGCATGTTTGGTCCCAGTTCTTATTCCTTAGGTTTCAAAAGCCTGTGAAATTCGACATTGGAGATAGGTGAATGAAAAACTTCTCTAGCCGGTGAAATCCCTTTCCTTAGTGAACACTTTCACTTCCTGAAAAAGCCCTACACTTCTGTACACCGAGTTCAACCAGGAAAGAACCCTCAATTTATGCTGTAGCACAGTGAATTCAAATTGATCTGAGTTACTGAACCTCGTAAGAAAAAGCAATTCTATCTTCAGCCAATTCCAATTAGTAAGAAAGCAAGGGCATTTACAAAGGGTGATGCTCCAAAAGTTCTTTCTGGAAGAAAGTGGTTGGGAATTTGTTCTCCTCTTTCCCACAGAAATGATGCTAAATAACACCAGAGTCCACAGAGGTTTACTGATCTCACCCCGTCTCTAAGGCATAAATACTAGCAGGAGCAGTCAAGGTGCCCTATCCCGGGAGCGGGAGTGGGGTGCGCTGCTTCCTGTGACTTCCTTCTCTTTCTGCTTCTCTCACCAGCACATTTCTTTATATAATACTCTTTGTTATATGCCTCCTGCTGTTCACCAGCAATTACTCAAGACATTACCCGGGGACAGCTGCCACCACCTGCTTTCTTGAAACTGCTCTGGCCATTAGCAGGGACTTTCCAATATCCAAGTCCAGTTATTTGTCTGAAACTTTCAACTGTACTGACCTTCTGACAAGCTCTCTTTCAGCTAACTCATTCTCTCTCCCTCTCTCTGAACTTTCCCTGTCCCCTGTCCTACCTTCTGACCACTTCCCTTTCTCACTAGTTGATGCATACTTCTGTCCATCTTTAAATGCTTGTGTTTTCTCGGTTCCATTATAGGCTCTCTTTTTATTCTCTTTTCCAATGGGGAGATTTATTTATTCTTATAATTTACAATGGCTAGCATATAAGTGCTTTCACTGTTATCCCTCAAAACCCAAAATGATTTGGTGATCATTTTGTAATGTATACAAATATTGAATCATCATGTTGTACACCTGAAACTAATATAATGTTATATGACAATTATACCTCGTAAAAAGAAATTTCAAACGTCATCTCCTGTCCAAAGCCTTAACCACCCTCCTCCACACTCCTTTCTTCCCCAGGAGAATCCTGTCATTTGTGTTCTTGAAGCACAAACATATAAACCTCCCGTATAACAGTCAGCACAACCGCCTATATGTTTGTTTATAGGCTGCTCCGTACCAGACTGTGAGTCCCTCAAGGGAAGGGTGGATGTCATTGAAGTTTATTCTATGAGCGTCATTAAGTGTGATCTACAGGTCAAGCATACATACGGAGACCTGGGGGATGTCAAGATCCATATAATGTGATCTTTGCTATCTAGGAGCTTACCTCACACTTAAGCAGGGAAAACAGACATCAAAACCAATAACTGTAGTGGTTGCCAGAGAGTAAGGGGGTGGGGGGAGGGAGATGAAGGTAAGGGGGATCAAATATATGGTGATGGAAGGAGAACTGACTCTGGGTGGTGAACGCACAATGGGATTTATAGATGATGTAATACAGAATTGTACACCTGAAATCTATGTAAATTTACTAACAATTGTCACCCCAATAAATTTAATAAAAAAAGAAAAAAGAAAAAAAAACCCAATAACTGAAATACCAGGAGGAGAAAGTGCCACACTCACACATTCAAGTCCATCAACATCCATCAAGGGCCTATTATGTGCCAAACATGAAATGAGATACTCGAGATACGGGATAAACAAGATGGACAAGGAAAAGAGACATGGAATTATAGTGTAACGATCCTTTAAAGTATCTGAAACTGCTCCTTCTATGTCAGACCTTTCTAATAAAGGATTTCTCAAGCTACAACATTGGATTTGACTTTTTCAGTTGTTCCTTCTTAATCACTTCACAGATTATGCAGCAAGATTTATGGAGCAACAGTTTTTCCTTTTTGTATATCCCCCCCAAAGAATCAAGTATGCACTGAAAAAAAAGAATCTTAAATCAAGATTTATTTAATAGCTTTTAAAGGATTATTTTAACACGTAATAGATAGGTAAAAGAAGTAACTAACATAAACATGCAATAAAAAATTTACACAGATCTTAGAGAATAAAAATAGAAAGACAAATACTTCCATGGTTATTCTTAGTTTAAATGAAAAGGAATGCTAAGCTTAAGCTTATAATAACTATGCAATATGGTAGATTCTGGAAGGAATTTCAAGGTGACCACATATTGGGTATATATTGTGGCTCAAAGGCTGGACAATACTGTCTTCTGTGGCTGAAGGGGACAATTACAAATCTTGAAAAGGTAATAGTCATAGACTAACTATAAAGTCATCAGAAACTTATAACCCAGTTCAAGTTGTAAATTGAGCTTTCAGCAGGTAGACCAGATAACCGGAAACTGAAAGCAGATTAGGGCCTTGGATCTTCCAATCATAGCTTATTTTTTGTTTAATGTCCGCAGAAAACTTTCTCAAATTAAATGTGGCTTGTCCTCTGGCACAGAGCTCTGTTTAGGTAACATGCTCTTACTCTCCTAACAAACCAAAAAACAAGCGCAAAAAAGTAGAATTTAAAAATAGAAAAAGTATGGTTGCTTCATACATATGCTTCTGCAAAGTTATTCCAAAGTCCAATAATATTTTCAGAGAAAAGTACAAACCTACGCAATAGCCATGGTCTGGGAAAATTAAGGCACAGCAACATATAAATGCCATAATATAGTTTTGCTTCAAAATTCCCAAGTCACAACACAGTGGCAACAGCTTTTATGTGAATAACTCACTTGCTTCTGGAACCATTTGTGGGTGGAGTCTGGCCCTTCTTGGGCTATTCCAGATTAAAAATAAATAAAAATAGGGAATGAGAAGTAGCTACAATGCAGGCTAATCAAAAGATTATCCATCAAGAAGAATGTCCACTATATATTTAACAAGATGAAACCTGCTTCTTTCATATAACCTAACTAAATGCAGACTCCTGAGCTCTGTGAAGTTTGGAAATTGTGAGGCAGCCCTTTTCTATTCCTTATCTACATTTCACCAAAGATTAAAAACGTGTGTCTTAACGATGGAGGCAAACCAGGGAGGTACAGCAATATCTTAAATTTGGTTTCAAGTATAAAGAGATTTGGCTGAAATAGAAAAGTGTCACTCATATGATATCAAGGTTTTTATCTTCTCAAAGATTTCATAAATGGACATCAAATGAGCCTTAGGTAATGACAGCTATAAACGTAATCATAAAACTCTATGAAGGTTACTTCATCTCAGTTACCTGCAAATTCTTGCTGGGAGCTGTCTGCCTTTTTAGTACCTTCTGTTTTCTTAAACAAAGAATCAAAAACAGAGGAGTCTGTCTGAACTTTTAAATTTCCCATAAATCCAGGCAAGCCATTCCCTGTCAGTAATGAACACTGATGAATATTTACACACGTTAGCAGCTTTTAAATGCTCCTGTAATTTGCCTTCCTAATTAGTATGTCAGTGTGACATAAATTAATCAAAATTAACACCTATGACACAGGTGTGCCACTCTTTTGAATATATGCTAAAAGGACTAGTAAACACTAACAAAACACTCCTAGAAATTAAATGTGAAGTCAAACGTACAATTGACTACGGAAAGATTTCATAACGCTGACAACTCTTAGTTTCAGACTTTGGAAACAAATAATGCAAATCTGCAGGTTCTAATAATGCAAATCTGCAGGTTCTAATAAACACAGCAGAATCAGCCCTTGGGTAACCCAGTCATGTGTCATATTTAATGATTAAATGAATTTTCTACACTACTGATTTTATAAGGGAAAGAACAGTCTAGGACTCTGTTAAGAGTCTAGGCCAGCACTTCCTTTCCAATTTTATTTAAGATTTACTGCCAAGTATAGTTTAAGCACATAAAATATTGGCAGCATTAAGTTGCTTGGCAAGAAAAGTCAAGCCAACTATTCCTGTCATAATTCACGTGCAAGCTACATTATTCTCTAATTTCCCTAGGTCAGGCCAAGCAACTTATACCCCAACTATGCTTTGCAACTAGTAATACACACACACACACACACTCACACAAAGTTTTAAAACCAGATTCCTTGCCTTTCTGGATTGTTTGCAAACCCTTTCTTACTCTGATGACATATAAACAGTAAACACAAGGCCAGTATGCAATTTTTGGAAACTGACCAGAAGTATTTTGAAAAACTAAAAGCTTACTGTCCAGATATGAATGTCTGAGTATTTATTGGAATGAACCAAAACCAGTTTCCCAAGGCCAAATGCTAAAAATCCAGGAATTGTCTTGGTAGAGCTAATGTACATCAACTGTATGTATGTGATTCAAAAATAATTAGACATATTATGGAAACTATAATTCATAAATGTTGTTTAGAATCTTCAAAGTTAGCTTAGATTTCAACTTTAGTCACTTTTTTATGTATACCATAATATAGATATGGTTCTGCATCTACAATGTATCCAAGTACCATTTAGATTTTATTATCTAAATGGAATTTTGTTTGTTTACTATTCTCATTCTGGCCCAGCCATTCCATAACTAGGCATTCAGGTTAACTATCTGGTGTCAACCAAGAACCCTACACTCCAGCTATCAGCAACATAACTATGGCAACATAATCAGGCAAGCAACATAATTATGGACTCTAGGCCTAAAGGATATAAATTGAAATTATGTTGTTGGCATATTTTAATTATCTAAAACAGCCTAGATTTTTTTTCACAAACTGAAGAGTATTTATACAGCTCAAATTCTACTACTGGAAAAACCACATATAAGAAAAAAGTGTCCAAGTCTCAGGTAATAACTCCATTTGCTTCCATAAAAGTCAATATGTAAAAAATTCTTCATTAAAGAATTATAATACCCCCTTGGAAGTCAATTTAATGAGATCTTTTCAATATTTATAAAAGATCTTAAAGGATTTTAATAAAATCTGGGAATTGATTTAAATAATTTTCAATGTTATATTGGTTTCATATAAAAATAAAGTGGGGAGCCTAACGCATAGTTTATCAGTGTATGAGATTTTCATTTTCAATGCATGTTCACCTCTATTATAGCAGTAATAAATGTCCTCAAGTATACAGGTCAATGAAATCACCCACATTATGAAGTCCTGAAAAAAAATTCCCTTGGATTCTTTTACTCATTCACTACTTAAAGCATTCCCTGGTAGGCTCCCAATAATTATTTACTAAATTATTGAACTCAATGGGTAGACTGTAAGATCATAAAAGGCAGAAATTGCACTCTGTTAATTTAATTTTGTGCAGACCTTAGAAAGAAATATTCTATGTAATCAACAAATGTTGACTGATAAGACTATATATAACCACGGTTACAGTATTAATAATAATTTAAATGTTTTCAAACAGAAAATGTACTTATGGGAGATAGGAGCACATACTTATACATGAACAGACTCTGGAATCAGTCTTAGGTTCAAAAGTTGGTTCTGCCCCTTATACACATGTGACTGGGAAAGTTGATAACCCTTACAGGCTCTCAGTTACTCCATGTGTAAAACTAACCTACTGAGGCTACCTGCCTCATAAAGCTGTTTTAAAGATTGAATAAAATCAAGCACGTACAGCAATTGGTACAGCACCATGTATGGTAATACATGTTGCTCATTTGAGTATCCTGCCTTAAATTACAAGACCAAAGTAATATATTTGTCATGTGGAATTTTACAGCAATTTGCCAGCCCTCTAAAATATTATAAAGATTTTTTTCCTTCAAAAAATAAGCCTATTTGGAATAAGTCTAGACAACTGAAATTCCCACTAGTAATGATCATGATTTCCTAGTACAAAAATGAAGCTGGGTTTGTGGACACTGCAGGTACCCCACTGGCATATTTCAGACTTGATTCTGACCAAGCCACCCTCTGGGAACTATCTGATTTTAAACTGACGTACACCTAGGTTCTGGTACAAAACCTAGGTGACGGATATCCTACTATCCAATTTGTACCTGTTTCCTGACCTGAAACAACTATAATTAGGATACCTGGTTAAAACAAGGTATTCTGGGACTCTCTCAGGGTGATCACAGCTTCGGATGGCAGAGTTGCTGAGAAAAGAAAACAGGCCTTTAAATCAGCTTGGGTAAGAGCACTTGAGAAAAACACAAGCATAGAGCCTGCAGAGAAGGACCAACTGTGAAGAAAAATTTTAAAAGACTTGGAAATAGGCAAAAGAGAGTAGTGGGTATCCTTTCAGTGGAGGACTAGGCTTTGTGTAGTGCACCTTCTGGGAACTACCTGATTTTCAAGGATGTGTACCTTTGATTGTCCTTCTATTAATAGGAACATTTTACAGTGCTGTTGGGACAAACGTTAAGTTGTGAAAACTGAGAGCATGCAAACAATTTTTGTCCACAGCAATACAAATGAATATTGTTTAGTAGAAATACACTGATTTCTGCCCTGTAGAAAGGATACCTTCAACATCTATATTTACAGAATTGCCTTACTGACATTAGCCAGTTTTATATCTATTAGCAAATTTATTTCAGCATCCCTGATTGTGTGTGTGTGAGTGTATTATATCTGCTCTTCAAATTCTCCTTTGAATGGATTTTAATCTTATTGGTTTTCTCATTAGAGTTAATTAAATTAAATGTTTGACATTTGTAGAGAGCCATTTGAGATGTTTGAAAATTATAGTTTAGCACTTCTGATGAAAGAAGCACTTTCCCAGGAAGGTAATTTGGTGTGGTAGAAAGGCGCTTTTGATTTTGTCCAGAATAATTTATTACTCTAATAATTAAATATTATAATAATAATTTATTTCTCTAAAAGAGAAAGAGAAGTGAAACAGTGTCAAAAACTTTAACAACTATTATATTTGGGTAGTGAATGCATTAGTGCTATATACTATTTTATGTACTCTTTATGACTGAAATGCTTCATATCTTAAATTTTTTTGTTTTACTGTTTCTTTTTAAAAAAGAATTAGTTGGGCAGGGAAAATGGGGAGTTCCTACTGACTCCTTCCTTAGCATCCCTTTTCCCGTGGAAACAGATATGTGGTATGAGCCTCCATTCTGCCGCAGATTAATGCCTGCTTCTCTTCAGCCCTTCTCCAGTGCATCTACGGAAGAGGCAGGGAACTGAAGTATTGGGAATATATTCTGACACGAGGGGAAGGCAAAGCAGACTCACGAGGAAAGAAAAGGAATATCTTTAGGCTGTGTTGTCAACCCAGCTCTCTGGCTCACTCCAGAGAAAGGCTTAGTCTGTCATGTAGCAGTCCGTCTCACTACCATGCCCAGAAAATAGCCTAAGACTTGCCTGGAGAAAGCCTGATTTATAGCTCCAGGCCAAGCAACGGGTAACCAGGACTCAGCTTAGGCTGTAGGCTCCTCCATTGGTATTGACAGAAAAATGACAAAGTCCAGTTTTTGATGGATAACTTTACAAACATGTTAACAAGAAATCAGTGAAATTCATTAGCAAGAGGGCACCAGAACTTAAGTGTCGCGAACAGCGTGTGTGCTTCAAAATCTTTTTCACCGCGTGGGGCGGGAGGGAAGTGTGGTGTAGTAGGAAAAACACCTGAATTAGTTGGAAGTCAGAAGACCTGAGCTGGATTCCTACTCAACCATTTGATAATTCTGGCCAACTCACGTCCCCTCTCCACAGAGGAGTTCCCTCACCTATAGATAATATAGATAAATAGTCAAATATAGATAATTACACTGCCACATCTACTTATTGTATGGAGGTAATAAGATGATCAAAAGAGTACTACACTGCACAGAACAACATACATTTATGTTATTCTCATCTAGACACATAAAATCACCTGCACCCCAGTTTGACCAAACTATAAATTGGGAAATACCTAGCTGTAGGTAAAAGCCATGGCCCTTGGAGAGCAGGAATCCCACCCCTGTTCCTGGCTGCCTCAGGTTTAAGCCGAGATTTGTCACAATAAACATATTAGGAAACTTGAATGTGACATTAAGGAGTAATGTGACACGCAATCACCTGGGATTACTTATTCTCCTTAGATAATTTTTAAATAAGAAATAGGAGGGGTAACCAAGATTTTTGAAGGAGGACAAATTCTCTGGCTTAAGCAAGTACTTGGTTTTATATGGCTTGGAGTCAATGAACAGACAGCCTGACATTCACTAGGGCAGCTTTCCCCATGTTTCTGTTTCTTAAGAGTTCTTAAAAGAGACTAAAAGTGTTGGAAAAGACTGATATAATTGGTCACAACCATTTTTAGAGACTTGCTGTACAAAGGCATATAACTTCCTTCCTGTATGAATCATATACCAAAGACAATTGCGCTCTTCATTGTTGATTACCTACTGTAACAGAAAAGTTTTGCTTTTTATGGAATGTTTACTCTTACTCTGTACAATTTCTGTGGCATTTAAGTAACACAGATCTGCTGTGCTATGATTTTCAGTTGGAGATGTTGTTAACACTAATGTTTTCTCTCCTAAGAAAATTACCACAATGTAGCCTGGGTTATATATCTTTTATGTTTCCTTAGGAAAAACACACACATACACTACAAAATAAAACTCACATAAAATGTAAGCACGCACTTCAAAATTTTTTTGGATTAGACACAACTTTGAAACTCAGCTTTATCTCATACCCTTTCTCCTTCTCCAATAATCTGGCACATATTTTGATCAACATCTTTAGTCGGCATCTCCAGTCAGAGAGGAAAGCCAGTGTATTAAAATAACTTAGGAATCCAATGTATTAAAATCACCTGTGGGTTTTAAAATAATTAATAATTGTTTTGCTTTCCTAGTTTTTTCTTTCATGCCACTAATAAGATTTGCAAAATTAATTTCACTCTCTGAAAATAAGGGTCACTTTCTTAAAGATAGCCAGTTTCCCCACTTACCTATACCCAAATTATGGGACAGCAAAGCTGTTTTCGACATACTTTTTCCAAGGCTGTGGGTTTCTGGTTTCTTCCTGACATCCACATAGCTGTGGGTTTCTGCAACTGTCCACTCCCACCTCATTTACCACATTCTCAATTCGCATCTTGCCCCATGTGGAGCAGGGTGGTGTTTGAAGCAACCCCGCGGGACAACTTACTTGGAAAGCAAACACAGTTGCTAACTGTTAGAGAGACTTGCACACCCACTGGGCTTTGTGCTTGTCAATCTCACAAAGAAGCTATGAACCAATTTTGTCCTGCCAACCAGAAACAGGAACTGAATGAGCCTCTAATCAGGTCTCCAAAAGAAGACGCAGAGACAGTCCCTATAAACACCAGGGAGGGAGTGACCTGTAGCAGAGAAACTCCCAGAAGGCTGGTACCACCAAGGCCACAGGTGAGACAAGGCCACGCTGTGTACTTATCATTAGGCTTCACCTAGAAGTAGAACCAACTTCAACGACCAACTGATGAATGTCTTACGCAGAACACACGTGAACAAGTTGAGGAAAGAAACCAAGATCCCAGGATCCTGGGAAGCAATGCCAGTCATGACAATCTGTAGTTGATTATTTAGCATAAGAAACAGGTGCTTTACAAACAAATTTACTTTGGGCTTTGGACTTTTCTTTTTAGTTTTACTTTTATCTGATTTTCTAGCAAAGCTCTTTCTGGAAAATTATAATTTTGCCTCCAAGAAAGCAAAAGGACGAACAGTGCTTTGGGTTCATAGGGGGTGGGCAGCAGCTGCCCCAATGGCATGCCAGCAAAAAGTCAAAAGGCCGTAGAAAAACCACATGTGATTGGCACAATAAAGTCTTCATTCATCCATGGTGAAATGGGAAATAAAATAATGAATTTTCCATACATTTACTGTATGCAAAAAACTATTCTTTATTCTAAGGTTATGCCTTGCCTAATATAATGCACTTTTTTTGTAAAGAAATTATGGCAGTAGATGGCAGGTTGTCAATAGGAAAAATAAAATGTTGAAAACACGTCAGTCTTCCAATTTTTTTTTTAACTGGCTCATGGGAACCACTATTTAGGAAATACTGACTTTGCTCTCCCTCTCAAAGTATATGAGACCTAATATATAAAAGTCTCGCTGAACTTAGAAGCAGAAAATGCATAAACGAGCTTGAAGAGTTTCAAGAACATCCTAGTCTCAGTTAGACAGGAGATAAAGGTTATGTTTGTTTTTTAACACATAAGATTGTAATTCCTAAGAAGCTGTTCTGGGAGCAATGGAACCAAGGCCCAGAAAGTTCAGATGCCTCTCCAGTGACATGGCCTAAGTAGGTGACTTTCATCACAAGCCCAAAGGCAGTGGGACCGTAATATAGACTAAAATATAACAGCTAAGTTCTTAAAATTACAACTAGCATGGGTTTCTTCCCTGTTACCCACTGTTGCTACCGGGTAAAAAGCCAAGTAATATTGCAATCTGCAGTGAGCCTGGCTAAGTGAAAGGCCCAGGCGTATGTAAATGGTAGGGAAAGGGGAAGCTGGCAGCTGACTGAACCCTCTGCCCACTGAGAGGGAGGGAGGTGGCCTTGAACTGACCAATGTCCCTGGGTCTTACATCTGCAGGAAGTCAAGGGCCCTAAACAGCTGGCTAAGAGTAGAAAGTAGACAGAGGAGAAAGTGTTAATGGATTCCCTGCTGGCATGGCTTCCTCCTTCTGAGTATCCTTCTTCTCCCCTGCCCAGCCTCCCTCCTCTTCCTCTAGACTCCCAACCCTTCCATTGTCCCTGGTCTCATCACAGCCCCTCCTCTCACCACCGATCCAGTTATGTTCCTACATCTGGCCGAGAAGCCACCAGAAGCTAGATGAAAGCAAAAGTTGCTGATTCTAAACATAAGGACAAGTGGATTCAAAGTCCCAGGTTTCAGGAACATAATTTTCCCAAATGTTTGAAATGGTGGATGGGTTTCACACTTCAAGTACACTGGGTTATTCACACGGCTTCTTCTAGATGAGTCCCAGAATCTAACCACCATCTAGAATACCGTTTCTAAGGCCAAGTGTGCTGCTGGTTCCAATCAGCAACCGTAAATCATTTAACCTGAGTGAACAAATATAACCTTTACGGTTCAGTTTTCTCATGAGCAAAACGGGGGAATAAAGTCTATTTATTCTAGGTACACCTCACAGAACTGACGTTCATAAAAAGAAAAAATTTGAGACCCTGTCAGGTGGGGGTCTGATTACCCAAACGGAGCAGTTCTGGATCACTAACATATGTACCACTGACACCTCTTAGCTTTGACAAAGATTTACTGCCTACAACGCAGGGGGCTGGAAATGTTAGCTTGGCATTTGCCACCTGAGTGATATCGTCTTGTATACATAAACATGATGTATTTCCATAAAAGCTTTGATAGAACATTAGTTTCCCCTCAGAACAGGAATGAAAGAATGACAGTACAGTTAAAGAACAAACTAGATGACAGGTAATAATAATTGAACAGGGAAAATCAGGGAAAACCTTTAACTGTAATCTATTCTTTAAAAAGATGCCAGTACACATAGATAGGGGAAGCGTATAAAAATGCAACCAAGCTTTAAGTTCTTATCCATTCCATTAAATTGAGCTATTTGAACACCAACATTCCTTTTAAAGGTTGAGGCCCTCATTAAGTTGCCCTTGCTTACTGGTCCATCTCAGTTCAGGTGTCACCTTTGAACCTGCCCCACCCACCAGTCTGATTTTAAAATCTGTTTCCTGGGCACCCAAGGCATTCTGTATGGACCCTCTCAGAGGCCTTGCTATAGCCAGACTTTGAAAATGCTCTCCCCACCAACTCTGAACTCCTGGGGCCAAGAACATGGCATATATAAATGTATGGACTGAAACGATTCATTTTACATTAATAATGTTATCATTTTAAAGTACAGAATTTGAAAGCTGCAGGGAATCTGGGAAACCAATTATTCCAACCCCTCCACTCTTTTCTGAGATTTTAAATGACTTGCTTCCAATCAGAGAACCAAGGACCAGAATCCAGATCTTGAAACTCTTGTTCCAGGGCTCTCTGTGCCAGCATACCATGCTACCTTGCGTTTGCAAACTCACAGGATTAAATGGTTCAGAACAGAGCCAGGATGAAAACTCAGATCTAAGTTGAGGGGTAGTGCTCTTTTCACTATGCCATAATAATTATGCTTTCTAGGGGAGAGGGGTGAACGTATAGCAAACGTCAGCATGGCCCAGGGTCCAAAATCCTGCCAGGCCTGTTTTCGTACAGTTTACAAACTAAGAATGGTTTTTATGTTTTTAAATGGTTGAGGGGAAAATTTTTTTTAAATATTTTGTGAATTATATGAAATTCTAATTTCAGTGTCCACTAATAAAGTTTTATTGGACTATAGCCAAGATCTTTTGTTTAGGTATTGTTTATGGCTGCTCTCCTGTAACAACCAGAGTTGAGTAGTTGTAAGAAAGACCTCCCGCAGAGTCTAAAATATTTACCATCTGGCCCTTGACAAAAAAATCTGCAGAATCCTGATGGAGGAGGAGCAAGTGCCGTCTTAGAAATCAGAAGAAAAGTTCTACTACCATTAAACTCAGCAGCCTCTACTACCATTAAACACTCAATTTAGGAAAACAAAGGGTTTGGACAAAACTGATACCCATCTTCATTGTGGCACATTTTGAAGCTGAATGAGAAGGCTCAGAGTTCATGTCACTCACATAAGGCAGGCATTAAACTAGGACCTGTGCAGGATGATGGAAGCAGTGGAATGGGACATAGCTGGCCTACAAACACTGGTCTTCCTAAGACAAGTTCTCCACGCTATTGCATACTGCCCCTAAACAGCTCACAAAGTGTCCCTGTCAATCCTCTGTCACATAATTCCAAGATAGAGAGCTTCTCTTGACTCTTAGAGAAAAATCAGCTCAACTAAATGGAGGCAGCAAGCATGACCTTTTAGAGTCAGCTTGACCTTTTAGAATCAGAAGTGGATTCCCAGCACTGACCAGTTACTACCTGAGCCCTGGTTCCAGTTCTGGATTCCTTGGTCTTCTCACCTAAGACAGACATTAAGTAAGTACTTCCTTCACCAGTTTGGAGGATTAAGTGAGATACAGTTCGGATGTCCAGTCCCTTTTAATCTTTCTCCCTTTCTTAGGGACACTATTTGGAGAATAAACAGTAAGTGAGCCTTGACAGAAGACTTTCAAATCGGTTTAGAGTTTAAGATATTTTCAAAGAGCCCTATCAGTGGAGTAAAAATACACTATTTGGTTGGGTGTTTCCCTCACACATCTTTCAGTTCTTTGAAGCTTCCTCCTAATTATAATCCAAAAGTAAGAGTGCTCTCATTTTTAGAAAAGTTATGTTTATGCCATTTTTTAGCAGGCCACCCAAAGAACCAAGCTACAATATATTATACTCATGTTCAGTTATGAAGACCAAGACTATAAAAAATACCAGAACCAGAAAGTCCTAGTTTATTTAGTCTGGCTTCCTTAACATGAAGTTCTTGTTCTTAAAATATTAAGCTTTGACTGAATTCCAAAACTGACATAAGCCTACTTTAGGTGTTCTGAAGAGACTGAAGAGAATGAGAACTGAAAACAAGATTAGAATATAAAACCTTTTATGTGATCACAAAAGCAAGAGCCTTATTGTTTGAAACCACCATTAAATCAAATTTTCTGCCCACACTTATAAAAATAAGTATGTATATATGTGTAATATTGGTTATACAGGGTGCTAATGATTAGTTCCAATAACATTATTATTCCTAACATTTGCTAACAGATAGCTAATCGCTTCAGTCACTGGAACTACAATACTTTCTGAAATCTGTGATAGGTTAAAATACATTTTTTTCATGGATCATGCTAGCAATCACGTTAATGGCCAATTTAGCCTTAGTTGTCAAGAAAGCCTATCAGCATTTTAAACAATGTTAAATTACATACTTTCCAGCCCATCGTGGCATATGGGGTAATGAAAACCAGACCCTGCTTCTTTCACTGAAATCCTAACAAAGATACCACACAAGTTTAGTGTAAGTTACAAGGTTATTACTTTTGGAAGCAATTGCTTAAAAGTTCAAATTGATAAGAAATGGGAAATTCAAGCCACTGAACTTAAGGTAACATGAGGTGGGAAGATCATGACATGACATGCAAATTCATACAGACACACTACGTGCATGCAGCTGGCTGTGTGGCATAAGGTATGGTTTCTGTACTCACAAAACTATACAGAAAAAAAGACCAAAAAAATGAGAACCATCACCTCAGTCACAGGTAGATATAGAAGGAAAATCTATACACAAATCTATACACAAATCTAACACAAGAGAAACCAAGACACTGAATGAAGGGCTCATTGGGGCCAGTATCTCGCACTGCTGAGGAACAAAAGTTCCGTATGAGGACCACACGGACCCCAGGGCTCCAGCGCGGATGGGTGGGTTGGGTGAGTCAGCCGGTCTCTCGCACAAATATACACAAGCTCTTGCACCAGCACCCACTCTCTCCCAAGAGCGGCGAGCGCCAGCAGCAGTCGCGCAGCGCTGCTCTCTGTCTCTAAGGTGGGGCAAGAAGTAAATAAGTCAGAAGCACTCCTGCTGCCCAGAAAATTAGTTTTCTCCTGCCCAGAAAAACATTTTTTTTAACCCCTGCAAGGGCCAGGGACCGTGGAGGATGGGAAAGGGTTACACACGCACCTGCATTGTAAAAACGGTCCAGCACCGTGGTCTCCCCAAAGTCAAGTTTACCAAAATGCAGGGTCTCCAGGGTGGCGCCCACCGTTTCGCACGCCTCCCGCAGGCTCTGCAGGGCCTCGCTCTCAGCCACCACCAGCTGCCCCTGGCTCGCTTCGTTGATCACGTATGCCACTGTGGTCCGTCGGCTGCCTCCGCCACCAGAGTTGCCCCGGCACCGGGTGGCGCTGCTCCCGGAGGTGGCAGCGGGACACCCAAGGCCAGGGGCGGCGGCATTCTCCACGTTCCAGAAGCTGCCCGGTGGCGGAGGTGGGAGCTGGCTGTCCTCGCCCTCGGCTACCACTCCTCCCCTCCGGCAGCTGCCGCCCTCGGCGAAGGCACAGGGGCCCAAGGGGGCAAAAGGTGGCACGGAGAAAGTGATGCCCTCACCCGCCTCCGTGCTCATCTCTCCCCGCCCGGCTGCAGCGGCGGCGGCGTCCCCAGACCAGTCGCACCGTCTGGCCAGCCACAGCTCGGGGCTGCTCCGCGCGCGCCGGGCTAAGCAGCTGCCATCCCGCGTCGCGCCTTCCGCGCCGCGCCGCCGCCTCTTCTCAGCCGCCCTGTCCCCCGAAGGGACGCCGCCGCCGGGCGGCGGCTCGCCCCTCCTCGGCGCCTCCGTGGCCGCGCCGCTCCGCTCGCCCGCTGCAGGGTGTAGAGTACAAGGGGTGGGGAAGCCGGGTGGAGCTGGAAGGGACAGCGCTTCCTTCTCTGGGCGGGCGGACAAGTCGCTCACAAACCTGCGCCGCGGTGCAGCTCAAGGGCGCCGCTCTCGGGGTGCGGTGCGCCCCGGCCACCAGGAGCGCGGCACCGGCTCCTTCCGTGCCAGGCGCTCTGGGAAGGGCCAGGAAGAGCGTTCTGTGGGTGGGGAGCTACCTGGCCAGCACCTTACGGGCTGGCACGCTCCCCGGGCTGCGTCCCGGAACAGCTGCAGCAGACAGGATCCGCCTCGCTGCTCCGCGGCAGTTCTCCTTCATCTGCTCTATTTCCTCTTCCTCCGCTGATCTCCTTTTTTCTTGCGATCGCCGCGGCTGCTAGGTCCCGGCGCCAGCCTTGCAGCTGGAGTCTCAGCGCTCCTTGCAGCCCAGCCGCTCACGCTGTGGGCCACCGGCTTCTTGCCGCCCACTCGTCGCAGCCCCGAGAGTCAGGGCCCGCCCCAGGGGAGGGCGCTGCTGGGAATCTCGAGCCAGGACAAAAGTGATCGCGCCCAGCGCGAGTGCTGTGCGGACCAAGGGTCTCTGCCGTCTCCAACCGGGGCCCCACCTAAGAACATCTGGAGTAGGCAGCAGCCCGGAGCGCACGAGACAACCGTATGACGAAAAAGGAAAAAAAAAAATAGTCTGTCTTGAGAATGCTCGGGTCCTCTGAGCTAGCCTCGAGGCATTTACAGCGTTCACCGCCGCCACGGCGCCCTCCTCTGGTCCCTGCCTCCGCCGCGCAGTCTGGAACCGCCGCCTGCCCTGAAAGGATTCGGGCAGCGCCCGCCGGGAGGCCCACGTTGCGCAAAGCGGGAGGATTTCAACCAGCGCTATGGAACTGGGGCCTAAATTGGGGAGGCTGTTTTATTCGTGACAATGGCGCTCCGGAATTGGCAGGCTAAATTTATCAGATGTGCGCCTGTACTTTTCATTTAAAGTTTTCCAACAGCGGCGCTATCATTAATGAGCAACTGATTAGCTTCAACTGCTGAGAGATTTAACATTCTCATTTAGAATCTTAACCTCCCCCCAACACACACATATGCTATATACCTACTTGAGATAGAAGATGAGCTCTATACCTGATTCGGCAAATCATCAGCCGCCAGTTGAAAGAGAAAAATTAAGTGACTTCTTCTGTTTTTTTAAGTTGCACCACAGGCAGAAAAAAATATGTGGATTGCTTAAGAGCATTCAAAAAGTATCTACTTATTTGGGGAGCAAAAATAGAGGTATAAATTCTCAGAGAACTCCAGAATGCTATAACTTTAGGAAAACCAGTGAAAATTGCAAGAAAATAAAGTAGGCAGGTTTGGGGTTTCCCATCTCCAGGAACTGAGATTGAAAAGTCCTATGAAAAAGGTAGAAGAATAATTCAAATTACGTTCAAGCTTGGGGGAAAAAGGAAGGATGAAACAGGTGAATAGTAAAGAGTCAAAATGAGGAAGAAAACAGTAATAAGAAAAAAACACACCTAGTAGCTACACAACTGTATCTCCACGGAAGCAAAGTGACATTAGCTTTTTCTAAAGTTTTGTAAACTGATAGAAGTGAATTTATAGTAAGGATACTTACTACTCTTCATATCGATTGGAATCCATATGATCCACATGTGCTTTTGGACTTGATGTCATTAGAAAAGTATTTAGTGAATCAGTGACCCTACTGAAAACAAAAACAAAAACAACGTTGATGGGCTACTAATATAATAGATATATAACGTTTAGTATTTCCAACGACTTGTCAAACCTCCAAACTCCTGCGGGAGTAGATGGTCCCCCTGACCCAAAACAATAAGCACTGGAAATTCATTAGGATCAAGTCTGGAAAACTAAAATGACTAAATTCTCAATAGCATTTTACCACACAGATCTAAGATTATATAAAGGGATTTTCTAAAACCCATAATTTTTTAGACCATTTCAGCTTTGCTTCCCTTCTAGATCTTTTCAGAGCCACCTTTTCATTTTTGCTCGCTTCATTTTACTTTGAATTGATTTAATAATTTTAAAGATTTTATTGATTACTGGCACCCAAACCCCAATGCAATACTGAAAGACTGCTTGTACATAGTTGGTCCTAAGGCTCTCTCACTACCTAAATGGCATGGTTTAGCTAATGAAACTTACTTGGCATATATCAGGTTGAATCATGAAATTTCCATTTTTATAACTGATAATCAAATATGCATAAATTCAGATGGTTCAACTTACAACGCAAATGTGGGGCCTGTGTGTAAGCAGAGGAGATGGATGTGGTGCCAGTACCCAGCCTGCCCTCAGCTTGCAAGGCTGGCCCCAGGTGCCCATCTGGAGAAATGAAAGCATTTTTATAATTGGACCACCCAGAGGATGCGCATGTTTGCAACTTGTCTGGATCAAAGGAGCACTTTTTTCTAAAGGGCATCTCAGGTTTGTTCTCAAAGAAGCAAAATGGTGAATTCCAAGCTTGAAATGGGCAAGGATCTCCTAGCTAGCTAGCTTTTGTTTTATGTGACAAGTTTGCCTCTCTCTGTATCCTCAGATAAGTAGGAATACAATATACGTAATTGTATTGTACTCTTAATTCTAAAAAGTATTTAAAGTTATGTACAAAACAAGGTAAATATAACTTTAAATGGTCAGAAATCAATCAGGAAGCCAGTAGAAGAGATATCAAGCACACATATAAATACATAATTCAATTAATTGCTAAACTTAGCTCTGTGTGTTTTGGCTGCTGAAATAAAAAGAAAACACGTAAAAGCACACATATTCATATGAAGAGTCAGGTCTTTTTCTGACATTAAATTCTATACTTTACTACATAGAATCTGATGTAGAGGACATTGGGCAATACAATGCAATTGAATATGGATTTGTTTGTAAAAAATGATATATGTTAATTATATATTAAACATAAATTTATGTTTAATATTTTTAAAAGCCAAGACGACAATATTAATTATTAACTCAAGGAAAGCATTTCAGAAGAATCTAAAATAATACAAATCAGATATAATACTTTCTGGTTATATTGCTTTAATAAATGGAGGAACCAAGGGGATTATATTTCTTCGTTAGCTCACAAATAGACATTCTGCATCAGGGCAAAAAGTAACCCAAGGAAATAGAGAGGTAACATATTGCTTAGATCCACAAATTGCAGGCTTCCCGAAGCTTTTCACAAAGATTAAATCATAGTCGGTAAATGATAGAATTATAACATCATAAAGATTCTATGACATATTTACACGTGAAAAAGGCATGGCAGCAGAACTGAAGTTTACTGATCAGAACTATATTCTCAGTCAGGGTCCATCCCATTTCCATTTAGAGATGGGCCTTGGGACACTTTGAGAACACTTGCAGGTAGGGCAGAAAAATTTCCTAATAAAAAACTGGAGGAATATCAAGGAGAGATTTCCCCTTCTGATTATGACAGGTTAGGTTATTCTGATCAACCCTCTCAGTGAAGAAGACTAAGGATGATGGACAAAATTTTAAAAATAATAATAATTAAAATAAAGGCATCAAAAAACTAATGAGATCATGTGAAACTATACGGCCAGATTCTGGAAGAGAGGGATCCAGAGGGTGTGCCTACAGTCAGGGCTGGTCTGGCCTGGCAATTTTTGTGGATCTGAATTAAGCAGCTGAGAGGCTAAACTGTTGTGTTTTTGTTTTTGTTTTTGTTTTTGTTTTACAACACCTAGAAAGTCAAAAGTAAGGATGAGATAACCTAGAAATCAGGGTGAACTAGAAGTGAAATGACCTTTACCTGGATAGCAACCATGCCTCCCATACATTTGCATAACTCAGGAAAAAGGCTCAAACCCTGAAATTGGATTAGGGTAATTCCAGGCATTTGGTAATCAAAATTCACTCCAGAGGAAGCTAACATCATCCTGGGCCATGAAGTAAATATAAGATCTGTGAATGTAGGCAAACATTTGAATGGATGGTAGAGCAGGGAGTAGGAGTAAGAATATGAATTCAAATCCTGACTTTGCCATCGGTTCCTGAGTTTTCCCAAATCCACTCTCCATTCATATCCCATAGTCTCTGCCTCATAGACTAATCTGTATGAACTAAATCAGTGGGCTCCCTTGCTTTCTGTTTACCAACTGGGGTTGGTCAATGGGGAGTCCAAGCAGGGATCTGAGAGGGGAAGGATCTTGGGACGCTAGGAGTGGCCTCAGGCTGGCTATGTTTCTCAACAGGAAGTCATTGCTCTTCTCAAGGTGGCAGATCCTACAAGACTCACTTTCTTTCATAGTCTCCTAATTGTCCTTCACCTTGTTGTTTGGCACCTGGAAATGCTGACAGCTCTGAAGTTGCTAATCCCAAATTCCTGCACAATCCCTTAAAGCTTTCCTATACCCCTTCCATACACTTGTCATTAGTCTTTTTTGTAAATAAAGCTACCTCAAACTATCCTGTTTCCTGTTGGGATTCTGATGACTACCAATGAGCTTTTAGAAATGAGAAGACTAATTTAACCTCTTTGGGCCTGTTTCTTCACCCATAAAATAAAATGTGGGATTAGATTAACTTGAAAATCCTTTGAAGCTATAATGTGCCGTGTTAAGTATTCAGTTGAGATACCAGTTCTTATACTGAATTGAAATGCATAAATGAAAATGCCACTGGGTAACCGAATAGTAGATGAGGAAACTTTATAGAAATATTTCAGCTAATGCATATAAAATTCTGAGGTAGTTAGAATATCACCATTTTACAACTCGTAATGGATTTGGATACAGGTATGGATTATTAATAGTCACTAACACCACTAAAAGAGAGATAACCAGATATCATGTACATCCTGATAGAAAAAAAACCACTGATTATGAGATAGTCATACATACCCAAAACAGTTGGCATGACTCATCAAAGCCCTAGAATCCAAAGCTAAGATTCAACAACTAACTCCAGGAAATATAGAGGACCAAAACACTGATTAAAATACTCTGGAGATACTCTAAACTGTGGGAAACTCTACAAGACAAATGGCTCGTTTTCTTGCACAAGTAAGTTACTACCACCGTAACGGATGTTCAGTTCATTTTCTAGTAATCACAAGGTCCAATATGTTTTAGAGCCATTTCCAGTTGAAAAAATGATAATAGTAAGTGCTGATCACCATGCGAACTGCTTTATAAGCAGACCTCAAGTCTCCTATCTTTATAAATGAGGATCTTAGGGGGAAAAGTTTACCCAATGTCAGACAAGGAGTTAGTAACATGAGCAAGGTTCCAATCTAGAGCCTGTTATTATTCACTGCTCCTAATTGTCATGAGTTGATAACCCTCTTGTCAGAAAGTATCCAAAGCCTGCAATTTTGGTTCTGCTGGGAAGATATGAAGGTCGGACAATTAAGTTCGCAAACTTTCCAACACGTAAGCACAACCAGTTTATCTAATAGTTGCATGAAATGTGAAAGAAGGGAGATGAGAAATTGAGAGAGTCTATTTGCCAAACTTGGAATTAAAATATCGTATCAAAAGACCATTCTTACCTTTTATTCTGGAAGCTGTGAACAGTAGCTATGTTTCCAAACTTTTCCATTGGAAGCCAGGGAGAGTGAAGCCTTGGAGAATAATCTGAGGCTAAAGTCAACAAGGATGAATGTTTTTTGTGTTTGTTTGATGCCTCTGTTTTGTCTTGAAGTTTGCCATTTATTTCATAATTTATGCTAATTTGTTTTAACACAATATCATGTTTTGGATTTCTTAATCCTCCAAGAAAAATCTGTGCTCCTGGAAGATGAACCTGTTTTTGTTGTATATCCAGTTGCTTCAAATTCTCCCTCCACCCACTACAACAAACTCGTGTGGTGGTAGTTCTTAGCCATGGCTAAACATTGGATTCATGTGAGGAGTTTTACACAAATAGGGACACCCCCTCAAGCCCCAACCCCAGAAATATTATTGAAATAAGTTTAAGGACTTGGCTCCTTCAGGATGCCTGTAAGATTTGATAAAGCAATTTTTTCATCTAGAGATCCTACTCTTGGCATTCTTTTCAACTTTAAGTGGTTTAATAAATGCTTTATGATGGACAGAGTTACTGGAGTTCAGCTACAGAAGTACTAGGATTTTCAGCACTTACACAGAAAGAAGTAAAGTCTGAAGGTGAGTAAAATGATCCTCATCAGGAAAGCATAGACATAGGTCCTACTGTTCCTCTTGCAGAAGCCATAGAAGTGGATAATGACATCCCCCAACTTTTTAAGCATAAAAGCTTACCTTGAATTCTCTTATAATCCATTATTTTAAATGGATTAAAAACCCATTATTTTAAAATAATGCATTGCTTATGAAAGACCTAAAATATCAAGAATAAGTGATTTCATTGAATTAAGTATATATTATATTGACTGACGCCTGTAAAAGCTATGATAGAATCCAATCTGTTAAAATATTTAGACAAAAGAACTTTTACCTGGGTTTTTCACCACACACTTATCGTGCACCTTCTTCTTTTGAACCACCTTAATCCAAGAAATATTTAAGCCTATGTATACATGATAAGGGGGTTCAGGAAATGGTTGGATTAAAAGTAAAAAGAAAAACATGTGGCTATTTAAATGTAAATTAATTAAAAATGAAGAAGTTTAAAATTTGGTTTCTCAGTCACAACAGCCATATTTCATGTATTTGATGGTCATAGGTGGTGAGTGGCTACTCTGTTGGATAATGCCTAGAACATTTTCTTCATTGCAGAAAATTCTACCGGACAGTGCTGTTGCAGAAAGAAAGCTATTTGCCATAAAACTTCAAAGAATTTGTATTCATTCATTTAGCACTATCTTAAGCTTTAGGTGTTAAACAATAAAGTATGATTCCAATTGAGCTCATCCCTGTGTGGAGAGACAGACAAGTAAAGAGACTGAGCTGCAATAGAATATATACAGAAAGAGTGGGAGTCAGACATATACCAGTCCAGACAAGTGGGAGGAAATCCTAGGCCCATGCAAAAGCATGCCAAAATGTTCGCACATGAGATGGTAAGGTGAATTCTAGAAAGCTGCAAGTAGTTCAAGTACTAATACATGTAAAAGAGTAGTAGTAGTTGTAATAGTTTTATAGTAATAATAGTTTTATAGTAATGCTACCAACACCACTACTACCACTCACTGCTACTCTTATTATTACTATAAAACGACTTCTCCTAGTACTACTACTTTGAGAGACAACATCTGATATGGTAGTTGTTAAGAAAGAAGCTTGGAAACCAACACTGAGGCCAGATTTTGAAGCATCCTGATGAAAGATAAGTGTAAATTCATCCTAAAAGAAAAGGAGACATTCAAGCATTTTCAGCAGAAGAATAATGTGATCCAATCTATATTTTAGAAAGAAAACTGTGGCTGGTGTTGAAGTGAGGGCCTGTAGCTTAACCCTAAAAGAAGTTAATAGATTTTTCCCATATTCCAAGTGTGGCCGAAGGATGGAGCAATGCTCTCATATCTTAAGTCTCCTCAAGCTAGAATGAGTTTTGATATGTTTCGTCTAAAAGCACAGTTGCCAACATTTTAATTTCTCTTTCTGTCCCAATAAGTTAAAGCAATTTTAATACAGAGAGACAGTTCTCTTTACATTTTGTGAAAGGAAGACCAAGGTCTCATCTATTTAATATTGCCCTGTGCTGCCCTATGCATGTCCCACCCACATACACACCATCTCCCAGACTGTCAAAGTGTTGCCTTCTTCTTTCCTCACTTGCTGAAATTCTTACTATTAGTCATCCCTTTAATTTAGATAAACAAATTATGAAAAATATATATGTAGGGCCATGGCAAGAGTTTTCGTGTAAGCAACAGAACTCACTACTAAAACCAAAAACTGAAAAATTTTAAAGATATTGTGGCTCACAACATTATTGTGAGGCTGGAATCCATGTTCAGAAAAGGCAGAAAAACCAAGAGCTCTTAAAGGTCAAGAGCTACAGCTGAGGTCACCCCACAGGAACCTGTGACTTTGTCCCAAATAAACATCATAGTTATTTTCTTTGATGCTACAGTTGTTAAAAATGTAAGTCCTCAGAAACTACTAGTACTGGCTCATGAATACATAAGACAAATCAATGAGACAGGATAGAAAATCCAAAAATAGATCCAATTATATATGAAAATTCAGTGTAAAATAAAAACAGCCTTTTAGATAATTGGAAAAGAAGAACTTATAAAACACGGTGTTGGAACAACTACAGCCATATGGAAATGATAAAATTGGATTCATTCCTCACACCACAGACCATGAAAAATTCCAAATGGATATGAGATTTAAGTTTAAAAAATAAAACTACATGAATACTCAATAAATATATGGATAAATTCTTTTCAACTTAGGAGCAAGGAAAACTTTCAGGACTATAACTCAAAATCCAAAACAAAAAACAAAAAAATAGATAAATCTGATAACATTAAAAATAAAAAGTTATTACATGACAAAAGACATAAAAAGACTAGACAGACAAATAGCAAACTGGGGAAAATATATGCAACTGATATCACAGCTCATAAAATGAGTTTCTAAAATTAGAGAAGAAACCAAAAGTCTTACAGAAAAATTAGCTGTAGAAAGCCATAGGCAATTAACATGGAAATAGAGGCGTATTTTACCCATATAAAAAGATGTTCAATCTCATTCATAATGATATAAATGAAAATTAAAATTACAGTAGAATGCAACTTTTTATTTACTATGTTGGCAAAAACCCAAAAGTTTGACAACACACTCTGTTGGTGAGGCTGTAAGAAAATAGGCACTCAACCATTTCTGGCGGAATAAAAAAATGATAAAATACCTGCAGAGGGAAACTTGGTAATATCTAGCAAAATTATGTATATATTTACCCTTTGACCCAGCAATTGCACTTCTAAAAATTTCTAATAAGATGCAGTGATAAAATTATGAAAGACATTTTGCAAGGCTGTTTATTTCAGTACCATTTACAATAGCAAAAAGTTGAAAATCACCCAAGTGTTCATCATTCAGGAACAGTTTAATAAACTGTAATATAGCCATGAAATAGACTACAATACAGCAACAAAAAGGAATGTTGACTATCTCTACACATAACCATTTATTCTAGTTTTCTAGTTATTTATACTGGGAGGATAATTTCGGATCCTACTTCTCTTTCATGGTTGGAATCAGAAATTGAAGTAACTATTTTTTTTAAAGTAATGTGTTATATTGCCATTGAATTTTATAATATAAACTTACACACACAGACACACACACACACACAACTTGTGTGTGTGTGTGTCTGTGTGT
Organism: Rhinolophus hipposideros; assembly: GCF_964194185.1. Classification (NCBI taxonomy): domain Eukaryota; kingdom Metazoa; phylum Chordata; class Mammalia; order Chiroptera; family Rhinolophidae; genus Rhinolophus; species Rhinolophus hipposideros. Next base: position 25,431,809 of record NC_138049.1, on the reverse strand, counting down.
GCATCACTTTTTTTTAATTAAAGTTTATTGGGGTGACAATGGTTAGTAAATGTACAAAAGGTACATAGATTTTAGGTGTACAATTCTGTATTACATCATCTATGTATCACATTGTGTGTTCCCCACCCAGAGTCCGTTCTTCCATCACCATATATTTGATCACTTTCTTAATAAAATGACAACATGCTATATATAATTTTCTACTTCCTGTATTTTCAAGTCTTAGACAACAGGTGGTGCAGACTGGGAACCCTGAAAAAAGGGAAATGAATGAGTTGACCCTTCTGTCCGGAGGCAATTTCTAGATAGTGGTATAGGGAAGGAGAATGCCAACACAAACCAGATGGCTTTGGTTGAGGATTAAAAGATTGGAATTTGAGGAGGCTTAGGTGGTTAGAATGTGAAGGACAGAGTATCCAAGAGGAAGAAGCTGTGCAGAGAAAGAATTCCAGAAATCTCGACATAAGACCCTTTGAGTCTTTAACTGAATACCACTCTGCACATTTATAGGATAAAAACCTCATAAGGCCAGGCAAGAACAACTTCTTAGAAAACGATAAGTATCAGGGAATTCTAACATGAACAGTTCCAGGAACTCAGACAGAGCTGCGAATAACTTGAGTTCCCTCTAGCCTGAGCAGATTCAACTCATGGAATATATGGATCAGTTAGGAGAGATCTTAGAAAAGCCACAACTTGGAAGGGAGCTAGAGTATCCCTAGAGTAAAGGCCATTTAGACCTGTCGAAAATGAGCTTAGAAATAAGAACGTTCACCCATAAGTATAATAACTGGTTGCCAACAAAATCTGATACCCTTTAAAGAAATATAACAAAAATACAACGTTCAACAAAGTAAAACACGTAATATTTGGCATCCTATCAAAACTTACCAGACAAAGGAGAAAAAAAAATGTGACTCTTAACAAGGAGAAAAATTAGTTGTAGAAATAGGCTCTGAAATGGCAAAGATGGTGCAATTAGCAGATAAAGACATTAAAACAGCCATTATAAATATATACAAATGCTCAAGGATACAAAAGAACACATGAACACAATGAGGCGATAAATGGAAGACATAAGAAAGCACAAAATGGAATCTCTCGATATGAAAATGAAGTATTTAAAATTAACATGTAATTGGATGGGATTAATAGCAGAATAGGCACTACAGAAGAAAATAACAGTAAACTTGAAGTAATAGAAACAGAATTTATCTGAAATGAAGAAGAGAGAAAAAAGACTGAAAAAAAGTGGCAGAGCCTAGTGAATGGTGAGATAATAGTGGTCTAAAATACATGTAATTTGAGTCTCAGAAATGTTAAAGGAGATTCTTCAGGTGAAAGGTTTTAAAATTACTTTGCTCTGATTTCTGAGCTACAAGTATTTTTTTCTTTTAAAAAGACAAACATCTCTCTATCAATTTTACATATTATGTATACATATTATACATATTATGCAATATGCAATATACAATTATACATATTATGTATAATTACTGTGTCTAAAAAGTATGCTTTTTATAAATCCAAAGATTCTCCCAGTTAGTATATTTTGACTCAATACCAGATAGTCTTTCATTTTCCAGTAGGATGATCAAAGATTATCTTGATATCTTGGAATTCCATATGAATAGTGACTCTTGATACATGTAAATATGGCTTTTCCTCAAAATTGTCTGACATTCTCTTTTGATGTATGGGCCAAAATACATACAAAAGAAAACAAAGTAATATTTCTATTACCTTAATTTAATTACAGATTATGTTAATCTCTAGAATAGAAATACAAACTTTTATTATTTTAATTGTTTGTGAACTAAAACCTCCAAAAGCCAACCAAGAAAATTTTTCATATTTTATCCAGATAACGTTTAATTAAATTGATCACTGTGATGATTAATTTTATGTGTCAACTTGGCTATATTGCCTGATTTGAGTAAACACTAGTCCAGATGTTACTGTGAAGGTATTTTGTAGAATGATTAACATTTACAATAGTTGATTTTAAGCAGCTTATCCTCCATAACGTGGGTGGGCTTCATCCAATCAGTTGAAGGCCTGAACAGCAAAGATTGAGGTTTCTGGAAAAGGAATTCTAACTCAAGACTGTAACAGAAATCCTGCCTGAGTTTCTAGCTTGCCCTGCAATCACCTGAGCCAGTTCCTAGAAATCAATCTCTCTCTCTCTCTCTCTCTCTCTCTCTCTCCCCCTCCCTACCTCCCTTCCTCTCACATTCTCTCTCTCTCTCTCTCTCTCTCACACACACACACACACACACACACACACACACACACACACTCTCACTCCTTGAGTGATACACTCACTAATCTCAAAAAATGTGTCAAATGCTAGACATTTAAACTTTCCCCAGAATTTCAAAGTGGAAATTTCTCTATAGATTCAGGAAATTTTCCTAAATCATGGTAGAACTAATTCACAAAATATACAAGTATTTATATACTTTAAGCATAATACATTACTTTTCATTATATTTCCATAAATTTAACTATTTAATTTTAGTACACAATTCCAAATTCATACAGGCAATCAAATATGCCATATCTCAATTTCCAATTTTGTATTCTTTAGTAACTATATTTATCATTACTGAGAAAATCAATAAAACTATTTCTTAAACCTTAAGGTAAAAATTTAATCTCCCCAATTCATTGTAGAATATGTTATCCCTTTAGACATTTAAAACGTTTAATACAAAATACCCAAATTTGGAATGTTTAAAATAAACCTGAAATTCATAAATCATTCTTCTACCAAAAAAGGGGGAGGTAGTTGGTTTGATTTCCATCTTTGTCAAAACTGACTTTATTTAAAACTAGATAATATTTTAAACTGTCCTTTCTCATTTATTTCTTTGAAGTGCTTTGCCTAGTTCCTATCTTTAAGCCCCTTTGAAGTCTTTATTCTTCCGCAGCCTACTAAATTTCTGTTTTACTATTTTGAGCTTAGAACTGATTTCAGAAAAATATATTATTTTAAAAACTTTAATTTACACCACTTTTAACCATAAAAATACATTCACAGCAATTTCAAGTGAAAGAGTCAACTTTCAGTTCTTTATATTTCATGTATTTTACCAATTAAAGCTTCCTACATTCAACCAAATCATGTTTGAAATACTCAAGTCTGAGAACGTCATTCTTGAGCCCTGAGATCTCTGAATGCCATTTTCAATTCAACAGGCTTCTACTATGTTTGTATGATTCACAGCACTTCATGCTCTTTCTGGAAAGAATAGAAACTTCTATCTATAAAACAGATTACCTCACACTGTAAACCAGAGTCTTAAAACGTTTACGAATATTTAAAATCCAACAACTGCTCACTGCCTTCTGTTTCACTGGGATTATTTCAAACACAGATAATTCTTTACCCTTTGTAGTGTATGCTTATCCTGATTGCTCATTTCCGAAACACTAAGGTTTAGAATACCGGGAAATGAATTTCAGTACACCTGGCCTCTCCTGCGAGGTGTCTTTAGTCCATTTAAGATAAGTAGGGCAAACTCTATTGGAGCACGGCACTTTTATAAGCCACAGATCTTGATAATTCTAAATCCATTATTTCTAGAAAACTCACAAGGCTATTCCGACCAGCTTCTCCTTTAAGTGGAAGGCAATTTAAAAATTGCCAGGGAATAACCTTGATTAGTGTTATTTGGGTTGTATGCAGTTCTGGAACCACATTGTATCTAGACTGGCATAATATGAGAGGTTCGGCAGTGGTCTTAAATCCAGGCTTGTGTAGTGAGAGACGGAGAGGAAGAAGTCTGCAATGAGAAAGGGAGTAAGGAAGTCTGGTAGACAGAATCAATAACTGGAGGGCTTTAAAGTTACCACTTGCAGATTGAAAGGAATTGCCTGGTCTAACCTGCTTTTCCGTGAATTCCACAGCATTATTTCCATCAACTTTTCCTGAGACCTTAGCTTTGTAAAACTAATACTTTGTAAGTATTCAAGTGTCATAGTCACACGAGAGAGACTGTTTTTACCAATAGTCCTGCTATCCAGCATGAAGAGGATGAGGTAAAAGAGAGTTGGTGGCAAGAACTGAAAAATAAAAGCATTCCACATTGGTTCCCAGATGAGTTGAGACATGTTTGACACACTAATTATGGTCATGTATAACCAAATGCAGAAATTGTACTTTTGTCACACATGTGTGAACAAGATGCTGATTGCATCACTTCCACTTCAAAGTGTAGCTGTGCTGAATGGAATCCCTGTTACGTGAGTCCAAGAATGCGCTTGCAGTCGAGAAGAGCCCTGAAAATAATATGCTTTCTATTGTGTTGATCATTTCTATTCCTTCTGGTTATTATACATTGTGGGGTTGGGAAGAGAAACTGCAATGTGGTTTTCCTCTATCACAAATTTTCTCTTCTGTGCCCTCTACAAATGCATCTTTGCTGTCTTATAGTGATATAAGATAAGGAAATTAATCAAAGAATTCCATCCATAAGTATATATTACATTAGAACAAGATTCAGAAGAGAATAGTAGAATGGAATTACGAGTTCAAGAAGAAAAAGAAATAATAAAACTTCTAACGGTAAAAGATGACCTTGTTCATGCATTTTTTTAAAAAAATTGGTAATAGTGGTAGGCAGCCTCTATAAGAAGGAACACAATGATCTCTGCCTCCTGGTATTCGTGTCCTGTGTAATCCTATCCCCTTGAGGGTAAGCCTGACCTAACGACTTACTTCTAACAAAGAGTACACACACAGCAAAACGGACGGGATGCAGCTTTCAAGACTAGGTTATAAAAAGACCGTTTTCTGTCATGCTCATTCTCTTTTGTTTTCTCTCTTCTCTCTCTCTCTCTCTCTCTCTCTCTCTCTCTCTCTCTCTCTCTCTCTCTCTCTCGGAAGCCAGTTGTTATATTGTAAACTGCTCTGTGGAGAGTCCCATGTGGCAAGGAACTGAGGGAGGACTCTGGCCATTGGCCAGCACAGAAACTGACCCTCACTCCAACAGCCCCAAAGGAACTGAATCCTGCCAACAATTACGTGAGTGAACTTGGATGAGGATTATTCTTAGTCACGTGTTCAGATGAGACCGACCCCTTGACTGTTGTCTTGTCAGAGTTCTTGAGTAATCTCACTCAGAAAAACTGAAAAAACAAATTGTTGTTTTCAAGTAATGCAATATGTAGTCATGCATGTCAGAGGGCTATCGTTTTTAGAATCCACTGCATACATTTAAGATTGATCAAATGTTTTGAATTTTAAAACAGTTTTCAATAAGCTTAAAATTACATCACTTGCAGCTATTTAAGTGTATGAGTCAACACTTTAGAGGAAAACTTAAAATGTATGGAGGTTTTATAATTTTTCTAAGTTACTTTGGGGAGTGCATGAGCAAAACATTAGCCAAGTCCTAATAGTATTGGGAAACCCTCATTCATTGGTGATAGTGACAGAGGTTAAGGGAGAGAATTAAGAGCGAAATGGGAACTAGATGGTTAAATTTCCTGCTTTGAAGAAGTTTAGTACTTAAGTCAAGCTAGAAGGCACACAACTGAAATAATAGCCTCTACCAATTGAGAGCTCACAGTTACACATTACCTCATTTAGTTATCACAGCAATCCTTTGAGGGAGATTTTATCATTATTGAGATTTGAGGGGTCCAATTCATCATATCCCATGTTGTTTTGTTCAGGGGAGCCTACAGATGTACCCATTTATCTAGCCATTTATCCATTGGAGCCAATATCCATTTATGGGATAAATCCACCCATTTATTCCATTATTCAATGGGTAATCCCGGGACTGTGAGAACATAAGCAGTAATCCTACCCATGAGCTGAAAGTGGACACTTAGATGTCAAACTCTCCTCATCACACAAGTAAAAAGGAGGAGGCTGGGTTCAATGCTAAGTCGTTGATTTTGATGGCCTATGCTCTTCAGCTCTGTCTTTCCAGAAGACAAGACAAGTGTGCAACACTATGCCTTAGTCCTATTGGCTGTGCAAAACCTTAGACATCCACTTGTTTAATACCTGTAAACCTTTCTATTTTTTTTCCTCCATGAGCCCCAGAAATGTCATGATTTCCTAAGTGGTTAATAAAAAGTTAATATTAACATCAGAGAATGATTATAATCACATCGCATTCATATAATTTCAGCCTAAACACAGGGAAAAAGAATTTTAGGCTGGCCTCTGCTGCAGAATTATAAATCTACAATTCCTGTTCGGCTTTGTAAGATTTAGACTAGTTTATCTAATCCTACTATATAGTTATCAAAGCCTCCTGGCTAATAATGATTGATCTAATCAAAACTTTTCCATTTTACATAGTTAAGAGAGAAAAACCTAGGGAATATATGAATTGAGAGGTGAAAGGCAAATTGAGATAAAACCTCAGTATTCATTGTCCTATAACCTAACTGCATTTAAAAAGAGGAATCTTCAAGTAATCAGTTTAAAAAAACTCACAGGGAATAAATTTCTAGTAATGAAATTTCAGGCAGTCTATAACTCTACTTCCATTGGCACCCCTGGCAAACATGGACTCCACTTGGAAAGCAAGGTGTGGGGAATGGTGAGAAGGGAAGGAAAGAGAGGGAGAGGAGAAAATAAGAAATATTTCATGTCTCCTATTCCTTAATTTTCCAATTCAACTCAAGTTGTCAAACATTTATGATAAGTTTACTATGCATTGGACATTCTTTAAGAATCTGGAGACACAAACAAATTAGACCTGGGATTTACTTCAAAGTGCCCAAAATCCAATATAGAAATGTGGTTTATTTATATGTTTAATCATCTGTATTCTAGAATATGTCACCAGTGGAATGAAATATTTTACAATGCTAGAGTTATGTATTGCTAGGCAAGGAGTAGCTAATATCTCAGAGCCCCTCAGGTTTTTTCCATGGTCAGGATCACCACAAATAGTTTACCCAGCTGGAACCAACCTCTGTCCTTCCCCCAGAGATGACACTATTTTTAGCCTAGATTAGGTAAATCTTCCTGCACCACTCTTTGCCAAGGTTCCAGCTGCTTTGTGTGTGCTCACTTCAATATTATATTAATTTCTCTTTAGCATTGCAAAACACTCCAGAATTTTTCAAGTTTACCCTTTGCAGTATTACAAAAAAACACAGTGAACGTTTAGGCTGGTATAATGCTGCATTCACTCCATGACAATATTTCCTAAATGCCTATGTCAGGTCCTTGGGATATACCAGTAAACATATCAGGCAAAGATTCTTGGTTTAATGGAACACATATTTCAATTACTATACATAATAAAAATGCAAAATAATTGAGGCTCAGAAAAGATATAAATTTTTTCAAAGGTTTCTGAATTTGTAATGTCTGTATCCCTCCCCCCTTTTTTTGTCTTAAAAACAATTTTAACTGCAGACATATGAGTATATATCAACAAAAGCAACACCACTTTTTCCAGTTGTCCTGACAGAAGGGAATTCCTTTATTAGTGCATCAGTTTACTCAGGCTGCCATGATGAAACACCACAGGTTAGGTGGCTTAAATAACTGCCATTTATTTTCTCACAGTTCTGGAAGCTAGAAGTTCATGATCAAGGAAGGTATCAGCAAATTTACTTTTTAGAGAGAGGTTTCTTTCTGGTTTTTAGATAGCTACCTTCTTGCTGTACCCCCACGTGGCCATTTCTCTGTGTATGCCCAGAGAGAGAAAGAGCTCTGGTGAAGGAATCTTCTTATAAGGACTCCGATCCTATTGGATTAGCGCCCCACCCTTATGACTTCGTGTAATCTTAGTTACCTCCATAAAGTCCCTATCTCCAAGCACAGTCACATTGGGGGTTGGGGTTTCAACATACAAATTTGGGGAGCAAGGTGCACAATTCAGACCATTGCAAATAGTAACACAGAGAGCAGTGTTCTATAATCATTTCTTGATAATTGTAGCAACATAATAGATAAGCTACATATGCTATATGTTAGTTTAATGCTTCAGATAGCATCCTCATTTTTTGGCCTAAATTATTCAAATTGCATAGCTTAGCTGACAATAAGACGGGATAGTTGCTCCTTCATGCTCTATCATTTCCCTCACATAACTGCCTGAAAAATAAAAGATAAGCTTCCTTTCCAAGGGTACACAATCTTAGATCCCATTTCATTTAACACTTTTCAGTATTTATTTCTTCAGAGCAGAAGTCTGCTCTGAAGACAATACACAATAATAATTAATTACAACAATAACAACACATCTTTGACATTGTATTTTAGGCATTTGATCAACTTTTTCAAATTACAGAAAAGCCCAGAGAGAAAGAAATCTAAACTTCACTAAGTGCTTACTATGTGCCTGGCACAATACTAGGCCCTTTGTATATTTTGCTCATTAAATTCTCGCAAGAGCCTTAAGGACTATTATTATATTCATTTACAGAGAAAGAAATTGAAGCAAAATAAGTTGCCCACAGTTGTATTCATAGTTAGTGGTGGAACCTAGATTTCAGCATAGATTGCTTAGTTCCAAAGCCTCTCCTCAGCAATATTAATTTGGGTAAAACTGAATATATGTAATGTCAAGTAGATTAAGAATCTTCTATATTGTTAAAAAAAACAAAAACAAACATTGGATAGAACTATGTGTGCATATGGAATTGTCTCCAAGATATATTGTGGGAATTTTTTTGTAGTTTACTTCATGTAATGGTTTGAGATGATACAGTGCCTACCTGATGAGATGAAGTGAGATGAATGAAATAGACATTGTGATGCAGTGTTAGGCTACTATGAGGGTTACTTGAACACAAACATTGTGATCCCTCAACAGTCGATCTGATAACTGAGACAGCTGCTAAGTAACTAATGGACAGGTAGCATATACAGCGCAGAGACACTGCACAAGGGGATAGTTCATGTCCCAGACTGGACGGAGCAGGACAATGTGAGATTTCATCACTGCTCATAACAGCACAAAATTTAAAACTCATGAATTGTTTATTTCTGGAATTTTTCACTTAATATATTTGGACTATGGTTGACCATGGGTAACTGAAACTGTGGAAAGCGAACCCTCGGATGGGAGGTTGGGGGGGTTACTGTGTGTGTGTATGTCCTGATTGTAAATTCATAGACTATCCCTGGAAAGAAACACAAGAAAACTGATAGTAGTGGTTGCCACTGGGAAGAAAAGTGGAGACTAGATAGAATCAAGACTTTCTAATCACTGTGTACTTCTTTTTAAACTTTAAATTTTATATTACATGCAACTATCAACTAAAAATTAACAATAAGGTATTTTGAGAGAGAGACCACATTCACATAAATTTTATCATAGTATACTGTTATAATTTTTCTATTTTATTATTAGTTATTATTAATCTCTTACTGTGCCTCATTTATGAATTAAACTTTATCATAGTTATGCATGTATAGGAAAAAACAGTACAAGTATATATAGAGTTCAGTACTATCCATGGTTTCAGACATCCACTAGGGGTCTTGGATTGTAACTCCCTGTGGATAACAGGAGAATATACACATTTGGAAAAACAAATGATGACATATTTTAAGCTCTGTTCTTCACTTTGTTTTTTTTCGGTAAAAAATATACTTTTCTCTGAGGAGGAGGACTAAAAAAATAAAGGATCTAGAGTGAGAAAGAGACTCCCTCTCACTGTATACTCTGAATAATTTTTTAAACATGTGCATGCATTAATTTTTTTCAATTACAAAACATACACACAAGATAATGTCTCTGTATTTTAAATATTTGAATGAAGATCTAATAAGCAAGTAGTACGATTTTAAAGAAAACTAATTGGAAGTCATTTTACTTCTCTTTTAATTTTGTGGTACCATTAACTTCCTACTTCTTGTGGAGCGTGATTTTTAACATTTACTTTTTGAATTAGCCTTAGATTGTAATGCTAAAATCCACTCACCCCTAAAAGTAAATGTTATGCTGTTGTCTATCAACTATAGAATCCAAATTTTGGGATAAAGCATGGCTACTACCTAGTAGTTTTAGTTCAAATAAAATAACCTTCAATTATAATAACTTTTCTTTATAACAAGTCTTGGAGTTACGATGTTAAGAGATAAAAAAAAATCAGAATCTGTCATACTTGTTTTACACGAAAAAATAGAGTACTAAATGGTAAAGCAACATGACCCAAAACACAAAGCAGAGACTCCTGACATTCTGTCCATTGCTTTCTCCATTAAAAAAAGTGTTACTCATCACTACTTTATAAATATTTTATTCATTAAATTTGTCATGAAAGGAATACAATGTTTATAACCCCCCAAAAGGAGCAAAATAAGAAAAGCAATTACAATTCTTATAAACTATATTAGATGCATACTTTTTTTAAATTTAGAAGTTAAGTTTTAGAGATGAGTTAGAATTTCTGGAAGTATTTCGCCTTGAGGGAGAATTTGAACGAGAACAGAGGGTTGCCTTGTACCATAAGAAGGTAAAGACTTTTCCTGCATAGAGGGCAGCATTAAAGAACACCCAGAGAAGTCAGGGGGTGTAGGGAACAAAATAATCTTTCAGAAGAAATCTATAGATATTCCATGTTAGAGAGATGGGAGAGGGGAAATTTCATTTTCTTTTTTAGCTTCTTGAAAGTTTTTCTCTCTGAAGTGTAGCGGAGAATAAAACTAAGTTCTAAAACTTTTCAATTTACTTAAGAAAAGGTTTGTTTTAATGCACCGACTTTTTTTTTGTTAAGACTATTTTTTTAAGAGCAATTTTACGTTCACAGCCAAATTGAAGGGGAAGTAGAGAGATTTCCCATACATCCCCTGCCCCCACACATGCATAGCTTCCCCCATTATCAAAATCCCCCTCCAGAGAGGTACAATGAGGAAAGAGTGAAAATAGGGAATATATAAAATGGAGTCACTTTCACCAAGCTGCTAAAATTATTAAAATTATAAAGGTTCAGGCATGAGGAAAGACTCCATTCTTGTTCTAACTAGCCTGGAAAATTCAACTTTTTAAAACTTTCCAGACCTTTGTCAATGCCTGGTTACACATCTGAACCTCCAGGTAACCTTCTAATTACCCTCTGAAGGGACTCCATATACATGCACCTGACCACCAGGACGTGACCAACCTCCTGGCACACATTTTCTGGACCAGCTGGCATCCATCATCCTGACTGCCTGTCATGTGACTGATAACTGTCCTGGAACAATCCTAGGGCTAAGAATGCAGGACTGATAATTCTCAAGAATGTACCTTTTGCTATAAGAACCTTTAACTTTTCTTTCTTCTTTGGAACACTTCTGGGTTTTTGCCTAGCTGTGTTCCAGTTTGCAAACTCTAAGACCCTTGAATAAATTTCTATTATTTATTTCTAGCAAAGCCTCCAGATTCTTTTTGAGTTTGTTAGACAATTTGTTATAATAGTTGGACCTATGTTGACACATTATAATCACCCAAGGTCTATAGTTTACATTAGGATTCACTTTTGGTGCTGTACGTTCTATGAGTTCAGACAAATGTATAATGGCATGTATCCATCATTATGGTACAATACAAAGTATTTCCACTGCCGTAAAAATCCTCTGTGCTCTGCCTATTCATCAGCACCCCTCCCTGAACCCTTGGCAACCACTGATCTTTTTACTATCTCCATAATTTTCCTTTCTCCAGAATGTCATATACTCAGAATCATATAGCATGTAGCTTTTTCAGATTGGCTCATTTTACTTAGTAATATACATTTAAGTTTCTATATCTCTTCATGGCTTCATAGCTTATTTCTTTTTAGTGCTGAATAATATTCCATTGTCTGGACATACCAGTTTATTTATCTATTCGCCTTTGGAAGGAGATCTTGACTGCTTCTAAATTTTGTCAATTATGAATAAAGCTGCTATGAATATCCATGTGCAGGTTTTTGTGTGGATGTAAGATTTCAACTCCTTTGGATAAATACCAAGGCATGTGATTGCTGGATCACATGATAAAAATATGTTTAGTTTTGTAAGAAACCATCAAACTGTCTTCCAAAGCGGCAGTATCATTTTGCACTCCCACCAGAAATGGAGGAGAGTTCCTGTTGCTCCATATCCTCACCAGCATTTGGTGCTGTCAGTGTTCTAGATTTTGGCCATTCTTATATGTGTGTAGTGGTACCCAGTTCTTGTACCCAGTCTCTAAGTCAATAGGGTTTTCAGATTCCTCCCTGTTCTGCTTGCCCTTCTCAAGAAGCCCTATTTTGGAAAAAGCAGAGGCTCAAAGAGATAAATTATTTGCTCAAAATCATACAATCAATAACATCACAGCTGAAATGTTTTCATCATTATTTGCAATGAATTGACTCACAAGGTAGCAACTTTCTTTTTTCTTTCCTTCCTTCCTTCCTTCCCTCCCTCCCTCTCTCCCTCCCTCCCTCCCTCCCTCCTTTCTTCTTTCCTTCCTTCCTTCCTTACTGTGAATAATGCTGTACAAAAAACGTCAAGGAGCCTAGGGGCTTGAGAATAGTGCCAGACAACTTATAAGATTTCCATACATTTCAAATAAAAATATGTGTGCTTTTCTGATCAAAAGGATTAAACAGGTTTGCAGGAAATCAGTATTGTTTCTATCTTAGCTGATGAAAATGATAGCTGTTGAAGAATACGATCTTTGCCAGAGCTAAGAAACCCAAGGTAGGTAATGAGCCTACTAGATTTCCAATGTCTGATACTTGTATTTAAGATGACCATACACATTCCTTTATACTTAGTAAATTGTTTCTTTATCAGAACTTCTCTTTCTTAATATGTAAAAACCATATATAGTCCTGAGAAACAGCTTGACACTACAATGCATATTTGTACAAGAGAGTGAAATGTATGTAATGATTTACACATTGTTTATCATGAATGGTAAGATTTCTGAATTGCTGAGTCAGCTTTAGCAAGAACCCTGGAAATGAGAGCTCCAGATTTGACTGATTTCTCCCTGAGGTCAGTTCTGGGTCATTGTAGTCTGAATCTTTATACCACTTAGTTATAATGGGGATTATAGTTGATCTGGATTTCCCCACTGACATTTTTCAGAATTAGCTCTGAAATATAAAGTGTGAGAGTTCTGTTTCATTCTAGACTGAAGTAGCAGGAACTTCTGCTTTTCTTCCCAAACATACTCCCTCAAATTTATAGAAGTCAGATGTCCCAGTAGAATCACATAACAGATGTTTCTGGTTTGTGATTCATCCATAAGGACTAAGTGAGCACCAATATAGGAATTTCTCACAGGTCCCCGGGTACTACTTAACAAATTAGAGCTATTTATTACTAACTCAAACTTATTGGACAAAGAATAGGCTGAATTAGTAAACTCTTTTAATCGTATACTTAACATTTTAATTATAATTTCAAACTTAGAAAAATTACAAGAATAATACATGAAGTTCTGTCATACAGGGTCTCTGGTCCCACTCTTGCTCTTGGCGGGTGGACACAGAGCATGGGGAGACCAAAAAGTAACACCAAAGGAGCCATAGATAGGGGGTTCATACCATTATATTCTTGCTGGTGTCTGGGTTGGAGACACAGGAAGCAGGAGGCACACAATCCCCAATCTGCAGTCTGCTTTTTTGTCAACCCCTTACCATCGTAGCCATGGCAGTTATATTTGTGGCTAATGGCTAACCGATAACAGCTGATGGCCATCCATCCACAGCGGATGGCCATCTGATTACAGGTGATGGCCACCAAATAACTGAGCCAGCACCTTTCCACATGAGGCCGAGAGCCTGGAAACTGCTCTCTGGGACTCCATCCCTACAAGTTCCGAAGTATTTTTTTACACAGATTCACAAATTTTTAACATTTTTACCACCTTTGTTTTATCATTCTTTGACTCTGATAGTATCCTAGCAGGTTAGGTTCTGGCTAACTAGTTTCCCTTCAGGACAGGCCTTGTTTAAGAAGAACGGGGTGCTCTGGTGTATTTCAAAAAGTTTACATCCCCCCTCCCTCTGCTGGAAGCACAAGATGCTTTTTCTCCAACATTTATCGTGAGAACCCGGTTAGCCTCCTAGAGGCAGCTTTCATAATGTTGTGAGCACCCTCCTATGACTGGGTCCCCCTGGAGTTTTTAACTCTCATGTTTTTACACACTGATCCTTCAGCAATTTGTCAATTCCAGTTCGGGTTTTCCTACTCCTGCACTGGTCCTGTGGTGCTTTCTGCTCGTGAGTCTTCTCTGGGAAGCCACAACTCTCTGTGTTCACCTGTCTGTCTCGCCAATCTTGGGGCAATGGTTTGCCATGTGTCCTCTCCTCTCTTATAGATTCAAGAAAAGTTGTTGGTTTTTAGTCTGTTCAACAGCTTTTCACTTGTTTCTAGGACAGACCAGTGACTTCCAAGCTCCTTATATGCAGAGCCAGAAATAGGAAGTTTGGTCTTAAAAACAAAACGAAACAAAAAAAACCCCACAAACTTTTTATTTTACAAAAGATTTCAAGCTTGTAGAAAGGTTGCAAAGACAATTTGAAGTAGTTCTATATACCTTTCATATAGATTCCCAATTATGAACATTTTATCACATTTGCTTCATCTATCTATCTATCTATCTATCTATCTATCTATCTATCTATCTATCTATCTGCCTGTCGTGTGGGACGACCTGTGGGGCCTCTTCTGGGGTCTCTAGTCCCGCTCCTCACATAAGAACACAGGATATGGTGAGGCCAAAAAGGAACACTCACGGAGCCATAGATAGGAGAGTCATACCACTATATTCTTGCTGGCGGCTGGGTTCGAGACACAGAAGGCAGGAGCCACACTATCCGCAACCTGCCATCCACTTGTCTCTGCCAAACAATCTCACTTGCTAGCAATCCGCTTCTCTGCAACCTGCAATCCACCGCTTGCAGGCTCAGCCACCGTCCTCTTGCTAGCCCCCCTTTTCTGCTAGCGTAGCCACAGCAGTTATATTAGTGGCCAATGGCTCACTGGTTACAGCTGACGGCCAGCTGACAGCCAACTAGCCACAGCTGATGGCCATTTACTACTGAGCCAGCACCTTTTAGTGTGAGTCCGAGAGCCTGGAAACTGCACTCCTGGCTCTGTCCCCACACGGTGTCCTTGCTACTCAGTCTTCTCCTCAGACTGCAGCATCAACATTCCTTGGGAGTTTGTTAGGCTGAATTTGGGCCTCACTCCAGATCTACCAAATCAGAATCTTCATTTAACAAGAGCTCTAAGTGATTCATCAGCACATTGAAAATTGAGAAACACTGTTGTAGTGGAGAGAACATTGATTTAGGAACCAGAAAATTTGTGTTCTAGTTTTAGAACCACCTGTTTGATCATGTGAATTTTATTGGGTAAAGCATTTACCCCACTGAACTTCAGTTTTCTACCCTTTAAATGGGGATACAAAATAAATATAATGGAGTTCCAGTTAGAATTTCAAAGGGGTTGTTGGCGGGAGGGGACTGGAAGAAAACAGTTCTGGATATCAACAAGAGATGTTTGAAAGCTGGACAGTATAAGGAGGACTGTTCTTGTATCTTAACGTCTAGACTGTCTTTAACATCTGGATTGCCGGATATTAGAACATATTGAAAATTCAAATTTACAATAGCATGGAACTCATATAATACTAGACAAACATATGGTACAGAATAGAAAACTCAGATCCAAATTTAAATAGACATGTATTTAGCTTATCAAGGTGGCAAAACAATGGAGAGATAATGCAATAGTTAATAATTATTCCTGAGACAGTAATAAAGTCTTCATTATATATGACAAATTCAGATTTCAGAGTTAAATATATATACATATTTTTAATAAAACTTTAAAACAAATGGGATAATAAAAAAAATATATATAAATATAAATATAACACCTGGTCTTATTGTACTATAAGACCCGGTCTTATACAAGACAAGACCGGGTAAGACAGGTCTTATATTAATTATATTGTATAAGACTGGGTCTTATATTAATTCTTGCTCTAAAAGATGCATTAGAGCTGATTACCCAGCTAGGTCTTATTTTCTGGGAAACACAGTAGATCTTCACATATGGTGTCAGTATGGCAGGAATGAAACCCCTCTTTGAATATCTTGAGGACCCCAGCTGGCTTTGCCTGGAGTGTCTTCTCCCTTGAGCTGCCATTGTTTGCTTCCATTGCCCAAGTCTCTGTAGTGCTGAGCTCTTCCCCTCAAATATGTTTTTCTTCTCTGTCTATGCTTTAGCCAACAAATGAGAATCACTCAGAAGTGCTTGTTAAAATGCAGATTTCCAGGCCTCTCAGGATTTTGAATGAATATATCCATGGCGTGTCCTAAGAGTTTACATTGTGGAAATTACCCAGTGAGATTCGGAGGCAGGGATCTGAAATATAAGGAATACTGCCTGAGTGATGAGGCACCCAGGTCCCATCTCAGGCTCACAGGGAGGGTAAGAATTTGGGGTTTGTGTGGGTGAGGCGTGAGAGGAGGCATCTGTAGCATTCTGTTTGCTTCTACAAATCCATGTTGTTACTGTCAATTGTTATTAATTAATGACTGATTGATGTCATTCATTTTTCTTCAATAGTATGGCAGGACAATTGATTAGGTATGAATTGTGTTTTGCTGTAGTGATTTTCCTTCTCTATTCTAATTAGATAGCCATGCCCTCTGTGATCCCTGGTCTCAGGGCACTTGAAAGACTGGCATAGAAGCTCCTCACAATCTTTAAACTCAATGTACAGTTTTAATGTGTCCTTGACGAGGGGTGGCAAGAGATCACCATGTGATGACAGAGGGAAAGATTCTCCAGCCTGGAGAAGTGACAGCAACTTGGCTCTTCTCTGTGGTGGGAATGGTTTCATGGGGACCTCAGGTCAGTGGGAGCCTGTCTCAGTAATGAGACCTGGGCCCTGCTTGGCTCCAAGCATGGTATAGAAATGCACATTCGTATGCTCATTCAGACTTTCACAGTGAATTAACAGAGAGTGTCTTTCTCATTTGTCAGGCACTGTTTTAGACGCTGGGATACTTGGGTGAAGGAAACAATGATCCTACCATTGTGAACTTTACATTCCAATGTCAGATTATGGTGTGATACTAGGGAGTGCCAGGAAACACCAAACATGCTAAACTTGAATTTTGTAACAGCCAAGGAGGGTGGAGATTTAAGTTTGTTTAAGAAAATAAAGAAATGCTCTATTTCTTGCATACTTGGTTCTGTGCCAGCAAATTCTTGCCTGATATAATAGTTGTCATATTTATTGCATGCCTAGTATGTGCCAGGCACTGTAATAGATGATTTATTTTCTTTGATACTCTTAAGAACTCTGTTGAGTCATTTTCCTAATATACGCCCCACTTCCAACCTGTCCATCTAAATATGCATCGAAGTGTAGTGGATTACATATTTTTACAAGCAAATATCATGTTTCCCGAAAATAAGACCTAGCCAGATCATCAGCTCTAATAAGTCTTTTGGAGCAAAAATTAATATAAGACCCAGTATTATATTATTATATTATATAAGACCCAGTCTCATATTATGTTAAAATAAGACCGAGTTTTTTATTAATTTTTGCTCCAAAAGATGCTTTAGAGCTGATAGTCCGACTAGGTCTTATTTTCTGGGAAACACGGTAAGAACTCCCTTAGCTGCCTTAGCTCGTGACTGGTATGTCCAATAAGAAATTCACATTCAACATGTTAATACCGAAGCTCATTTTTTCCCCATACCTGTTCCTCTTTCCATAGTCCTTATTTCAGTGAACAGTCTCCGTATCCATCCAGGCACAGAAGTCAGAAATCTGGAAGTCATTCTGACTCCTGCATGTTCCTTACATATCATGTGAGTTATTGCCTTAAAATCGTATCTGACTCTTAGTCTCCACTCCCATTGTCATAATCTTTGTTTAAAATCTTACTATCTTTTGCTTGAATTACTGCTAATGTCTTTTAACCGACCTCCCCATTTCTAATCTCTGTGCTCCAGATTAGTGTTGCCCAGATCTTTTAAAATGACAACTTGGTTATTCAGTTTCTCACATTAGACAACTTTGCTGGTTCCCCATTGTTTAAGTTACAGTAGAAATCCATTGCCTTGGTCTATCACACAAGATTCTTTATGATCCATCAATACAACACTTTAGTCCCTCCACCTAATGCTGCTCTTCACCTTTGCCTTCCACCTGGCCAGGCTGAGTCCTGGCAGCCAAAATTGTTAGGGATCAGGCTGTTTTAGGTCTCTTGGATTTTGCTCATGTTGTTCCTGCTCCTACATAGACCTCTATCTTCTTGTCTATTAAAGAAAACATCATCATCACTTACTCACCACAAACATTACCTCCTTTCTGAAGCTTTTCCTCCCATCCTCCAGCACTGATGATTTCCTTTCTGTAAATACCCCACATATATTTCTCATAGCACCGACAGTATTTTGATTACACTTAACTGATGACATGTCTACTAGACTAGTCTCTTGAGGTCATGGACTATATCTTATTCCTTTCGAATCCGGAATGTTTAGCACTGTATTTGGTGCACAGTTAAGCTGACCGTACACCTAGATTTGTGCCTGGCTTAATTAACTGCACCTTCTTTCCTTCTCAAAAGTGTCTTGTTTCGCAGATGAATTATATATGGCCACTCTCCGCATGGTACATGCTTGGTAAATGTTGTAATTAATTAATTAATTAGTTTTCCTTGATTAGCCTTGAATCTACACTATACATATATTACTCTACAATATATGTAGTGAGGATTTCAAAAAGATAGTCGCTCATTATGTCTTTTTTCCTTAGCTTTACTCCCGCCGTATTTATTATAATATTGCTTCCAGTTATCTTGGGAAACACAGCGCTTAATCGCCTTTTGGACTCGCTGCATAGTTGGAGCGTTTGCTGTTAACTTTTCTCGCTTTGTGATCCCCAGGAACATTTCCGGATGGCAGTCTTTCGAAAGCTCAATGAGTTAATCAAAACCAGACAGCCTCGCAGTGCAGGCTGACACGCAAACACAAACGTTGCCATAATCACCGCTTAACCGTAGAATCACTGCCCTCCCGTAGCTAAGTTATCACAGGTGGCGTAAAGCAGTTTGTTTTGCCCAAAACAAAAATGGCTTCGGTTGGCTTCACTGACTTTTCCTTTGAGGACCAACCGAAACCCAGCACTACGGCCACCGGGTGTCCTCACTTCCGCCTCGTCAGCCTGGGCCTCTCATTTGTCCGAGCGAGTACGGATCGTACGCCTCCGACTCGGAGCGGCTTCGGCGGCCGGGGCGGCGAGTCCCCGAGGCGGCGGGCGGGATGAACGCGGCGCACGGCGGAGCGGTGCGGACGCTACGGGTGCCGGGCCGCCACGGCTACGCCGCCGAGTTTTCCCCGTACCTGCCCGGCCGCCTGGCCTGCGCCGCCTCGCAGCACTACGGCATCGCGGGTGAGGCCAGACCGCGCCGCCGGGGCGGGGGCGGGTTCCAGCCGAGCCCCGGCTTCTCCCGGGCGTTGGAAAGCACTTCCGACAGTAGACAGTCCCTCAGTTGAACGCCAGGGGGAGCAGCGGAGCCGGCTGGTTCCCACTCTTTCCTTTGTCCAGAGTGGGGAGCTGGTCTGGAGACAGTGTCAGGTTGGGTGTTTTTTCTTCCAGTTACCGTGCAGAAGTAGCGTATGGAAGGTGCCTGGTGGCCCATGTACTTATTTCTTAAGACCGCGCCGATTTCCCCGACACACACCCCCAGGCACGTGCAGCCCTGGAGAGAGTGGGTTTAGCCTGTGCGGCCCCTCGGACCTACCTGACCCCGACCGACAGCTCTTGGAAGACGCTCTGCAGAGTCACCCCGTTACCTGTTAATTGGTCCACATTCCCCATCGTTTGCATTCGTGCTGTCGGTCCTAGATCGGATACCCCTGAGCAGAGGCTTCTTGTCTCCCCGCAGTTGCGTCATAAAGTTAATCAGGTTCTGCCCTCACCTTTTATTGTCTCAGGAATAATACATTTGGAAGCACATGTTTGGGGTTTAAGTCATCTCATTAACTAGATTGAAAGATGGGCTTCCATTCTTAATTTTTCTTTTAATTCATGTCCTAGCTATTATTTACACACTGAAGCTCTATGAAACAAGTCACTGCATAATGTCAGCTCTCCATACAGTTTTTGTTTGGTCCTGTAGCCGAAAAAATAATGTAATTTATGAAACCAAGAGGGAGAGAAGTACCGTGATTCCCCGAAAATAAGACCTAACAGGAAAATAAGCCCTAGCATGATTTTCAGGATGACATCTCCTGAACATAAGCCCTAATGCGTCTTTTGGAGCAAAACTTAATATAAGACCCGGTCTTAGTTTCGGGAAAACACGGTGTTTGCTTTCTTATATTTTCACCATTAGCTCTCAGTGCTTGCACATTCAGATTTACGATAATTGCCCACCAGGTTAGGTTGAAGACCCATGAGTTTGTGGAGATACTTTAAATACTTTTAAAAAACTTAAGAGTTGATAGTTAAAAAAAAAAATCAGTCGTGTTTAAATAGAAGAGTTATTTTTCTTTTCCCTTCAGTTCCTATAATAAATAAAACTTTTAAAATCTACTGGTCTCTGAATAAAATAATTCATCTTTGGTAGATAACTGATATATTGTGTTTAGCACTTTACCACCAAGTACGTGGTATTCTACCAGTACTTTGTTTTAAAATCCCATATTGAATGCATTTTAGATTTATTGGTGAGGCAATGTGTTGTAGTAGAGCAGAGTCCCTAGGATATGTAAGCCTGAGGTTTGTCACCTGTAAATAGGGACGGTAACACCCGTTTGGGAGGTTTGTGGGCCTGGCACCCTGCCTGGCCACAGAATATGAACTCTGGGATCTCTCTTCTCTGTTAGAGCTGTGTCTGGATTCCAAGCTTAGATGAGATGATAAGTTCAATATTTAATATAGAAAGACAGAAATGGAGAAAACAAACTAACCATTTTGTATACATGGTCTCAATAACTGTAGGAAGAAACTTGTGGTAATAAAATTAGGTACTCAGTGCTGGATCCCTCTTTGACCTTGGAAGGTTCCCCAGCAGGTTCAACAACATTACCTCAATTTTTTTTTCTCCATAGGCTGTGGAACTCTGTTAATATTGGATCAAAATGAATCTGGGCTTAGAATTTTTAGAAGGTAAGGTGACTCTAATTAGTTAACTTACATGTATTCTCTGTTTCTATTAAAGCCTTGGTAGAATTAGGTTGTGAATCTTTTTTATCGATAAAGTTTTTTTAATTTCTAAATTTGCAATATTAAAGAAACTTTAGCCTTTGCATAGTGTGGAATGTATTTTTGCCATTACGTTTGATCGTCATTTTTCTTCTAAAGCTCTTGTTTCAATGTCCGTTTATAAATTATCAAACTTAAACATAAAACAAAAATGAACTAGTTAGTATACTACTGTGTGATGTTTTTGTCCTTGCTGTCTTCTTAATGTAGTTTAGCTTTACTCATTCATTTTGTAGATTATCTAGTGCCTCTTTCCCTTTCTTTCCATGCATGTCTTGTCTGTATGACTGTTAGACTCATTAACACCTCCATCAGCATTAGTCAAAGGCAGAGAAAGGAAAGGAAATACCATCAGAAAGGAACTACCCACTCATAGCTCAGGTGAAAAATTTATGGGAAAAGTTGAAATTATTGGTCTGACTTAGTATTTTAGTGCTTGCTGGCCCCACTTATGAAACACAAAAAACAGTGAGCACCCAGGTGTGGCAGCATGCCCACGTATAAATAGTGCTTGCTGTATTTCTAGTTGGGAGACCTAATTTTTATCTAGCTTTGCAATTTTCTAGCTGTATGACCTGCGCTATTCTTTTAACCTCTCTGAACTTGTTTGTGCATAAAGGGCCTACTCATCTCTCATCGTTGTGAAGAGCATGTAAGGAAATATGTGTTAAAATGTTATACACTTAAAAAAAAACGTAAAATTATTATTATTTTAGGTTCAGTTGCCTATATAACTAGATTTTTCATTTTAACTTTTCTGGTGTAGCTTTGACTGGAATGATGGATTGTTTGACGTGACCTGGAGTGAGAACAATGAACATATCCTGGTCACCTGTAGTGGTGATGGCTCGCTGCAGGTGTGGGACACCGCCAAAGCCGCAGGGCCACTGCAAGTCTACAAGGAACACACTCAGGAGGTAGGAAGGGAACCTTTCTGAGCTTATGGTTTTCTTTGGATGAAATACATTTGGGAACGCAAACATGGGGCTATGTCTTCAGGGGACAAGTTTAAGCTTCAGTGTTTGTCGTACATGTTAGATGTCACTTCTTATTTGATTATTCAGACATAAAGTACCTCTTGGCCTAAGGAACTGGGAAAGAAGAAAAGGTCAGGCTTCTCATTAGTCAGTAAAAACGCCTCCAATAGTAAGCATAGTAGAGCCCCACTTCTTCCAGTGGGTCAGATCGCTTTCTTTACTGTGAGAATATGTCTGCCGTACTCTGCCTCAAGATAGACCTAGGCTGTCTTTTCACGAAGACGTCACAAAATTGCCTTTAGGTCATTAAGCTCCCTGAGGATTTCCAGAATATATTGGAGCAAGAACATCAAATACTGAGTATGAGACTGAGCTTACTGAAGAAATTTTAGGTGTAAATGTGGTTCATGTGTGTAGATAATGTGTGTGTGTAGCACAGAAAATAGTTTGGCCTTTAGTTATATTAAAATACACATGTATTTTTGATGGGAAGGACATTCTCTTTTGATGTTTTACCTTAAATGATCGTAAATTTTCCTTGAGGTAGCAATAGATCCTTCAAATGAAAACTTGCACATTTACTTTCAAATTTGTGTCTACCACAGCACATGGCCCATGGAAGGCCTTCAGTAAATGCGTGTCAGATGCAAGAATATTAGTCTTTTGTGATAAAAGATTAGTTTTGTGAGGATTCCAGACATCATTTAACAGATATAGCTGATAAAAATCAGTATTTTTAAGATTGTGACTGAAAATAATGGGAAAATTTAGTTCCTCTATTTTATTGTGAAGGCTTTTTGAATCATGTTTTCTGAATCACTGAGTAGTAAGACAGCTTTGGGAAGGAGGAAATTCAGTTTTAGGATGTTCAATGCAAGAATCTCTACAGAGGCATGTAAAAATTCAGACATTTTTTTGTGGTATCTTCATGATTTGTGCCATTTTCTTATATCACTTATAATTGACTTAATGTTTTTCTTTTATTTTTTAAAAGACATTTTTCTTCTCAAAAGTTTTCTTTTTTTCTTTTTCTTAAATCTTTGGTGCGTTGTATTGCTTATCTATGTGAATTCTAGGACTGTAACTAATGGATTAGAAAATATCTAATTATGTTAAATAGGATATATTGATTTAATGTTTTTCTTTAAATGAGATTTACATTGTTATTTCACTTATCCTAAAACAATTATATTCAAGAAACCGTGGAATTGATGGCTTAGTGTATACATTTATTAATTTTTAATGTATATTAAAATAAATATATAATGAATAAAATAAAATGTATGTACCAGTTAAAATCATCTCTTGTACAACCCTTGGTGTGTGTAATATCTTTTGGGAAATACTGTTCTAGAATGTTCCTCATGATGGTCTCTCAGTCTTCGTTTCAGTGAAATTGAATTTCACTATCTCATGTGATAACTTATTTGACTTTTAGATTGCTCTAATGGTTAGAAAATTACCCCCTTAAGCCAAGATCTATCTTTCATAGCAGCCAACTGTTGCTTCTAATACCTTTCTCTGAAGTGGTGAGACTTAAGTCCAGCCCCCCTTTTCTAGAAACTCTTGAAAAGAACTATCATGTCCCCTTTTAGTCTTCCCTCTTTCATACTGTTCTTTTGTAATTCCTTCAACCTATCTTCAGATTACATGGTCTCTACATTTTTTTTCACCCTCCTGGTGAACTCCTTTGCTTACTCCCATTTTTTTAATGTCTCATACCTAATTTATTCCAGAAAAGTGATAATTAGTACTGAGCTTTCTAAGATTTTGCCACCATAATCTTGAACCTCTAATTCTAATAATACTGCTTAACATTGGCTGTACATTTTCTTCAGCCATGTTTTAGTATTGGGTTACTTTGAATCCACTAGTAAAGAACCTTGATCTTTGTTGTTTGAACTGCTTTTAAACTATGTTTGTATCATTCTATAATTATGTAACTTGTTTTTTGAATTGAAGACATGCTTTGTTGTTATTTTTGGTCAGACTATTATTCTAGTCATTATCTTTTCAAATGGAATTTTTGATTAGCATTTGTATCAGTTAGGAAGCTTTGGCTATTAGTGTAATAGAAAACCCAACAAAAATGCATTCAACCATTAGAGTTTATTATTTCACATAACCCAGCATTTGGAGATGGACTGGATCTAGGCTTGGTTAATTCAGGACTTGATAAAATCAGATATCCAAGTTCCTCCTGCCTTTCCACTCTGCTATCCTTAGTAGGCTCTTTTCTTCCTGCGCTCCATATAGTTCCAGGTGTTATCTCATCTTTGAGGTCAAACAGCAAAAAAAGTAAATGTTCCTATCTAGGAATTTCTTATAAGATTGAGAAAAGCTTCCCTAAAGCCCCACAGCAGATTCCTCTTCATGTCTCAGTGGCTAGAAGAGCATCACATGCCCAGTCCCACCTTCACCTAAATAAAATTCACCCCTGGGATGAAGGAGGCACAGAGCTTTCCGTGAAGGACAAAATTAGGGTTCTCGGGGTAAGAAGTCGGCCATCACTCTGTGCCACATCATTACTTCTTGTCTTTCTCATGTCGTTAGTGAAAATCAAACGACACCAAGCAGGGTAATGAATAGAGAACTGTAGGAATCTCATAAAGGTCATCCTCCGTGAGATTGTAAAGAGAAAGACTGTCTGGTAATCAACTTAAAGCTCAGTGTTATAATACCACATATTTGGCATTTTTCATTAAAGAAAAATACAGCGTTTATTCAAAATTTGTCTCATACCAAATACTCAGAAACACTTAAAAGGATTTAAGGTCAAACAAGAGAATTTTGAAGAGCTAATAAATATTTGTTAAATGAAGTGAATGAACATAGCTGATTCCTATTTTTTTCCACCAATGTGTTCAGGTAAGCTGTATGATACAATAGAATAGCACACAATGGGTCATTTTCTCCTCTGGGACAGCATATAGAATAAGGATGAATAGCAAGCTTTCAGAATTCTGACTCTCTAACTTCCCTGCCTTGTGACGTTGGGCAAGTTACTTATTTTTCCTAAACCTTAGTATCTTCATTTGCAAAGTAGGATGATAGTGTCAGTGTCTTACTGTTGTTGTGAGATCTTAGAGCCAACACCAAATAAATATTGCCTATTATTATTATTATTATTATTATTATTATTATTTGCTCTTATAATCGGGTTAGAAAAACATGAAACATGAAAGAATCCTCCAGTTACTCATTTCACCACTCAATGACTGAGAAATGTCCTACAGTCAGTTTTCAGATAGATAAGTAGGTACTGAAGCAAGAATGAGAAATCCAAGACCTAGATATATTTTAGGCCTTGAGGAATGAAGGTCTTGGTGAAATGAAAAAAAATCATGGACATTATTTCTTTGAATAGCTTCTAAAATTAGCATCAAAGCAGAAATCAGAGTCTTCTCTGTATTGTTTAACTGGGGTCTGCAGAAGCCTTTATGTCTTTTGAGCCCCGTAAAATGCCTTTAGCTTAGACTACTGATGCATATATACTAGGAGTGGAAGAAGAGGAAAATGTTTAAAAGTTCAGCGAGAAGGAGAGAAAAACAAGAGGTGAGTTGGGAATTTTGTTTCTCTACTTCATGATTTACAGCATGTGCTGTTGAAAGTGAGTTAAAACTGACTTTAAAAATAACGTAGACTCAATGTTTATTTCAATATCTGGTTTTCAGTGTGCTTATTAACAATTTTTAAAAATAATTAAAATTTGTCTTCATTGTAAAATAGCAAGACTTGAACCATTTACTGAAAAATTTTAAAAGATATTTGATCCATTTCAAGTTTTTTGATCATTGCCTATAAAACCTTATCTGAACTAAGTATGCAACTAATTAGTATCTTGTTGTGGAGAAAATGTATTTAAGTATACATTTTATAGTAAAGATGTGCCATATGGTTAAGATCTTGCGTCTTTAAAAAAAGAATCAATTATTTACCCTTTTGATAATGATAGAAGCTGAAAAGTTTATAATGATGGGTGCCCATAAAAAATGTTAATGCAGAGTACAACTACTCATGTATTTAACACCAGTTCTCTTTACAAATGTATTTATGTTTAAATACATCTGCTTAACAGATTTTTCAACCAAATGGATATTTTTTCCTCTCTCCCTCCCATCTTCTCTCCCTTCGTTCCTTCTTAGTCTTTTTTATAAAAGCAAGGGCACAATTGAACTTGATATATATTTCCTTTTGCGTATTTAGTCAGGCTTAGTCATTCATTCTAGAGTAGATTATTACTGCATTAAGATATTATGATCATTTAAAATAGCACTTTAAAACTTTTCCCCCTCAAAATGTGATTGTAGAGAAAATAGTTTCTAATTATGTATCAGTTGAACCAATTTGGATTTTACTATCAATAGGATGTAATACTTCTTACCCGCTTTCAATCCTATGTTTTTAAAAGCATTCACTTGGTGGGGGGATCTTTGTTTAGTATTTCAAAGATTGAATTTTCATTGAAAGAGCTAGACTTCTCCAGACTGGTAGCACATGTTATCATGTTATGTGCCAGGCATGTGTGTGAGTTATTGAAAACGCAGGTGCTAATCTCTGGTAGTAATTCTGGGACATGCAAGAAAACCATTTAATAGAAGAATGTGATCAAGATGAAAAGAAATGTCTAGAAGGTACACAGAGAGCGGGAACCAAGGACTGTCACAAAAAAATTGCTACTTAAGCTGAGTCTTTGGCAATTAGGCATTTGCAAGGCAGCCCTTGCAAAAGGGGAAAGGGCATTTCTGATGGAAAAGATCTGCACAGGTACAGAGCTGTGAAAGAGTATGACATGTCGAAGAAACCGCAGCCTTTCGGTTTGGCTGGACTGTCGAGTGTGTGTGGAGGAATGGTGAGAAACGAGGCAGCAGAGGTGGATATGGGCCTGTCCTGCGGGGCCTGAAATACCTGGGTAGACAAGTGCTTGTCTTAATTCAGTGGTTTCCAAACTTTGCTACATACTAGAATCAGCTAAGGAGGTTTTAAAAATCTTCATGTCCAGGTCACAGTGTCTGGGCTTGGAGCCAGTACTATATAAAGATTCCCAGGCGATTCCAATGTGCAGCAATGTTTGGATGCCACGGCCTTAACTTAATAGGCATTCAATTCTACTGACATTCATATGTGTATTGTCCAATACTTTGAGGGTTATAGATTCAAAAGGTAGATTGTAAAAAATAATAAAAGGAGTGATTTGATTTACCTTACAGAGTTTTAACTCACAGTCTGTTTTATCTCAAAGCTTTGAAACTTTTTTGTAAAGAGGAGAAAATGATAGTTTTAAATAGATGGAAACTGTAATGGAATATATTTGGGTAGAGAATGACTTTCATGCCTGACTACTGATACTATCTTTGTGGTCTCTCTCATATACTCAGTGCAGGTCTCAAACACTATGCCTGTCTCTAAAGCAAGTTAAGGAGTGAATTATCGAGGAACTAGAACCCCATGTCTCCTATTTTAGAATCTATTAGGAAATATATAGAGAATTACGTGATTTTTTTTGATAATTTTTAATCATATGAAACTAGAAATTCATTTCAGTTTAGCTACAAGCCGATATCCTATGAATGAGTTTTTTTCATTTTTTTCTCTTTTTTTATTAGTTTCAGGTGTACAAAACAATGTAATAGACATTTATCATTTATACCCCTCACAAAACGATAATCCCTGCCCCAATCTACTACCCCTCTGACATTGCATACAGCCGTTACATTTCCACTGTCTCTATTCCTAATGCTGTATTTCACTTCTTGTGAAAAAAAACAAACATATATATGTGTATATATATGTACATATAATTATAGTTCATTCCTTATTATTCAGTTTCAGGTGTACGGTGCAGTGATCAGGCATCTACATCATCCCTGAGGGGGTCTCCCTAATAAGACAAGTGTCCATCGGATACCCTACAAAATCTTTACAACATTATTGATTACATTCCCCAAACTGACTTTAGTATCCTCATGGCAATCTTCTGGTTACTGACTGTGCTTTCTAATCCCCTCACCGTCTCCCTCAGCTCAACCCCCTCTCCCAACTAGCAACCCTCAGTTTTTCCTCTATATCTAGACTGTTTCTGATTAGTTCGTTCGTTTATTCTTTTCTTTAGATTCCACATATAAGTGAGATCATATGGTATTTGTCTTTCTTTGTCTGACTTATTTCACTTAGCATAATGTTCTCTAGGTTCATCCATATCGTTGCAAATGGTAAGATTTCATTCTTCTTTATGGCTGCGTAATACTCCATTGTATAAATGTGCCATAGTTTCTTAACCCAGTCGTCTACCGATGGGCATTTCAGTTGTTTCCATGTCTTGGCTATTGTGTATAGTGCTGCAATAAACATCGGGGTACATACATTTTTTTAGGGATAGTGTTTTGGATTTTTCTGGATAGATACTTGGGAGTGGAATTGCTGGGTCATAAGGTAGTTCCATTTCCAGTTTTTTGAGATGCCTCCATACTGTTTTCCATAGCGGCTGCACCAATCTGCAATCCCACCAATAGTGCACAAGCGTTCCCTTTTCTCCACATCCTCGCCAGCACTTGTTTGTTGATTTATTGATGATAGCTATTTTGACTGGGGTGAGGTGGTATCTCATTGTGGTTTTTATTTGCATTTCTCTGATGGTTAGTGAGGTTGAGCATTTTTTCATATGTCTGTTGGCCATCTGTATGTCCTCTTTAGAAAAATGTCTCTTCATGTCCTCTGCCCATTTTTTAATTGGGTGGTTTGTTTTTTTGGAGTTGAGTTGATTGAGTTTTTTATAAATTTGTGATATTAACCCCTTATCAGATATAACATTGACAAATATCTTCTCCCATTCAGTAGTATGCCTTTTTGTTTTATTGATGGTTTCCTTTGTTGTAAAACACTTTTTAGTTTGATGTAATCCCATATGTTTATTTTTTCTCTTGCTTCCATTGCTGAAGGTGATATATCAGTAAAAATATTTCTCTGGGTAATGTCTGTAAACTTTCTTCCTGTATTTTCTTCTAGGAGTTTTATGGTTTCAGATCTTACATTTAAGTCTTTAATCCATTTTGAATTTATTCTTGTATATGGTGGAAGGAGATGGTCTACCTTCATTTTTTTGCATGTGTCTGTCCAGGTTTCCCAGCACCATTTATCGAATAGACTGTCTTCACCCCAATGTAAATTCTTGCTTCCATTGTCATAGATTAAATGACCATATAGGCATGGATTTATTTCTGGGCTCTCTATTCTGTTCCATTGATCTATGTGCCTATTTTTATGCCAGTACCATGCTGTTTTGATTACTGTAGCCTTGTAGTATAATTTGAGGTCAGGTATCGTTATACCTCCCACTTTGTTCTTATTTCTCAAGATTGCCAAGGCTATCTGGGGTCTTTTATGGTTCCATAAACATTTTGGGATAATATGTTTTATTTCTGTGAAAAATGTCCTTGGTAGTTTGATAGGAATTGCACTGAATCTGCATATTGTCTTAGGCGGTATGGACATTTTTAACTATATTAATTCTTCCTATCAATGAGCATTGTATGTGTTTCCATCTATTTGTATGTTCTTTAATTTCTCTCTTCAGTGTCTTATAATTTTCTGAGTACAGGTCTTTTATTTCTTTGGTTAAATTTATTCCTAGGTATTTTATAGTCTTTGAAGCAATTGTAAATGGGACTGTTTTCTTAATTTCTCCTTCTGATATTTTATTGTTGGTGTATAAAAATGAACTGATTTCTGAATATTAATTTTGTATCTTGCTACTTTACTTAATTCATGAATGAATTGGCAGAACTATTTAAATATTTTATGTAAGACAGGGAGGAATACAAGCATACATATTCAAATATATTTATATAATGTATTATAAATACATATAGTTCACATATTTTTTTCAAAAAGAAACAATGGAAAGATAATTTGAAAGCTAATAAAAATGGTTACTGTTAAAGAGTGTGAAGAAGAAAGCAGGGGAGAGGAGATAAAGATGGAAACAAGATTTCTCCAAATATATTTTGTATTATAGTTTTAACCTTGGAGCAATTGAAATATTTTAAATAATTAAAAATCACAATTTAAGTAAAAAGAAAAAATCTATTGCAGAAAATTAAAAACAAACAAATTAATTTAGTGGTATATCAAATGGTGTCATAACCAGGCATTGAAATTAATTATTTCAAGTCACTTTAAAAACACAGTATTATAATTGTACATACCAAATGGGATATGTCTGATAATCAAAAAGAACAAAGAAGTTTTAAACTGCATTCAGAAAAATTCGTATTGTTATTTGGAAACTCTCTATTGTATGTTAAAGCACATCAGTAATTATGTCATTAGAAACCAAAAGTTTCAATGTAAGGGAAAAGTGATACAACGATAAAGAAGTTAAAGAGAAACATTTAATCGTGAAATTGAATGGGAAATATCCGCATAGACTCATGAATTATTTTTGTCTGTCTAAAAAAAAGTACGTATCTCCTAGTTCTTTGGATAGTAAAGACCAAGAAGCAATGACCACTTGGTCTCAGTGAATATCCTTAGAGCCCAGATTACTGCCTCTAAATACTATTTCCCGCTAAAAGGAACGGAAATCTTTGGAGAAGTAGTCAAGTCCAGGACTGGGAAGGAAACAGATAAAATCAATCCAAGATATCTTCTGGTGTCAGAAAGCTATGAAAGGCCACTGGGATCATGTATCATGTCAAAAGTTTAAAAGAGACAACCTGAAGAGGCCCTCATTGGCCAATCATGGGACAATTTGAACATTATAAAGAATGACAGCAGTGTATTGAAACACTATACACACAAAAAGCCACACACTTACATACATATTTTCACGCATTAAAACAACAACAACAACAACAACAAAAACTGGTCACCATTGAAGATTACCAGGACAACTGACTCCTTCTGAAAATTGATAAATCAAGGTAAAGAATCAAGGCATTTATCCTGCCTTTCCTGTATGATTGTTATCATGGAGGAATCAAATAGTTGATGTGGAAAAAAATTCTTATTAACAGAATTCCTGCTAATAAATGCACAAGGAATAACAGAATTAGAAAATGACCATTTAGTAGCACCTAATGAAACAATGACTAGGCAAGGTCATCCATGGATGCTAAAACCATTAATTTAAAACTAATGCATCTTCTGAACAATTTTAGGATCACTAAAATTAGGTCAACCAGAAATGATACACCTCCTAATAGAATAGGAAGCTAAAAAAAGATTGAACTGAATCTAATCAAGCCCCTAGATCTAACTTCAATTTAAAGGAAATAGGAAGGGTAGAAGAAAAAGTTAAACACGACCATGACAAAACAATTAGCCAAGTCCAGGACGTAGAAAATTCTACAGGATCATTAACTTTGTTTCTTCAAGAAATAAATGTCATGGGTAAAGATGGGTAGGAAAAGCAAGGTGAGGAAGAGGACTTTCCTAGATTAGAAGAAACTTAAGAGACATTACACCTAAGTGTAAAATGTGAATTTTGTTTGGATCCTGATTCAAAGTAACTATAAAAAGACATTTTTGAGGCAATCGGGGCTATATAAATATGTACTGAGTATTAGAGGATATTAAGGAACTTGTTAATCTTGTTAGGTGTGAAAATGGTCTTGTGTTTATGTAAAAGCAAACAAACAAAAACCCTTATCTACTGCAGTATTTATGAGTGAAATGGTCTGACCTTAAAATACTCCAGCAGTCAGTCAATCAGTGAATAATGGAACAGATAAAACAAGATGAGCAAAATGTTGGTTAATAATAGGTGTATGATGGATACCTGGGGATTTATTATGCTGTTTTCTTACATTTGTACACATTTAAAAATTTTTAACGTGAAAAATTTTAAAAAATTGGTTCACATTAAAAGAAGTATGTAACCCTTTCTAATCATTCAGTAATTAAAAGTCAGTGTCCCTTTTCTTTGTATTGATACAGATAAGTATGAACATTCCGGACATAGTTTTTATTTGGTGACTTTTAATTAAATAGAACAACTTAAAAAGGGCAACACTATACAGTAGATTAAAAATGAGCTCTTTGGGAATTGGTTTCAGTAATAAAATTTGTACTCTCAAACTGTGGTTTTGATGAAGTTCAGATTTCATAAAGCAGCACAAAATATTGTTCAGTAGGTTTTTTTTTTGGTTTTTTTTTGCAGTCTCTCAATGTTCTTCACCACTGCCAAGAATAATTTCATAAGATAGGCCTTTAGAGGACCCTGCTTTTAAAGCATAGCTGCGTATCTTTCTTCTTCTTCATACTTAATTTGACCATTTGCCGTGTCTACTGTTTAAATGGGAGTGGAGGGGGAAATTGGGAATAGGGAAATGGAAGAGTGGACTAATGTGAGATGGGCTTTCCATTCAGATTGGTTTCTCTGCCCCTTCATTCATTCCTGAAAAGACTGTGATTAACTCGACTATGCAAAGGACTGTACTAGGCCTAGTGTGTGGGAGGTGAACAAGTCGGGCAGGTCCTTGCCCTTCTGGAGTGCTTGTCCTCTAGGGGAGCGAGACTTAGGCTGCTCGTTATCATTTACAGTGTAGCAAGGGCTGTGAATGTACCGAGTGCTGCAAGAGAGGAGGACCTTGTCTGGGGAAGGGACAGGGAGAGCATCCTTTAGTCTGATGGGAGAGTAGGAATTGACTCTTCAGATGGAGAGGTCAGCGGAATATGCTTAGAAGCAAAGGGAGGTACACGCTTGGAGGGGAAGGATTGAGTCTGTGTGCCCAGAAGTTAGCGTTTTGGCTCTTATTTAAGGTCAGTGGAAAGACATTGAAGATTGAAAATAATTTACTATGAAATATTTCATGCATATAAAATATATGTAAGATGTAAGAATATATAATGAACACTCATTGTCTAGCTGAAGAAATAAAACATTACCTATACCGTTGGAGCCCCTGGTTACTGATTCTGTCCTTCCTCTGTCTCCTTTTTTCTGATTCTATCCTTTTCCCTTCTTTTCTCCGTTCTTCCTCCGTTCTTCCCAGGAGCAATCACTATCCTGAATTTTCTGTTTATATGGTTTTTGTTTTTCCTTTTAGTTTTATTACGTATGTATGCGTCCGAAGCCATGCACAGTTTTGCATGGTTTTGACCCTTGGATAATCAGCAATAGTATGAATGAATCTCAGAGCTAAGTGAGGATGGTAAGTTACAGGGGCCATAGTGTGAAACCGCTGAAGGGCTTTCTGCAGGGGAGTGACATGAATTTGTGTTTTATAAAAGTTATTTATTTATTTATTTTTCGCAGAGTAGATAATGGATTAGAGGTGAACGAGAAGGGATGGGGAGAGCAGTTAAAAGGCTGCTGTTATCTAGGTGGTAGCTTGTGGTCGATGGTTGTAGCCTCTCAAGAGAAATTATATACAAAGTTGTAACCACGGCCCTTTGGGATCTTGTCCTTCTTAACTATTTGATCTTTCTGTTCCTCTAAACATGACAGTCTTGTTTTGTGCGTCAAGGTCTTTCCCTGTTCTACCGGAAGCCTTTCCTCTCAAATCTGCAGAGTTCTTTTCCTGCACTCAGGTCTCTCTCTGCTCAGAGGTCTTTCCTGACCACTCTATGGAAGTGACCTCCTGCCCTTGTCATTGTTTTCTAGTCTCCTTACTTTGCTTTCTTGCTTTATAATTTTTTAAAAATCAAAACCTGAAGTTATGTATTTATTTACTTACAGCCTGTCTTCCCCTGGGAAAATATAAGGTCAAAGCAAACAAATACGTAAATACATAAATAAACAAATAAGATCCATGAGGGCTGGGACTTCATCTATCTTTTCTAACATTGTATATCCCCTCCCCCCAAACCTTATACATAGTAGATGCTTAATAAATATTTGTTGAATAGATAGATTAGTGAATTAATTTGCAGTTGGGATCATGGAATCCAGTGATGCCTTTTCAGTTGTCTTCCAAACATCTCCTGGCTGTAAACTTTTTTCAGAGCTTGAGGTTAATGCCCAAACCCTGTTCCTATGAGACATTTCCATTTGCTATCTTGCTGTCATCTCAAACTCAGTGTGTCTAAAATTACACATTATCTTCCTTCCTCCAGTCTTCCTGTTTTGTTCTTGCCACCATCATTGGCAGTCCCCAGGCACAAAACCTCAGCGTTATCTTGCAGTGTTCCTTCGTCCTGATCTCGACGCCACTTTCTGTGCCCATATATGTCTTTGGGGAATTTCTGGTTGGTGTTGGCACCCCTGCTTCCTGCTGTTGCCATGAGAGCCAGCTCTCCCTCAGGGCCCTGCTTGACTACTTCTCTCCTGGGCATCAAGCTGAATTTTCCATCCCAGCACGCTTTTTGTATGTATGTCTATAGTTTTCTTTTTTTAAACATTGTATCCGGGCTTGAACTGTTAGTTACTTTCCCATGTCCTTATGTTTTAGGACAGCAAAGCAAATAAAGCATTCGTTGATTGAGTCACCTTTATTTCATTCTTTATTATTCCATTTTTAACCTCATCATGTGTGTCCTATCCTTAGTTTTGTCTTAGAGCCCTGATGCCTGCCACGTTGTTGTGTGTCAGATAGGACAGCTGGCACAATGCTGCCATCAGCGCAGCTTTCTTACCTCCTGTCTCTTGTTCTCATTAGGGTTGGGTTCTCGCTGAGCCTATGGAGGCTCTTGCCATTTTAAATGGTCGGAAGTCATGAAATTTCAAGTCCTGTGTTATGCTGGAAATGTGTAGGGGCAGTGGCATCTGAGCTCATGATGGTAGTTATATTCAGTTACCCTCTAAAAGGAAAACAGTGGCTCTTTCTAACTTAGCAGTGATACAGGTTGTAAAGATAAGTTTGGAGGGTTAAATTCTTTTAACTCCCATGTATAGAGTGCCTCTTATATTGCAATGAATATCGACGTGCAAGATGATTTTGCTTAGAGGGGTCTTCCAAAATCTAGCAGATTTGGCAATCATTCAACATAAATTTTAGTAAAATATGTAAATGTTGAATTAGAAGTGGGTACAAGATGATGGAGTGCACAGAAGGAAGCACCTAACTCTTTGAGGGATTCGTAGGAAAGGCTTATTTCATGAAGGACATAATGGGGCCACATCTGGATAGGTGAGCAGGCGTTCACCAGGTGGGCAGAGACTTTGAGTGCTTGGAAACAGATTAATTCAAGACAACAAAATGAAATGAATTTGGGCCCAAATGTAGCTCTGGGGAAGGCCATACCAACAAAGGCAGGACTTTATTTCCTTAATATTTATAATCGCCTAGGTTCAGATTTCAGCTAGCTTTGGGAATTTAGACGTTACTTAACCTCTTTGGGCCTTGATAGAGTATCTATTTCATAGAAGTGAGGATTAAATGAGATAAAATACATAAAGTGCTTATGACAATATCTGGCACACAGTAAGTGCTCAATAAAGATTTGCTATTGTGGTTATTTTTGACTGCTCACATCAGCTCAGAGCAGGGGTTGCCAAACTACTGCATATGTCTCGGCCAAAGCCAAACACAACCTGCTGTCTGATTTGTAAATAAAGTTTTATTGGCACACAGCCATACCCATGCATTAAGTATCATCTGTGGGTACTTTTGTGTTCTACAAGACTGAGTTTAGCCAAGCAGTTGTGACAAAGATCACATGGCCCATAAACCTAAAATATTTTTATGGCCCTTGACAGAAGAAATTTGCCATACCCTGACCTAGAGAATAAAATCAAACTCTTCAGCTCTCAAGGTCTTCAGTGATTGCTTCCAAACCTATCTTTTTCCATCCATAACAGGTAGCTGTAGCAGCTCTTTGGTGTTGCTGCCCTCTCTGTATAGTTTATGAGCTGTTCCCTGTTGCTGGATTGAAGTTTCTTTAATGTTCCAACTGCTTTTCTCTCATTTGGATATGGGCAGCAGCAGGGCAAGGACTAGGGTGAGGTAGGTTAGGTACTCGCCTTGGGTACACAGTTTAAGGGACCCCCTAAAAACTCAGTAGTCAAAACAATCTCTTAATGCAATAGTTTTAAAAAGTCAAAATTAATGCAAAAATATCTGTGATTAACAAAATATTAGAGTTTAAAATAAAGATAGGATCAGTTTTAGTGTTTTTTTGTTTGTTTGTGTTTTACTCAGGCTTCAACATGGCTTAGTTTAGCACCAGGCAGCCAAGAGTAGGTAACCCATACTTAAGCCACAACAAACCCCCAGACACTCGTACTTTCTACATAAATATAATAAAGAGTGTTTAGATACAAAATAATCTGCCAGTCACATTTAATGATACACATTCAGATCCACGTTAGGACTACTTTCATAAAGTATAGTTAGGCACATATTTTGTTGAATTTAGTTTATCCTAGTGATCGGTATATAATCTGTTGTATAAAATGACAGTGAAAATATTTCCATAAGTTTTCAAATGGTTCACTGCGAGCAGTGAAGCATAGATTAGAACAGCAGCGTTCAGTAACTAAGGCTGTTTACCAAGAGATCTGAAAGGATCACCTGGTTCCTATAAGCTTTTCCAAGAAAGGCCAGATAGGGACAGTAATTGAATTTTAATGCTTTCTGATAAACATTGACCCAGCAAGCTTTTTGAAATGACTAACTTTCTAATCTGCTTTGACATTTCTTCAGGGTGCTGCAAACAGTGATTTGTTGGTATGTTCAAAATATGTATAATTTGTTTTAGTGAAGAAGGTTTGGAAATATTTTGTAGAATTCTATTGAAGTACAATCTGTAAGGAATAAGTCTGGAGGAATGGACAAAATGACCTTTCCATTTCTCGGACACCATGTTGAGATTTGTAGAACTTTATTTTTGATGTTTGAGCAAAGTGAATTAATTGTTATAACTGGCTATCACTGTAATAGAGATAAAATGTAATACCGAACTTGATGCTCTTTTGCTTTCTAGATGACAATTTTAATTACTTTTAGGTGTATAGTGTTGATTGGAGCCAAACCAGAGGCGAACAGCTTGTGGTGTCTGGTTCATGGGATCAAACTGTCAAACTGGTATGTGGCCATTGCTGTATTTAAAAGCAAATATTCCATTCCCCAAAGCTTCCACTGATTTTTTCCTTTTCTAGAACATTCTTTTGTAGCTTTTTAATTAGATAGCTAATTTTCTTTTCAAAAAACTGTATTAAAGCATTTATTATAATTTAAAATTTTTAATCTTTTGGTTGTAAACTAATAATTAGCTGAGCATCGATTACTTTGGCCCCTTAAGCACCATCTTGCTTTTTATAAACATAGACTTTAAGAAATCCTTGACATACGTATGCATATTGTGTGTGTGTATATATGTATAAATACATCTATACTATATACTGTATATATAAAACGTGCATTTGAATTTTCCTCTCAGTAATTGATCTATTCATTTATTCGTAGTGGGATCCAACTGTGGGAAAGTCTCTGTGCACCTTTAGAGGCCATGAAAGTGTCATTTATAGCACCATCTGGTCTCCCCACATCCCTGGTTGCTTTGCTTCAGCCTCAGGTAAATAATTGGCTATTTTCCGAAAGCCTTGCTTGTAGTGAATGGTGGCCTTGCTTTCCCCAGTAGGTGGCGCTGTGCACCTTAGATTTCGAGGAAAAGAAACCTAAAAAATATATATATATATTTGTGCTTTTTCGACGGTTTCATTCTTTACCAACCTCTAGACAAGAATTAGCCACACTTGAATTACTTTTTGATGATGTTAAGCATTTGACTTAACATGTTTCTCTTTGATGAGGTAAGAGGCGTGGGACAAAGAGCAAGTGAGGGCTTTGTCATCTGTCACTCCTTAATGTTTCCTTTACCTTCCTTTTAGGAATATTCTTTGTAATTCATTGCCACTAAGCCATAGCAGAGATTTTTTTTTGTCTGATCTTTTTTCTGACTGTTTGCTTTAGATTTATGTCAGCAGTTCTAAGGCAAAGTAGATACTTACATTTATATGTCTCTGTCTTTTTTGTTTTGTTTTGGTAGAGAAAAGTCATTTTATCGAAATTTAATAATTGTACTGTTTGCATAAAGATTTACAAATTTGGTTTGTGGGCCAATTGATAAATGCTATAAAACCTGCACAGTCTAACTTACATGGAAGTTATAGGGACACATTGCTCAGCCTCTCTGCAGTGCCTTTTAAAGCAGCGTAGTCTACCTGCCAAACGGCCGGTTACATAGCTCTCCTGTCTTCACTTGTCCTGAGCTGCTCTGCAATGCCTGTTCCCTGGCCATCTGGCTGTTTGCCTTCTTCTCCTCACACCCCTTCAACTCTGCCCTCACAGCTTTTGTACTTTCATCCTTTATCTTTTCTTTGCATCAGCCTAGCTTTTCTCTCTTCTGTTGTTCTGATTTTACTTGAAGAAGTTCAGTGGCAGGGTCTTCCCAGAGGGTGACAGGAGGAGAAGCTGAGACAGCAATGCTACCTTTTGCCCAGGTTTAGAAGGTAGGCTTGTTCTTCACAGCGAGAAAAGTAAATTGAAAGGCATTTGGAGTTATAGTTCATGTGGTTAAGCATATGGAATATCAATTCTTAATGACATTATAGTATCTGCCACACCATTATTTTCATAATGTGAATTAGATAGAACACAACTATTAATGAACAAATATAGGTGGTCCTAGGCAGGTTACAACTGGTTATAAATCCTTCAAAATGGGGAACCAGACTAGGTTGTTTTACTAACCACTGAGCTGCTTTGCTTAAATGGTTTTATCCTTGGTTTGTTTATCAGAACAAAGTTTGCTAAGTCTGTGTAACAGTTATAAGAATGTGTAACATCCTAATTAATCATAAATATTTGTGGTGATTGACAAAATAAGATCATCACTTTTTAGTTTTTACTTTTATAACTTCCAAAATATAAATTTATAAAGAAAAACAAAAATGGTATGCCAGATAATCCCTATTCTAACAATACATCGTAAGGATGTTTAAACAACACAGAAACATACCAAGTAAAAAAGTAAAAGCCTCCTCTCCCCACTCCTATATAACCACTGTTAACATTTTATTGTATTCCTCCATAAAAGTTATTTTGCTTATTCCAGAGTATATGGTACAAAAAATTTAAAGTATTAATGGGGAATATTCTTGAGGAAAAAGTCAGATGTTTTCAAAGGCCAAAGGTGCTGAGCAATGTGAGATTTTACAGGCATGTAGCTATAAAACCTTTGTTGTTGTTGAAATTATACAGGAAAATAACTTTGTGATTGTGAGTCACGAAATACCCTATCCCACATTCTTCTTCCCCATTGAAAACATTGTTTTTAAAAAGCAGTTTTTGATTGTGGAGATTTTTTAGTAGCTTTAATCCAGAATTATAGCTGAATTGAGTAAATCATGCCACCATTCAGAAAGAGTTCTTAGACTGTAATTTTGAATAAACTTGATAGAAAACAATGCCCATTAATTATACATTATTAATTATATTATAAATTTATATATTTAAATTTGAGAAGTTAAAACAAATATAAAATAGAAAAAGAAGTACATGTTTCTTTTAGTGGATCTATCACCAATAAACATTTGGCTAAGGAAAATTTTCTGAATATTTTGATTCCTAAAAAGTATGACTTTAATACATATTGCTTCATTTTCCTTTTAGATGATTTGCGTAATGTATTGCATGCCATTAAAGCTGTAACAAATGTAGGAATAAAACAAAGGTGAACAATTTAGTTGGCACACGCAAGGTCGGAGCTGCTCTCCCAGACTGCCTGCTTGAGTCACTCTCACCCTGCTTCTTCAGACACGTGATAGGCAGGATAAGCCGAGATCTGCTCACAGTATTCCAGAATGAGACATTAGGTGGTTTGGGAGTGTGTGCATACATATAGCCTATATGATACTCATTTTCAAGTGTGTTTATTACAGAGCAGCAAATAAACAGATGCACCTCCTCAGTCTTTTAAATATTGGCAATTTGATGCATGAAAAATATCTAACTGTTGTTTTGATTTGCATATTTGATTACTAAGGAGAGTGAAGACTGATATATCAGTTGGCCGCCATAATTCTCCTTTTGTAAGTTACATGTTTATATCTTTGGCCCATTTTTCTTTTGGGAGATATTTGTTGTTTTTCTGTATTGATATATGAGCTCTTTTTATATTTAGGTATTAGTCCTCTGTATCCCAGTGTTTTGTTTGTTTGTTTCTTTTTTTTTTTTTTTTTACCTTTTAACCTATTTAATTAATTTCTTACTGTAAAAAGTTTTAATTTTTTTAGTAGTCAAAACTATCAATTTTTTCTGGCTTTTATTTAAGATGAATAAGGAATTGGCTCATTGAAAAGTAGGGGGCTTTGGGTGCCACGAGAACATTCCAGGCCTAGAAAATAGGATGTTCAAAAGTAAGAACTTGATGCATTTGAAAAATGGAAAGAAAGCCAGGTAGAGTATTGCTTAAGAGGAAAGGGAGTAAAAGTGAGGTCCGGGTAGCAGACAGGGACCCAGATCATGCCTTGTGGGCTGAATTCAAGATTTTGGATTTTGTCCCATGGACAGTGGAAAGAGGTTTAAGCAAGGGAGTGATATGACTAGGCTTGCGTTTAAAAAAAAACTCATTCTGGCTGTTGTGTAGAGAATAGCTTGGAGGTGAGCAAGAGTGGGCACAGGGAGAACAATTAGAAGAGACGGAAGCATGGATGAGGATAGTGGCAGAAGGTCTGGAACAAAGCAGGCTGATTTGAGTGGTATTTAAAGATGATTTTATAAGATGTGGAAGAGGTTAGAATTTGTCTTAGGTTCCTGGGAAGGACAGATTCGTGGATGGGGGTGTCAACTGAGATAAATATGTTTGACAGAGAAGATCTCGAGTTTTGTTTTGGAACACGTTGAGCCTGTGGGACACATGTGTGGGGTTGTTAATGAGCAGGTTGAACTGGGAGCTGAGAGGTTTGGCCTTGTGAATAAAAATTATGTCATTGGCTCCTAAATGATAGCTAAAGCCATTGCAGTAAATCAGAGCACCCAGGACAGACTAATGAAAAGAAACCTTAGACTAGAGCACAGGTTGGTAAACAGTATTTTCAATTCGCGGTTGGGAACCCACGGATGCGAAGGGTGACAGCATGCATTGGTCTACACCATTTTATATAAAGGACGTGAGCATCCAGGGATTCTGGAATCCTGGGGCATGAGGGTCCTGGAACTGATCCCTGCAGATGCCAAGGGACAACTATAGTGAAGTTTTTAGGGAGTCAGAAGTTATGCACGGATTTTCGACTATAGGGAATTGACTCCCCTCTTCCCTGAGTTCATCGTTCAAGGGTCAGCAGAAATGCCCTCAGATCAACATGACCCACACACAATTTTTGTAAATAAAGTTTTATTGCAACAGACACGCCCTTTCATTCACAAACTACCTATGGCCGCTTGCACGCTATAGTGGCAGAGTGGCGTAGTTATGAGGAGACCAAATGGCCCTAAGAGCCAAAAATACTTACTGTTGGGCCCTTTACAGAAAATGTTTGCTGGTACAGAACCTTGAGGAGAGATAAAGAAATGGAAGGTCTTTCAGTTGATTAAGGGAAGACCGAAGACAATAGCTATAGGAAGAGGTAGAGTGCTTGTAACATTGCTCCTCATTTAATTATCCAACATCCAAAGACAGGCAGTTGGTAGCATAATTGTTCCTTTCTTGCTAATGAGTTATATCAATGCCTTGGGTTGTTGAATTATGTTGAGTGACTTTCATAAGAAATATGATGTCACAGAAGTCCTTTTCACTTGTTTTTTATTGAGAGATAATTGACATAATATATTCATATCAGGTATACAACATAATTATTCAATATTTGGATATGCATATTTTGAAATGATTACCACAATAAGTCTAGTTAACCACCATCACCACAGTTAGAATTTTTTTAATGAGACCTTTTAAGATCTATTCTCAGCAACTTTCAAGTAAACAGTAGTATTATTAACTATGGTTACCATGCTGTACGTTATGTCTGCGTGACTTATTTTATAACTTGAAATTTGTACCTTTTAACCACCTTTGCCTATGAAAGCCCACCCCCCCACACTCCCACCTCTGGCAACCACTGATCTGTTCTCTGTAGCAATATGGGTGTTTTTTAATTCCACATATAAGTGAGGTCATAGGGTATTTGTCTTTTGTTTATTCTTTTTAATTCTAAAAATTAAAAATGACCAAATGTCCCTAAATTCTTTTAAGTATTGTTAGGCTGAAGACACTCAGAAGTGGAAACCTTCAGGTAAATGGTGCACAGAGAAGCATGTCCATTTAGATTAAGCAAGTTTTTGGATCTAAGATGATAGTGAATAATAGTAACTTCTGTATATGGAGGTGCATTTAATTTTTAAAAGTTTTGTTCACTGATTGAAGTTAACAGCATTGCTGTCTAGAATAAAGAGTGGTGCACTCCATTAACTTATAAAATTATTACTGTTTTTTTTAAAAACTTGTAAGTTGTCATGGTTTTTTTATCCATAATCTGAATTAAATCTTTTTCAAAATATCAAGGCTTTTGGGATGGGACAAGTAATACATTTTCCTTGTCACATTTCCTTTTCCAAGCCTAAATTTCTTCTTTGATCTTTTTTTTCTCTGTGATGCAGCTGATCATAAGGCCAGATGTATATTAAGTAAATGATAACAGTAACACATTTAATTTGAATTAACTCTTTAGCCTAACTTCAGTTAATCATCTTTTATGCTTCTACTTTAGTGTAAATTCTAATGAGTTTCATGCTCATAGTGAATCACATCTGTAAGGTGACCACAATTTTATGTAATGGTTACAATTTTCATAATTTTACTATTAGTGAAAAGCCCTAACATAGAATTAATACAGTTGAATTAAAATCCTCTTGAAGATGTGAATTAGATTGATATTAGCATAAGTTTTTTAGGGTTGGCATGCCCTTTGACCTTAGATCCTACAGTTTCAAAAGAGTCATTTCAAACCCTGGATGGAATTAGTGGGATAGAATAGATTCACCTTCAATGAACTGAAAATGCTTCCCTTCTAGTGA
Source organism: Rhinolophus hipposideros (assembly GCF_964194185.1). Lineage (NCBI taxonomy): Eukaryota > Metazoa > Chordata > Mammalia > Chiroptera > Rhinolophidae > Rhinolophus > Rhinolophus hipposideros. Next base: position 25,388,684 of record NC_138049.1, on the reverse strand, counting down.
AACAGTGGAAGCATGTCTCCTGGCCTCTCTAACTGGCATCATTCATAATAAACCAGAGTTAATAATGGGGATAATTTTACATATTTGCAAAGTATTAGTAAATAAAACTCCTTGAACTACTGATAGATTTCTAAAAATTTCTTTACCTTACCATTATATGTAATTTGTTCACTTATATTATTATTTAAGTTCTAAAATTGTTTTCATTTACTTTTAATCATTGTTCTTTTTATGCCCACGACCAAGCGTAAAATTCGACAGTGACAAAATCATGAACTAATACAGCTGCATTTAATGTCAGCTAGGATTGTGTATATTAGCCCTTTATTTGGGCTGAGGCACACACACTTCTTCCTCTTCCATTGGCCCTTTGTGTAGCATGGTATACATAATATTGACTCTGGGTGTTGTACGTAGAGTGTTCAGTGTATGAAACTCTATAGCAGAAGAAGCAGAAGAAGATGAATTATGTGTAGAGAGTTAGCAATATAATCATGAAACTTAACTTTTAAAACTATATGTGTATTTTAAATAGGTAGTGTATAAAAAGTCTTTTCTCAACAGAATGATCATTTGCTTTACTAGAGAAAAAGGCCATTATGACATTACTTTCACGTGTTAAATTGGAAATGAATATAAATAGTGGTCATATCAGCCAGGACTTCTTTAGTTGAAATTAAAGAAATTCGGACCCAAACTGCTTTCAGGCAGAAGATAATTGATTTGCTGACATAGTTTACAAGCCCAGAATTAGAGCTAGCTTTATAAGGATGGCTGGATACCTGGCTCCCAGGATATTCTTGCCATGTCTTTTGTTCTGTCTTCTGTTGCGTTGGTTTCAGTATCAGGTACCAGGTGACAACAAAATGGCAGTAGCTTCAGCCCTCACATCCTGTCTGGTTTCTGTCCGGTAGGAAAAAGTGAGAAGTTCTCGGACATCTAGGAAAGTTTTATTTTCTCTCATTGGCTCTGAATGGTCCATGTGGATGTTCCTAAACGAATCCCCTTGCTTGGGAGAGGACATGCAATGTGCTGGTTGGCTTCGGGGCCGCTTAGCTCCTGCAGTTGGGAATGGGAAATGGGGAGGGTGGTACCCAAACTACACACACACGGAATGGAAGTAGATGGATACATTCTAGGGGGCCGATATTCACTAAAATGGCTGCTCATTCAAGGCTTAAAATAAATCAGAGGGGATTTGATGAAAATCAAGCACTGGACCAGTGAGCTGTTAAAATGTGTTTCCTTTAAAAAAAAAAAGTTTCCTTAAAAAAAAAACTTTCAAAGTTGCAGGGTATTTGCAAATCTGGAACTACATTTATCACTAGCTAAGTTAAAACAGACCAAATGGGGGAGTTTTTAGAAGTTTAGACCTAGATTTACCTTTCATCGCAGAGTCCTTGAAGGACATTGCCTTCTGTCTAGTTGATGGTAGTTGTATTAGTACAGAATTCATATTTCTAAGTTATATGAGCTAGAAGGGAAGCATATTTGAGCTCTTTACAGAAAGAGGATTAATCTGAAGTAAATTTTCTTTTGAACCATGAAAACTAAATTACTACTATTACAGACTCCACATAATTGTATAAATGATAGCCAGGCCTGAATGTGTGGGATCTAGTCATTAAAAAAAAAACACACCTCATTTCTACTCTAAGAAAAAAGTCATATTACATCTGATAGGCATCTGGTATTTCAGTTAAATTGGATTATTTGGACCCAGTACGTATCCTTTTGCTACTCGGTTAACAGTTTCAGCCATGGTGTTTACACTCATTTCCCCTAACCCCACTTCCTCTTACCTCTTGCAGTTTGAGATGAGACTTAGCAGCAGCCAGCACTTTCTCCTCGGTATTGTACGTTTAAATTTATTTGTTCTGCTGCCAGTGGCAGGTCTATAACTGATAGGAGAAGCTGGTCATTCAGGTGAGTCTTTGGCACCATCACAGGCCCCTGATAAACGTCTGGCTAACAATGAAAGGCCAGTTGTCTGGAAAATATGATTTAAAAAACATAAATACTGATGTCCTAGTGGCTCAAAGAGTTGAGTGAGTCATTGTGCCATTTGGCCAGAAGGTCTCTCTCCTACGTGGAAAACAGTGATGAGGGTGAAGTGCCAAATGTGTGCAGCAGGAGCAACTGTCAAGGAAGTGGAATCCTTAGCTCCTACAGAGCAGCTCTCAGTGTTCTGTGCCCTTTTAATTAACTGCAAGAGGGGACCAGTGAAGGTGCGTTTTTGTTTTTGTTTTTTTAAATGTCGCCTCAACATGATGATGAAGAACCAAAATATTGTTCCAGAGAAATTTAGAATAAACATACAGGCAGCCTTTGTTGTGGCGTTGTTTGATCTTTCACGGAAGTATAATACACAGACAGAACAGTGCATAATCTTCAGTACAGAAGGGGATGAACTTTTACAGTGAACACATCTGTATCCTAGCACCCGGATCAAGAAACAACGTTTCCAGAGGCCCTCCTCACATCCTCTGAGACATTACCACCACCCCCACCACCCCGCTCCCCCGCCCCGACACACACACAAACACACACACGCGCGCACACACACACACACACACCCAGGGCCACCACCATGCTGCCTTCTAATAACATAGATTGATGTTGCCTGTTTTTATACTTTTGTGTCTGGTTTCTTTTTCTCAACATTGTTTTTTCAGATTCATTCATATCATTGCTAGAATAACAGTTCTTAATCTCCTAGTCAACATTCATTGTAAGGTTTCGGTACTTTAAATCATTCACATACCCATATAATGTGATTTTTAGGGTGAACGAAAGCTCATTGAACTTTAAACATTGCGTTAGTCATAGCTATAGCAGACTTTATAGTTTCAGACTTGGAAAGCCAGTGTACTTTAGGCATTTCCTATGTTTTAGTGGAAGCCTCACGCTAAATCAAATGTTTTGTCTGGGGCTAGACTTTTTAGAGACTGAAGCTTCAAATGAATTTCCCTCCCTCCAAGATGATCAGGTATCTCCTTTGCCTACAGATGAAAGAACTTGAACTATCTTAGGTCTTTGTAGAATTTGTTGAAAAGCAACCCCAGAATGGGGAGGGATGCTTGCACCGTCAGTCCCAGGACACATTCTCTGTTTCTAACGTGCACAAGATTTTCTCTGCTTGTTGTCTTGACCCTGCATGCTGGCTTTCTCCATACAGTGAGGCACATGGCCACTGGCAGCTCCTCCATTTTATAACCTGTAAATTCTATCATCAGAGAGGAACTGACATTAGTTTTTCAGTTCTAGTTCAGAAAAATTTCAAGTACCTCCCTTTGACCTGTCAGCTTGGTTAAGACAGGAAATAAGATACGGTGACTGGCCTTGCTTGGACATGCCACTGGCCGGTCAGCTTCTCTTATCAGTTGCAGACCTGCCACTGGCAGCTGGTCAACTGTGTTGAACCATACGTCTTTCTAGAAGCACATGGCAAGAAGCCAGGACTGCTCCTAGAAGAGTGTTGCTGGACAGCCCAAACACGAGATGTCCACAGCACCCTCCTTTATGTAGCAGGTCCTTGGATGATGTCGTTTCATTTCAACATTGATGAGATACCATAGGAACTGAACTCTTGTTTATATCAGTTAGCCTGTGGTTACATTGGTTTTGGTATACGTCATTTCACTTAAAAATCCCAGAACCTGTTGATGCCATTAAGTGAGGACTTACTGTACTCTGAAGCCTAGGGAGAACCATGAAATATCATTTTATCTAAGCTATTTAGAATTCTGAAACAATTTCTACTGACTGGTGGCTAGACCACAGACAGTAGATTTAATTAGGGCCCCTAATGATATTCGAATTTCTAATCTGTACCAATTCTGATTAATTTCCAGTTGATTCTTTTAAACTCATAATTCCTTATGCCTATCATCCTTAACTAGATCCAAAAATGTTAGTTACTTTGCTCTATCAGAGTGGTTTTCAACTTTTTGTCAGGTAGTAAGATGGTGTTTTTAAATAAAATCCCACACAAAAAGCAATAGGATATATTTATGGATTCATAGAAAAGTAATAAAAGTATTACAAAAACACGGACTAAAGGGATGCAAACCAAATTCATGATTGTGGTAGCCTCTGGGCAGGATATGGGGCATGGAATTAGAACTATAATAGAGGTTTCAACTACAATGTTTCATTACTTTTATTTCTAAAACAACTATGGGGTAAATACGAAAGTCGTGTGTGTGTGCACGCGCGCATGTGTGTATGTGTGTTTAAATGTTTCTCCCCCAACTTATAGAAAAAAACGTATAAATTAAAAGAATAATTCCTCAAGAATCAGCCAGTATTGATTGTGTGGCGCTTCTCCTGCAACGTGAGGAGGCACGTGAGTGTGGCTGTAGACGCACAGGAGCCTGACTGCCCGGGTTCTAGTTCCAGGTCCTAATTCCATCACTTGCTTTCTTGAGCAACTTACTTCATCTCCATGTGCTTCAGTTTCCTCATTTGGAAATTACTACAAAAATTACTTTTTGTATTAAGATTTCTGCCTCACTTGTGATGTTTAAAATAAGTTAACATATATAAAATGCTCAGACCAGCATCTGGCACACTGTAAGCACTCAGTAAGTATTAGCTTGTTATTCATGTTATTCATAGGGATGGCAATGACTTCTAATCATGGGTATGTTTTCTCATTTTATGTTTTTAAACCTTATCTTACTTCAACTTTATACATCAACTTACAACTTTATAAGGAAGATATCTTATCATAGGTAAGGAAAAGGAGAATCAGGGACATTTAGTAACTTTATTAAACATGAACAGCTACCAAATGATTGAACTGGGTTAGAACCCAGCTCTGCAACTCCAAAGCCCCCGATCTTAACCTCTATATTGTATTACCACCAACAATTTTAATTCTTATCTTTCTTAAGCAGCTTCCAAAGAAATCAGAAAAAAAAATTGTCTAAAATAGCTAAATTTTGCTAAATGACCTAATTTAGAATTTGAGATATAGGAAAATATATGTAGATAAGTAAAGGATAATTTAAAAATTTAGTATTTTTACATACCGTATATATTAAACTGTCTACCCTGTGCTAGCAGCCATTTGAGATGCTTTACAGAAACTTTATTACACAGAATTCTTGTGCAACCCTGCATGAAGGCATCCTATTTCTTTTTTAGCAATGAGAAATCAGTCTCAGAGATATTATATAACTTGTACAGAGTCACACAATTACTAATGAAATTCAAGACTGTGACTGCCACCAGCCTAGAGACCACATTCTTATCATCAAGATGAACTAGCTTTCTCCCATGATCAGTTATTGTCGTAATTTACTTTTGATGTAGGGGTGTGTGTGTGTGTGTGTGTGTGTGTGTGGTGTGTCTGGGTTTTATTCATCTGGTCATTCAAGGCAAACAGCATATCAAACATTTAATCAGGGGTGACTTTGTGCAGCTAAGCAATGTAAACCATTTTTGTAATAATGCAAAGTATAATCCTTACATTTTTTTCGACTTGTTTTTTCCAAGGAGAAAAATATCCCTCTGGCTGGCCTAGTAAACTTTAATAAAAGCTAAGATTTAAAAACTCTCCATTTTGTCTCGGTAGATTGCTTGTATTTATCAGTAAAAGTGTGACCATTTTGTTTCTTGTAGAACATGCTGGTACAGGGTATTACCTTTACTAGACGTGAGGATTTTCAGGGCCTTTTCCTGGAGAAAAATGCACTGGATGTGTGTTTAGTCACCACTGTGCTTTTCTCAGTGCGAGATTCGGATTTTTTGGACTTGAGTAGATCTAAAAAACATCCTCATGATGCATTACCTTTTTTACTTCATCACTTTCAGTAGTTCTTATGCATTATTTTAATTAAAAACAGTATATATGCATGTATGATACAGAGCTGGCAGTAGCCTAACAGTGAAAGCAGTGTATTTACCCTTGGTTTATCATCATGAGCACCATGTGTCACTGAACATCCAAGTGGTGTGATGGAAAGTGATCAAATCTTCCTCTTTCGCCAGGTGATCAGACTCTGAGAATTTGGGATGTGAAGGCAGCAGGAGTCAGAATTGTGGTTCCAGCACATCAAGCAGAAATTTTGAGTTGTGACTGGTGTAAATACAATGAGGTACTTCGTCTGACTCTGTCCTGAGCTACTGAGCCCTTCCTAATGTTGAAATGTTTTAGATTTTATTTTATCTTTGTTTTTGTGGACTTTGGTAGTGTTTATGGAGAATTAAGTTTAATTCTGACCCTTTCATTTCTAACTGATGATTGTGAGCAATCAGCATTAGCACTAATTCGATTTAAGTGCACATAAACCAGGCAGAATAAGAAATAAAAATTCTCCAAGTTCAGCAGGGAAGCCTTACTTGTTTGTTTGGGAAACTGCTCTACAATGTATGGAAATTTTTTCTTTATTGCTCTTAAGCCTGCCAATTTGTATCATCTTTTGCTTTCCATTCTTGTTCACTTTGCTAGTCAGGTTGCTGAACTATTTGTAGATTGATTTTTAACAGTCCATTAGTTTAAAAAATTTTTGATTCATCTTACAAGCCTAACCAAGCTTCTTGCTTATGTAAGATAGCAGTGTCCATTTGTAACTTGTTGCAAAGCTTCAGTTAACCACAGGAGCATATGAATTAGAAATAGCAATGGATGAAGTATGTGTTGATACACTGTTTATGTATATTTATATACTTGACGTGGTGTGTTGACTGTAACAAACAGGTAAAATGTATGCCTTGTTTTTCCCCAGTTTTAAATTGATTAATGAAAATTAAGAGAACGTTATATTGGCAGTTTTTCTTTAAATAAAAAAGAAAATTCAGTACCTATTCAATAGTAATACTTGATCAAAATAAAAATTTCAATGCTGATAACTACAGTTCAAATCTCTGTTATCATAAATGAATTTTCCATATAGGAAAATGAAATTGTGGACTATATGTCATACATTTGAAATTTAAAAATAAAAAAGATGTCAATATACTCTTGAGAATGGTTTACAAATTTTATTTTTTATTTTTTTCTATTTAGTTAGTTATTTTATTTTATTATTTATTTATTTATTAACATTTTTTTTAATATAAATTTTATTTTTTAAATCGTGGAAACGTCTTCAGATGTGCCTATACTGAAGCCCTACACATTCCGACGATTAATTATTGCTCTGGTTGACTTGGGTGGTGCTGGGTGTGAACCTGACACTTGCTTGGCCTGTTCAGCCAGGAACTCTCGGTTCACTTGGGTCTGTAGATAGCTGAATTTGTACAACCTGACTAGATGGGAGACTTCCCATTATTTGCACAGATTTTCAGCTATGATTAGATATTACGTTAAGACAGGGCCTATGAGAGTTGGGAACAATGATTCTTTTAGATTTAGAAAAACATGTAGAGATTTAATTTATACCCTTTGCCTTTTCGAATATTCCTAAATTAACAGGACTTTTGCCTTTTAATGCCTTGTAAAACCTTAGAGCACGCTGAAGAGACAGGTGGGCTAATGTGTCAGATATAATTTTTAATCCCTTATGTATTTATTAATATTACTAACGGTGGATTGGTAAATCCACAGTGCCCTTTGGGACTATGCGTCTTTCTGTTGTGTGTAGTGTTCCATCACATACATAAAGCATATAGAGTTCCTTATCGCTCCAGTCATACTCTTTTTGGCTTTTTGATGGGTATTTTGATCCCCTTCTATACTTGTCCTGTAACTTCTCAAGAATGACTCCTGGGTTCTGATTAAATAATGGTCAGAAAATAGATATTGTTCCTAGCAGGAAAGCCTGGCTACTGCTTAATTGCAAAGTTGGCACAGATTACTTTTCTCTGAATTGTTTTCAGAATTTGCTGGTGACGGGGGCAGTTGACTGTAGTTTGAGAGGCTGGGACTTGAGGAATGTTCGACAACCAGTGTTTGAACTTCTTGGCCACACCTATGCTATTAGGAGAGTGAAAGTAAGTTTTTATCTTTTCGTTTTATAGGTAGAATACAAATGTAAATATAATCAATGAAGTATATATAAAAGGTGTTTAGGGGTTGGGGTTATTGATTCTTTGTTATGCATGTTTTTGTTACTCAACTAATGATAATGAAAATTGAAAGCTAAAATCAGGTAAAATATTTGCATAATTTTTGAATGAATTGAGACAATGTAGCCAATCAGACAATGTAGCCAATTTACAATCAGACAATGTAAAAATGTTTTTTTCATTCTGTCATCTCTAATCTACTATTCCTTTTACTATTTTTTAACTATATTCATTAGTTTTAGTATTATTCCTCATGATTTTTCATTCAGTGGGAAGGTCTCTTTACTTTGTTGCAACTCATATAGAGGAATGGTTAATGTTTTCCTTTTCCCTAATGTGATTATATATATATATATATATATATATATATATATATATATATATATATATATGAATGTTTACAAATGTTTGGGGTATAGAATATTTTCTACTCTGTAAACAGCAGAAGATGAGATAAGTTTTTTCTACTGCTTCTAAGAAATTTGTCTGCTTATAAGTGTCATAATTTAGTTTCCTGGCGTTTATTTAGGGTAGGTTTTGCTAAGTCACTGTGGAAAACATCTTAATTAAATGACGTCTCTGAGTTTCGTTACATTGTTTTTTACATTAAGGGTAAAACAGTACCTTATTGATCTTTTCAATAAGGTAATTCTTATTCCTATTTCAAAAGTTCTAAATATCAGTTAAATTAATATATTCAATTTTATTTGCTATAAGTTAACATATGAGACACAGTGCCCTGGGTTTTTTGTTTTGTTTTTGTAATGGCACACAGCTTTTAGTAGTTGAAAAGTATTTTCTATATACATTTCACAGTGCTTCTGAGAATGAAACAGGATAATGTAGTGAAAGTATTTTACAAACTAGAAAGTTTGTAAATATAGTTATTATGTGTCTATAACTATTAAAGTACTGGTAAGAAAAATAATAAAGAAACGTGATTGCAAAGGGCAGCCTATGTTATTTATTACTTATCTAAAAGATACCATCTTTAAATTTTCAGATTTTTGTCCTTCATATCATTTCTCATTAGTTGATATCTCATTAAAGGTATTTTACTTAACATTTAAATGTTTTTTTTTGATACCTGTGCTTATAGCAATCATATATGTATTCATAAAATTGTTAAAGTATAATACATTCATATTTGCACTATCACATACTTAAATCCCCTGTTTTTGTAGAAGTCTATTTTGGATAGCCAATATGAAATTGTATTTAATTTTTCCAGAATAGCCACACTTTGGGAATACTTTCTTCTAAATAAGTTCTAAAAAGCTTGAGTGATGATTTTCTATGGAGAATGTGAAAATGAATGTTTTTCCTGTAGATGATACGTAAAAGGCCAGAAGTTTTTTGCCTTGAATTAAAACATGTGAGGTTGGGGAAAGCCTCACAGTAATTTTAAGTGACAGCCCTGACTAGACTTTATTATCATATGCACGGGAATGACCATATGAAGTAGCATGTTATAATTACAACTAATTTCAAAAAGTTTTTGTTCTGTTTTGTTTTTTGTAGTTTTCACCATTTCACACTTCAGTGCTGGCCTCTTGCTCCTATGATTTTACTGTAAGGTACAGTAGTTTTTTATTAAGTTTCATTGTGAAATTCCAAGTAGCATTTGCATCTTTGCAACTTTTATGAAAGATAATGTATTTATCTTACCAATATGAAAAAATATGAACTGGGTACATTTGAAAATTTGTCACTGGTTTGTGAGTTTTTAACAGTATTTAGTATTTTAACTCCTACCTAGGGTTTCCAGGTGAGAATTCCCGCCTGTTCTCAGGAATTTTTTTTTGCTTTCCCATTCCTGAATCCCGAGATAAAACTGTTTTCTGTTCTCCATGATGAATCGTTTCCACAAAGTGATGGCCGATACTACTGACTACCTGGGTTCAAGGAGCCGATATTCCCAATTTCCCGACAAACTTTTCTCGGGATTCGGGAACGGGAAATTGAAAAAAGTTCCTGAGTATGGGTGGAAATTCCTGCCTGAAATCCTACTCCTACCTATTGCATATATAGCCAGTGCACTTTTTCTACTTTCCTTTTTCCTCCTCTCCCTTCTCCAATCACATTTTAAATTGTTTTATTTATCTTTGTCACAATATGCAACATATAGCATTGTCATATGATATTCCACTCTTGTTTTGCTTTTAGGTACATAACTAAATATATTAAAAGCTCGTCATCAATTTTTTTGCTGAAACTTCCCCGTCATCTCTTGGTTTGATGAAGTTTTTCTTCTAGTAGATTCATCAAGAAAGGTTGATGATTAGGAGTCCTTGAATGTTTAAAACTATTTCTCTATATCCTTGATACTTGAAAGTAGCTTCGCTGAATATAAACTCCTTAATTTACATTTATTTTCTGGAGTTTTTGAAGATGCTACTTTGGCCTTGTTTTCTCTGTTTTTGAGAATTTTGAAGCCTGTCTAATTCTCTTGTCCTTGTAAGTTATTTGATCCTTTTCCTGGGGACTCTTGATTGTTGTGGTTTCAGTTTTACCTGCTATAGGTAAAAGGGTTCAGTGGGTTCTTTAAATATGTAGCTTTGGGTTTTCTTTTATTTCCAAAAAGTTTTTTTTGTATTATAATTTGAAATACTGTTTCTGATCCATTGTTTTATTTTCTACGGGGACTCTAATTATACATAAATTGAATCTCTTTTGCCTGTCTTAAACACTTTCTCTCTAGTACTTTTTACTTTTTTCTTTATCTCATTTTCATTCTCTTGGTTGTTTTTCTGCTGTCTTCAGTGCCCTTACTATGTTTTCATAAGCATGTATATTTTGGGCGCCATGTAATTTTGTCTTCCTTTCTGAAATGATTTTGCCTTTTTTCTTCTACTTCCTTCTTGTGTTCATTCAGTTCTATTTAACTTCTTTCTATTTTTTTGTCCCCTTCTTTGTTTTTGAATTCCTGATTGTAAGGCTGGCAAGTCCAGGTTGTCATCTACACTTCTGACATACCAACTATAAATTAGAAGTTCCTGTGAGCCTCCTTAGATTTGATAATTTGTTAGAATGGCTTACAAAGCTCAGGGAAACATTTACTTACATTTACCAGTCTATTTTCAAAGATATTACAATGGATGAAGATAACAGACAGATGCAGAGGTTCATAGGGTGAGGTCGGTAAGAGTTCCAAGTGCAGAGCTTCTGTCCCCATGGAACTGGGGTGAACCACCCTGCCAGCACGTGGATGTGTTCACCAACCCTGAAGCTCGTCATATCTTACTGTTCAAGAGTTTTTATAGCGCTTAATTTTCAGTTCCCCCTTCCCCTTCCCTGGAGGTCAGTGGTTGGGCTTGAAAGTTCCAACTCTCTAAGCACTGGGTCTTTCCGGTGACCAGCCCCTTCCTGGGGGTATATAGGGGCTCCATCCTAAATCGCCTCATTAGCATAAACTCAGGTGTGCTCAAAGGGGGCTCCTTATGAATAACAAAATCTCGCCTAGCATTCAGGAAATTTTTAGGAGCTGTGTGCCAGGAACCAGGGACAAAGATATACTTATACCACATTGATCAAGAGTTTTTGTTTTATGTCCCCAAATCCTTGTTTGAAGATATTTAATTCAGCTTAGAATGTTATATTACAGTTTTTTTCTACTCTGTTGTTTTCTTGAGGTGAATCTTTTGTTAGGTGAATTGTTTGAATTACTATCCGTTTTATTTTTATAGAAGTTTTTTATTTTGTAATAAATGAAGACTTTGTGTCTCTGCTCCTTTCTTCACCATTCAATTCAGTTTTTGCTAAACTACCCTTGCTGTCCCCAAAGGCTGGCAGCTGGAATGTGGGAGACAGCTCATTGGTATCCTGTTTTTATTTTTATTTTTACATGTAATTAGAAGTTTGGATGTGTTGAAGGCCAAGTTTTGTGTAGTTTTAATTGCTTCTTTTGTTGTTCTGTATTGGTTTTTGTGATGATACACTAAGAATTTTAGATTTATATGACTTCATTGCCTCAACTACCCAGAAATCCTCTCTCCTTTATTTCTGAGTATTTGTTATGAGAGAAGCTATATAATGTTGTGTGACTATACTTCTAATAGAATAAATTACAATGCCTTGAGAAAAATTACATGCCCTAACTTTTTTTTTTTTTTTTACTGATCCAATACTCCAATAGAAGCAGGCAGACAAACTAGGAACCATAATCACACTGAGGTTTCCAGCTCTCAATTAAAACGATACCATAACCAGGTTTTGAATTTTTTAATAGTCTCTATAAAGTAGTAAAGAGTGATTATACAATTTTTAGTATGGAAGTCAAAGAATAGCAACATGGCAGACAAGAATTTATCAGTTGTTCACTCTCCAAATGTTTCCAGACTGGGACTGTGGAGCTAGACCACCGGCTGGAGGTTAGGGCTGTAAATGTGGACTTGAAGGCCATTCAATTACTGATAATTCAATCCACAAGAGCACATACATCAAAGGGAGATAAGTTTAGATAAGAAGAGCAAAAAGACAGTATCATCGGGAGAGAATTAATGTTGGAAGGAAGAAGGGAACAGCCCACCGGAAGGAGACCCCAGAGCATGCTGTATGTCACAGAAACTGCAGGAGAAGATTTCAGCCAACTATGGATGGCCAGTAGTGTCAGACCCTCCAGAAAGGCTGAGCAGGATGAAGCGAGAACTGTGCATCTTCTCACTTACATAATGTCACTTGCAGGCTCAAAAGGGATTTCTGGATACAGAATCTAGTCCTTGGATTTCAAAGACCATCTGTGATCACCCGAGAGTTAACCAACTGAGATGGGGCATTGCTCTCTTGATGATCTCATTTTAGTGTCTTTAACAGTTTTAATTCAGTCTTTCTTATTTTGGGAGCTTATCAATCAAGGGACATCATAAATCTATTTCACCATTCTGTTTCTGATTAAAGGGGGAGACCTAGTAACTGCCTGTATTTTCTTTTCGGGATTATCATTATGATCTAAATCCTACTGCCTATTCCCTGTTTCATCTAAGTATCCCTGAATACTACCAAGTTGGGAAATGCCTTACTTTTGTAGATGTAGATTTGTTTCAGGAAAATTTGTTAAGACTGGGCTTTTGAATGTAGACTACACTACTCTAAAATCTTGTAGGTACCTAACCATGCTCAGAATTCATCACAATTTGAGGCTCACAGTCTTATTGCTATCTCCACTTTTAAGCATTAGGTTTTGCTTCTTTCCTGACTCCTGAGTAGGACTGGAGATGGGATAGATGTTTAGTGCTTCTGGGGAGAGAAATGGCTTAGGTCATGGTTCTATGACATGCTATGTGATCAAAAGTATCAGAACTTTATTTGTAAGCACTTGAAAAACTAAAATTATAATTAAATAATATATTTAACATATAGTTGGAAAATACATTCTAATAGGCAGTTTTCCTGCATAACTTAAGAGTCCAGGTTCTTTATATGAAAGTGGAATTAGTAATATTTGTCCTTACAAGCTCGGGAGACTATAAGAATTACATGAGAGAACATACTTGAAAATACTGTGCAATTCTTCACTATTCCCAACCTTTGCTTCTCTTCTGAATCCACCTCAACAATCCTATTCCCTGCACTTTCAGTAAAAGGTCTTATTTCTCTCTTACAAAAGTTATAGGGCTCACACACAAATTATCTCAATTTCCACTGCAGGCCTGCAAACGTATCTAAATCAGTACCTCTGTGTCTGCATCCATTGCTCTTCTGCTACCCTTGGCCTTTGGTACTCTTAATCCCACACAGTCCTATTTCCTCCAGGATTTTGCTCCATGGAATTACCTCTTCTCTCTCTTGTATCATCATTTTCCAAGTCGCTATTAACTTTCAGCCTGTAACTTCTTCTTTTATCCTGTATTTTCCTTTAACTTCTCTTTTCCATCTATTTCTATTTCCTTCTTAGCCAAGCTTTGTAGTCCTCTTAAGCTTCTATTCACCACGGCCATTTTAAGGCCATTACAGTCCCAGGTACTCTACTTGGAAGGTTTCATCCCATGTCATCTGAATCTATAAAATGGATCCACATCACTGATTAAATAAGGCTAATTATGTTGACAGGATTTTTATACTTTTGAAGTGATCAGCAATGAGTGACTCACTTACTATTGATTATTTCTTGGCAATCGTTATGCTTACTTATGAATTTTTGTGAAATTGTAAAACCTAACCTAGAAATTGTTTTCAGATGGGCTTAATATAACATTTGTCAATTAATGATGCTAATTTTTATATATTGATTTTAATTAAAAATTACTTTTAATTTTCAGCTCTTAGGCATTTTTGTGCCATGTTTCCCTGAAAATAAGACCTAGCCGGACAATCCGCTCTAATGCGTTTTTTGGAGCAAAAATTAATATAAGACCCGGTCTTATTTTACTATAAGACCAGATATAATATAATAATGTAATATGATGTAATACAATACAATATAATGTAATATAACATAATACCGGGTCTTATATTAATTTTTGCTCCAAAAGATGCATTAGAGCGGATTGTCCGGCTAGGTCTTATTTTTGGGGAAACAGGGTAGACTCTTGAAAGCATATAGTCCTAGACATTTACAGCTGTCTGTTCATCACCTAAATGCACAACTGGCTTCAGCCCCCACTTCTTTCTGAAATTACTCTGGCAGAAGCCACCTGTGAGCTCACTCAGTAAGTCCAGCCCTCTCTCAGCCCTTGTGTTGTTGGACCTTGCTGCTATGTTTTACACTGTACATCAGACTTTCCTTCCTGGAACTTCCTACCCTGGGGATTCTGTGTTCTTTTTAAATTTTTTCTTTCTCCTCTGAACCTTCCTTATGCTTCATCATGGAATCTCCTTCCTCTGTCCTTAAACTGGGTAGCTTTTGGCTTAGCACTCTTTCTCGTATCCCTTCTGCGTGATAATTCCTTGCCTCCCCCCTCTCCCACCGGTGGCATCTTCAGCTGTATGCTGGATGGAACAGACGCCTGAGTGTCCAAACAGGTACCTCACCCTGAGCTCTTTGTTTCTCTCCTTCCTTCCCTCTGCAGACTTTTGGACTTACCTATATTGTCTGTCTCAATTAATGGGAATGTCATCTCTGAAACCTGGAATTCTTTTTTTTTTTCCCCTGCAAAATTGGTAAATATTTTCTCCATATGAAGTGGAGTTAAAAACTTAAACCAAATTGTGTCACAAGCAGAAGCAACATTATTTTTTTCCAGTTAGAAAATTGTAATTTTAACATACACTGTGCCTACTAAATTACTATTTCGCTTTTGTACTAAATGTCACTGGAAGCTAGTGACTGTGTCTCGGTATAAGATCATCAAAGACTTTTTTATGAAAAGGAAAGTAAATAGACAAGGAAAACAAAATCATTTAAAAAACTTTTCATATACCTATTTTTGAATATATGAATTCTGTGGATGTATATTTGTAACTTTCAAAACGTGTTAAGAATTTGACTTCAATTGTACTAATGCCTTGTGTGAATTTAGTCTCTCATTATTTGTGTGTGGTGATCACTCATTGGAAAGGTCAGAAAAGGTACGTTTTTGGTAGACTTTTACCCCATGTGATATGATTAGATTAATCATCTGAAGAAATTTAAATCTCATTGGATTGATGATATTTTTAGTGCCAAAAAGCCATTTTAAGAAAAAGATTTAAGACCTAAGACCAGCAGTAATCTGTTTAATATTAGCACAGATAATTATACAGATAGCACCTCCCGATTTTGGGTGGCTGGTTTTTATAATACAGTTCCTCAAATATAAGTTTTCATTTGCTTGCCCATTTTTCTCTGTTTAGTTTTTAGGCTTTTAAAATTTCATTTAAAAATAATTCATATGGTGGGTATTAGATCAAAACTGATGATGAGATGGATATTTTAGTGTTATGAAATGCAAGTTTCATATTTCTATTTTATGTGGATATATTATCATATCTAATAGAAAGAGCTTTACATCATTTATCTGTATAGTAGCTCATTATATTTTACTGAATAAGTAACAAAAATCTAAAAAGTAATATGTAACATGGCACTTGAAATTATTTATTATGGTTTAAATTGAATAAAAATTCCAACCTTTATGAAACATATCAGAATTCCCTTTAGCTGATGAGCAAGCTACTCTATAGAAATACACAGTGGTTCTTTCTAAACTTCACTGAAGATAGTACTAAATCCAAAATATTTCATACTGAATTATTTCCATTATTCTATGAATGTAATCACCATGGATTTTAGCATATTCTCATCTCCTTATACACTCTCCATTAGGTTCCTTTTTGCCCCAGAGCCATATTTGCTATGCAAGCCATGCACAAGCATGATTTGAGTTCTGAATGCTTATTTCTGGTTTCCTACCAAGTAAATCATTTCATACACACAGTCAGAAATCAACAAACGCAGTGTGTATGACAGCCAAAGGAAAGTAAAAGCTGCTATAATTATGTTTTTTCATTGGGAAGAGCAACATTTTGTCTCTTCCACATTGTAGAAGATAATTCTCGTATTTAAAGCTGTAACTTCATAAATCGATAAAGCTAAAATGGTCAGTTTAGCCTCAGAGTAACAATCTTCAATTTCATGACACTTTTATAAATATTCTAACCTTTGAAACATGTTTTAATCAATGGTCTTTGGTAATGATAAACCAAACAGCAGTGTATTTTTTTTAGACTTAAAGATTTTTTGGCAAGAAAAAGACGAAGTGAATTTTAATTCTAATATTATCAAGTTGTGCTCATCCATAGCTTGTACGATGTGAAACTCTCTCTACCTGTACCAGCAACTTTAATGTTTTCAACTCAACTGTTAAGCTACTTCTTGGTTACAAAGTGGTACAGCTGTACTCCGCTTTAAAATTCATGCATATTTACAGGATATCTGTTATCTGTCAGCCATTGTAATAGTTTGGAATATCTTGCTCAGGAAATTATGAAAGTGAAGGGTTGGAGAGAAATAGAAGCACACCTCCAGGAGCCCTGAACATGTCAGTGTGTTGGCGTAGTGGGAAACATGTAGTCAAATACAGTGGAAGATACATGGACAGTGGACTGACTGTGGATTGGTGCCTGTGGATTGGTAATAGGAGTTAGAGCTACAGACTATGGAGCCAGACTGCCTTTTACTAGCTGAACAAACTTGGACGAGTTTAAAACTGTGTGACTCAATGTCCTCACCTGTAAAATGGAGGTGGCAATAGTACCTACCCCATAGAATTGTTGTCAGGATTAGATGAATTAATATACACACATGTTGGCGCATAGTGCTATGTAAGTGTTTGCTGCTATTGTCATTATTAGTACTGCCAGAATGGATGGTGGCAGGAGACCATCTCTTTGAGGCTGAGCCCCGTTTTAAAAGCTTCTGTAATTATGACATGTGCATATGTATGCATTTTCATTGAAAAATGTCCAGAAAGGTATACACCAGATAAACTTTCCTTGAGCATTTGCTACCTCCTCTCCTTTCAGTGGCTTTCTGCCCCTTGGCTGAACATGTTTCCCCTTCAGTGCATCTTAGGTGCCTAGAACTTTCATATTGTCCCCATGAGTTTGCAGAAAAACATTCTCATCCGTTGATTTCTATGGAGGTAAAAGGACCTGAGGCTTAATGCATGTGTTTTCTAATTGAATTTGCATTCTGAGTTAAACCTACAGTAATTCTTAGTGGGGCATATTGGTTTTGTGACAATGGTGGGGACACTACTGGCATTTAAGGTCAGGGACCAGGCATAAAATCCAACAATGGCCCATAGCAGCCCCTACAGTTAGCACTTGGTTCCCTTTCCTCAGACAGTGCCCCTATTGAATTGGATTTCAGGCAATAGGAACATTGGCTGGGAGAAGGTCTAAGAGGAGACAGACCTTCATTATGCTTCAAATTCTTCCCCATCATCATCTGTTCTTATAGTAAACTTCTTATTTTTGATTAGCTATGTCTAGTTTATAAAGTATTTTTACATGAAATATTTCCTTTAATCCACACAACACTGTTGTGGGGCTGTGCTTATTTTATCCAAAAGACAGTTGACTAAGAGAGGTGGAACGGCTGGCACATATCACACAGCTGGCGTGTGATGGAGCTAGACTTGACCTAGATCACCTATTTCCAAGTGTTTTTATGCTGGACCATAACTTGGAAATTCTTGTAAGCACTCGTACTTATTTCTAAATATGTATAACTTTCCCCTATTATGTAATCATGTTCTCCATAGGGACTAAATCGCAAAATACAGTATCGCCAAGATACAATAATCATACAGTATGGTTATAGAGATTATTATTAATCATTTGATAATCAGTGATTTGATAATCATTAATGATAATCTCTATAATCATTTCAGCATTGAAGTATTCCACATAAGTGAGTCTTGACAATGATGGATGCAGAAAAGGTTATGTGCCGTAACTTTTGTCTTAATAATTATGGATTTTCAAACCTTTTGGAATTTTTATATATATATATGTGTGTATATATAGATATGTACATATATACATTTACGTATATGTACACATATACACACAAACACACACATTTTTATTAAAAAACATTTAAAAAGATACAACCGGAATTTATTTATTTATTTATTTATTTAATTTTATTTATTTTTATTAAAGTCTATTGGGATGACAATGGTTAGTAAAGTTATATAGGTTAACCCGAATTTTAAGTAGGTTACTGATGGGTAGGATTTCATATGTTCTTATCATACATTTTTTAATCTTTTTAAATTGAGGTATAATTTATGAACACAGTCTTAAGTCTTCCTTAACGAAATTCTAACCTCTCTGACCACTGCTGGCACTATATCAGTTATTGAACTGTTCTGTGTAGTATGGAGCTGTCCTGGGGAATTATGGGCCCCAGAAAGTTTAACTTTATATGGTTTTAATTTTCTTTCACTTTTTATGTGTTTTCTTTATGCCTTTTCAGCTTCTAGTTGCTTTTTCATGTTATTCTCCTTTTGTGTATACAATTTTTAATCTGCTCATTTAACAAAATTTATAGACTTAAAAATAGCAGTTTGTCACATATACACACTTTTCTGTATTTTTTGGTTCTCTATTTTAGGTTATTGTTCCTCTCTAAAGTCAGAGATCTAAATATGTGCAATGTTACTATAGTAAATACATTATCAGATGCTCTGTCATTAAGTAAACTATATTACTGTTATTAAAATACTTTGAGTCCTACATTACACATGGGATGTATTTCTGAAAAGTACAATATAACTTCAAAATTATATAACTTGAAGATTTTATTGGGAGAGATTAGAATAGATCTAGGATCAAGACTTGGTAACTGTTTCATTCAAAACGAATATTTAAGTGCAAGATACAATAAAATAGCTAACTTTTTCTAAATCTCTACTCATAAATTATAATTTCATAAAATTCAAAATTAATAAGGAGGTGAGAGAGAAGTACAAAGTGGGGTAGGAGGTTATCTAGAATCAGCCCTGTCCTTCCATGCCTTGCTCTATGGAGACACATAAGAAAGTTCTATGGTTTAGAAATCCATTGTGTGGTGGGGTGATTATATGGCCTTTGAGTTAGTCAGATTTGCGGTGAAAGGCTGACTCCTCCACTTACTAGCTGTGAAATACAAGAAATGATACCTGTTTATTTCAGAGGATTCATTGAAAGTATCTGTAAATACTCGTGGCATATAATAAGTGCTCAGAAAAATAGCAGCTATTTGAAATGGGAATATTAATAGTGATAATGTTTCCTGATTTAAAATATAAGTACCACAGGGAGAGGGAAGGTTGTCATGATGCATGCCTTTACCTAGCGTAACTTGAATAGGATAATCATGTTGCTTAAAGCTCCTGTGGAGCTTTGTGAATGGGAATTCTTACTGCACTGTCAAGGTGAGGTGGGGGAGGCGTACCTTGTGAATATAGTACAGCATGAACCAGACAGTGGGGATACTATACAAAGTTGAATATATGCATATGTGTGGGTCACTTTATTCAAATCCATAACCACGTGACCACTTCTACTTCAATTCAATCTACATTTTCCTCTGAATTATTACATATTACCTACTTGTTAAAAATTTCTTAGGAAGGCAGCACGATGTAAAAGAAAAAGCGATGCAGTTTAAAATCTTGGATATAATTACTAGCTATTATTATATTTAATCTCTTAGAAAGTCACTTAACCTCCCTGAGCTGTCGTTTCCTCAGTCATAAAACATAGTGTTAGAAGATCTAAATATCAGTATATACAAGGCTGATCACATAGTGCCTGGCCCATTTCAAGCACTCAATACGTTTTAGTTTCTTTCTTTCTTTCATTCACATATATGTACCTGAAACTCTCTACTTAGTACCACATTACTGTAAGTAAGTATATGCGTTTGATGATGTCTACAATTTATTTTTAAATGGTTCAGCAGAAAATATTATTTTATATATGTATGTGTACAGAGAAAAAGGTAAAGCAAAGTTTTAACAATTGGTGAATCTAGATAAAGAGTATATGGGTGTTCATTATGTTATTCTAATTTTTCTGTGGGTTGGTACTTTTTAAAATAAAAAGAAAGAAAAAAGTAAGAGAAAAAAGTAAGCTGTATTTGCTCTATAAAATATGACACTGAAAACGTTTCTTCTAATACCTTGTAATAAATGTGATATTTAATATATTGTTTAATTGTAAATAAGATAAATAGCTTTATTATATTGAGCAGGTACAGAAATACCTTTTATTTTTATCTTTGTCACATTTTACTCTCATGGGATTTGCCATTATATATAGTAAGTGTCTTAACTTTGGTGTGGTTGATGGGCCTTTTTGATCCTAATGTTTATTAACACAGAGATTTCCATGGGCAGATACTTCTCTTTCTTCTCCTCCCCATAAAAAAAAAAAAAGGTCAGACAAAGTAAACAGATAGTATAGCTGAATATGTATTCTGTCTCATAAACCTTTAATTTCAACTTTACCTAGTCCCCTTACCCACAAAAAAGGTCAGTAAAAGTAAATAGATAGGAAAAGTGGCTGAACGTGAGCTCGTGTGCAGCTTCAAAGATCATTTTACCTCATCTTTTAAGATAGCTGCTTTTAAGTTCTTTACATTTGTTCATCAAATCACAAGTAATTGTGTGGCTCATGATATGATACTAATTTTTAACATTTGCAAGAACTATGAATTGTTTAAATGATCAAAGAGTGGTTTAATGTTCTGTGCCTTTCAGATAGCTTAGATATAAATGTCTTTGTAACTTTATCAAGTTTTTTGCTTTGTGGCAAAGGTTCACCAAACTTCACCACTGATCTAGGACAGCAACTTAATGTAGTCATCTTTAGTTTTCTTTTTAAGAATGAGAATCTGGGCATTCACGTATTGGTTTAATTCTTAGGATTTTTTAGTACTGAATGTATTTGTGTTAATAAAGCTCATTGCCTGATTACAGGATTAGACTTGTCTGTTTCATTGTTTTGTCCTTGGCACCTGGACATGGATATTCTAAATAAATTTGTTTATAAATGTAAGTGAATTTAAATTAGATGAAAAATGATGATATCCTCTGGTTACTCGGACTGTAAAAGCCTGCAAATAATTATATTTTAATATGGTTTTCACTTTATGTTTAAAACTGTCATTAATAAAAACTGAATTTAGCGTGAAAACTCCTGTTGGGATAAGAAAATGGTATTTTTCAGGGAGAAAACTCGCCTTTCTATTGGTTGTCAGTACTGACTAGATTGCAAAATTGTGATGTTTAATACATTTGGAACCATTATATTGGTATCCTTATTGTTAACTAAAGTTACAAATGTTTTTATGTTTTTCTACAACTATTTGTAATATGTGATTTACTGATAAATCTCTTTGCAATTCTTATACCTAATGGCTAAGGTATTTGTGTACGTGAGCAGTCACTCCTGAGTTTGTTGGTATGTTGGATGTTGTTGTTTTTTTTGTCCCAAAGAGTTTTTCCATTTGACTTGTGTAAATTAGAAAATTCTTGTTGTAATTGTTGTCATACTGGAAAGATCTTTTGATGAAGTGAAGCATGATTTTGCCAAGTTAAATGCCAGGTGAAAAATGAAGATAATTTCCTATCAAATGAAACAACATACACTAATTGAAAGAAACTTGTAAGACTTTTGATTTTAAGTACCTTGATTTATAATTGCAGAACATTTTCAGAATTATTTAGTACGAACAGTTTTCTTTAAGAATCAAAGCAAACCCATGTCTAATTCAAACCTAATACAAACACATGAAGAGAGACCTACAAGGAGTGAGGAATGTTAAGCCTTAGGTTAACGCAATATAAGTCACTGCTTTGAACTTGGAATTGTGGTGATTAGTTCCAACAGAAAATTTATGCAGTTTGTCAGCTAATTTGCATTATAATTTTTTAAAAATTCTGTTGTGCAGTTTCAGTAAGGCATCGGTGTGGATTTTGTTGTATATATTTTCTAATGCATAGTAGGAAGTCAGAAGATAGTATCTGAAAATGAAAGGAATCAATGAATTTTCTGAGCATATTATTTAGAAACAGAGAGTAAATAAAATCAGAAGAAACATCTCAAAGAATTTAAAGTGATTGCCCCTGAGATTAAAGATTGAGAGGGTGGGGCAGGAAGATGATGTTCTTTGTTATAAGCCTTGTAGAATTTGTGGACTCGAATCTGTGCAATTATAGTTTTTAAGAAGACAATTGAGCAGAACCTCAGTGTTTCCCTCTGTTAGCTATTTGCACACATAGGAAGCCTGTTTATTTAGAATCAACTGGGTATTACCTGTCAGTTGTTAGTTTACTCTGTCCTTTAAGAACTCAGGGATAAATAATTCACCCTTGAGATCTGTCCTGAAGCCCCAGCCTAGAATGTGGCAACACTAAATAAATATTCTAATATTGAATTCTTAGAGATATATGACTTAATGGAATCAACCATACAGAGAAAAAAAACACACAATAATTATTAATCTATTTTCATCTTAAAATTCAGCAGAACCTCTTGTCTTTCTCTACTATATCTTTCAGAGCATGTGCACGTGTGCACACTTGTGTGTGAAACAAACTATCTTGAGCTTGTTTAAATAAAAAAGGGGGACTGTTTCTCAGGATATGGGTCCTTCAGAGCCCCAGAGGCAGGAGTGCAGCCGGGCCTAAGGAAGGTACTGAAACTACTATATTGTGAGTGTCTGCTCCCTCATTTCTCCTCTTTCTGCAGACTGACATTTCCCTCTCATTTTTTTCCCCAAGCTTTCATGTCCAGTCGCCAGAAAAGTAAACAGAATGATTTAGTCTGTTCTGTGTCTTTTTTCCTTTCTCCACCTTTGTCAGTGTCTACCTTCTTTTCCCCTGTGTCCCCATCACTGTATATGTCCTCCAGTGGTGAGAGAACTTAAATAAAGGAGCTCTTTGTAAGCTGTGCAGACACTCCACAACCTAACAACCCGAGTGGGTCTATTCGTAAATGCTCAGCTGCAGAGATGAGAACGTTAAGTATTTCCTGGGGATGTAGCTAGTCAATGACCAAAGCACAGGCAGGCGGCTGCTGTAGGTTTAATGTTCCTCCACATTTGGGAGTGGAATGAAGTTCCACTGCAACCTCCTCTGATCCCATTGTTGTCCACACTTCTGTGAAGTGATCTTTTGCTCTAGGTACCCATCCACATTTCGGTGCTGGTTGCAGTTCAGATAACACACAGACTGTTGTTATCCTTGAGATAATAATACTGTTTCATGAGTAGATAGAGTTCTGACCATTTTGTTTTCTAGTCAGATACTTGTCTGAAACTTGATTGCAAAAGTATTTCATAGTTTTTCATTTTGTGCCAGTAAGCAGTAAACAAACTCTATGGAAGTTTTCCTTTATCTCTTTTTGTTGGGATACGTCATTTTTCAGAAAGTCATCCTGCATTCCAGTGAATCGCAGCCATAAATACTCCCAAAACGAGCCTTCCATCAGCTAATGGTTTTCTTTAATTTGTCAAAGTACTCTATCTAGGCTTTGTGGTATGTGGTTTCTGTACTTTGTTTATCGTGATGAAGTGGAGTCAGCCCCTCTAAAATGCAGGTCTAATTAAAGTTTTAATTAAAATATTATAAATAATTCATCTTCGTAGAGCAGCTTAAGTCTAGAATTTTATCCTATTTAACCTTGAAAGTTTGTAAATATTGTACGGTTTCTGATATTTGCAATTGAGTGTTCTAAAAGTCATCTTTGAAAATTGTTCAGAAATTTCTTGAAAATTAATCTTATATTCTTCATTTAGTAGGCAATTAGTGTTTTTCTGTTTTAAATGTAATTTTTGTTATTGCCAGTTCCCAAAACAAAGCAACAGCAAAAAACAGATCTCCAACCCAATCATGCAAATAAATGAGCATTAGCTCTCAATAAATACTTTTGAGTTGATGAATGAAAGTTTAGCTCTTTACAAAATGTACAGAATTTTGCTTGTCTGCAATTTCTATTTTTCAGCCCCCTCCAAAAGTGATACAGATGATAAAATACTAAGCCCATGATTTCATTTGTTTTACTCGGAGGACTCACTTTAAAAGGATGGGAACCTGTGAGGTTACAAAAAGAGCTGATCAGCTCAGTGATACCTAAGTTAGGAGGAGACAGCATGAAAGATGACAGAATGCAGTAGTCCATATTTAAAAAAAAATACATTAGAAGAGAGAAAAGAAAATTTCTGAACTCCTTGCCATTGGAGTCCAGATCTATTCTAATTTGTAATTTTCTTAGGATATTGGTTTTGAATGTAAATTGGGAGGCTAAAGGAGTCTTGGCATGGGCTTTGGCTTATGGAATTGTCTATGTAGTTTGAGGAGTGTCAGGGAGGCCTGACTTGGTCCAGGTCCATTTGAACTTTCAGAATGTTAATCAAAATGACCTGAATAATTCCTGATCCACCTAGATTCCAGATTTGCTGGCATGGCCCAGGCCTAGAGAAGAAGTGAACAGCAGCATCTTTCAGTAGGAAAAGTACTGGACATGATGCCGGTAGAGTCTGTGCTTTAGGGCTGCCATGCATTAGCTGTGTCACCAGGGATTGCATAATTTCTTTGAGTTTATTCTCCTGCAAGACCTGTGTGATCAGGTCCTGCTTGTCTGTGTGACACTCGTCCCCTTTCCCGCCAAAGTCTCATGGGCCCTGTCGGTCACACAGCGTCAGGCTCCTTCCTCGCTGACAAGGGGCAAGCTGATACCTTTGCTGCCCGCCTGGCTAACTCATCAAACCTTCAGATTTCAGCTCAGTGTCACTTACTCAGGACATCATTCTTACATCATTCTCTGTTCTCTTTTGAAGTACTTGTCAATTGCAGTTACATTTGTGTTTTGTTGTTGTTGTTTTGTGTTTTTTTTAATGTCAGTCCATCCCACCAAACTAGGAGCTCCAAGAGGGTGGAGGCCATGTCTGTCTTGCTTCGGGGGCTTAACACAAAACCCTGCACACACTAGGACTCATAAATTGTTGAATGAATGAGTAATGAAATGAGGAGAAAAGAAGTCATTGTGTTGTGTTTTGTTTATATACACCAAAGTGGTGTAAAGAGAAGGAATAATAGTGGTGCAGTTTGCTTAAAATTTTAAAAACACAACTAAAATTAATGTACATATAAGGAATAAAATTAATGTACATGTAAGGAATAAAATTAATGTACATGTAAGGAATTAAAACGTAGCCAAAACTTTTCCCCATCTTCTCGTTGTAGTTAGGAAAAACTCACAAAGAATTACTAACTAACTCATAAGTTGAGAACAGAAAAAGAAGACTTTGAAAAATATTTTAAACCTTCTACTGAATTCCTCTGTTGGCTAAATTTTAAAAGTGCTAATGTAGAGATTTCAAATTACATTTTAGTAAAGTAAAAAGGAATTTCAGCTTAATTTTTGAAATAGTTTTGATGTTTAACACAGTGCTACATACTTTGTTAAAGAATTGTGGTGTCAGAAGGCAAAAAAAACCAAAACAAAACACAAGACATTGTACTACGATGAATTTTTCTGTCTCCATCTCCAATTTAAATGGAAATGTTCCTACAGGCCTGTAATATTTTTAATCATTGGAGGCCTGTCCAGTATATTTACTTCCCATGAGAGAGCTTAAATAGTCAGTGATTTCATCAGCAAAGAGACACAAAGGCACCCGGTAGTATATATGCTGGAGCACATAACCATTCCACTTAAAAACAGTGTGCCTTATTTGAGCACTTAAGGATATATGTAGACTGACTTCTCCCAGTAAAAAAGAGCTCATGTTACTTGGATGGTAGGTACATGAAGGCCCTCAGAAGTTAGGGGACCCTTGAGTCCAGAAGAAGATTGCAAGGAGAGACCTTGTCCATTTCCTTCACTGCGAATGTGAGAAAACCTGGTGAACTTCTCACTTTTCCCCGTCACTTCCTCCTTACAATTCACTGCTTCCTGGTGGGGCTCTAACGGAGATGCATAGAAAAATCTGGAACTGTACACATCAAACTGTTAACAATGGTTGCCATTAAAGAGTGGGAATGAGGAAAGAAATACATACATTTCTTTTTCCTTTTGTTTTTAAGTGTGGTTTTCCAGGCCCCATCAGCACCAAGTCAAGGGGTTGTTTCAATCTAGTTGTGGAGGGCAGAGTTCACTGGCCCATGTAGGGATCCAGCCGGCAACCTTGTTAAAAGCACTGTGCTCTAATCAACTGAGCTAACAGGCCACCCCCATACATTTATTTTGTTATTAAAAAAGCTATTAGTGATTAAAAAATAAATTACAGTTATAGACACATTACTTCGCTTTTGGTTTTCTCAACTGTTTACCTTGTGCAATTTTACTGTATCTAACTTGATTTTTTTGATAAGATATTTTAGTTTACTGTGAATTATTTTAAAATTATAAATATTAATATTAATTTATTCTTATTTTACTGACTCCTGATCCCCTTGAGGTGAAGAAAATTGAGGCTTCGATTCTCCTTATCTAGCAAATCTTTCCAGGGCAAAAGCAGACTTTGTTGTTCCATTTACTTGTCTTGGTTTCAGACTTCACTTAGTTTTTATCTGAAGTGTTCCTCACTGATACTTCTAGGAAGTTTTGTGGTGGTTGTTTGTTTTCATATTTTATCTAGCAATTGTAGTTGTTCTCAGTAAGAATGTTAATCTAGTTACCTAGTCAGCCATTCTACGGGAAATGAACCTCTCATAATTTTGGCACCATAATATACACTTTGTTTAGTACATGATTTCTGTCAGAGCTGTGAAACGGTATAATAGCTAATAGTGCGTTTATTGTCATTCACTAGATCAACCCTTCCTTCATCTAATAGTATCCTTTGAGTTTTAGCATACATTTTATTTGATTACTTCTTTGTAAAATTTGAATAAGTACTTGATGATTTTTTCGAGGTTAAAAATTATGATGGCGGTGACTCTGGTGTGAACCGTGTGGGGCTGTCGCGTCCCACGCTAAGAGGGTTGTGGGGAGCGAGGAGGCTGCACAGGGTTAAGAGAAGACAGTAGCCATGAATAGAGTTTAAGCAGGGCCAAGGGACCTGCAACCTTAAGGACGGAGTGCCCTAATCGGGCTACGGCCTACGCATTAGCTTTTATTAGTTAGGTGAGGAAGTAAAGGAGATAAAGATTGTCAATCTCAAGATCTGTGAACCTATACATCATAATAGGAAACTGATTCAAGCCAATCACCCTTGCCTGCAGGCAGCAGAACTGTAAGTCTCAGGATGTATGTACTTCCCCAAGGGACAAAATTTTATGCATATGAATAGATGGAGAGCACATCATTGAGTCTCTTCCCCTGCAGGTTGTGGGAAGGAATGCAGCCACAGAGGCAGAGGCTCTCCTTAGCCTGGGGAAGGTGGGGGTGCCCACCTCTATCAACCCCATGGGTTCTGCTGTTTTTCCCCTCTGACTGCGCCTGGCTTGAGTTGTCCCTTGCTCCCTCTCCCCCCACCCCCGTGGGAAATCTTACTCGTCATTGGCTGACCAGCCATCCTCCGGGGCCAAACAGGGAGACATGAGGTGCAAACACAAAGGTGAAACAAAGTCCCTGAAAGGATCTGTCTCACAGACTCTCCTTTCTTTAGGGGCAGGTACCAGGAGACAGACGGGTAGGCTGCTACATGGCAACATGGGGCCTTGGCTGACATTAAGACATGAGTTAGAGCCGTTTCAGATTGCCTCGTTGAATAGACTCTCAGCCTTCCTGCATGTGTGACTTCCCTTATTGTACTTCCAAGCTAAAGTTGAATGGTTTCACACATGTGCCCTTGCTGAGCATCCTAATTTTCCTAAGGTCCACCTGTCTTGTCTTCCGTGCAGCCTTATCCTTAACTGGCTCAAAACAACAAAATAATAAAAACAGCATGCATCCCAGGAACTTGTCAGGGGGTTTAAATGAATCCCTGTTGGTTTTATTATCCTTGAAAAGTTATGAAGGAAACCAATTTTTATGGTTTGACTAAAGAGGATTTAGCCTATCCATTCCACTGACATAAAATCTAAATCCCAAATGAAGTCAGAGAGCTGAATCCTGGGTGAAATTGACCTTCCCATAGAATGATTCTACCCAACTGCTCTTTGGGGTGCCACCCAGGAAATAGCATCTCTGTGTTTCAGTAAGACATGTTTTGGATGCTTTTTATTATGTAAGCATAGGGTTTATTTTCCATGAACTTGCAAGGGTGAATTTCCTTCTGAGGTTACCAAGAGTGATTTGGTTGTAGACACTGAACTCGGGGCCTGATTCTGTCTCCCTTCCTTTGGCTACTGAAAAGCTTCGTATCGTGAGAAGTCCTCCCCAGTCAAGCATATATAACTTCATGGAATAAAATTTTGTTGATAAATATTGCAGGTCTGACTTTACTCTCCCACCCTTCCTTTTCCTTTAACTAATTTTTTTGCCATGTTAAATATGTATTTTTAAAAACCATTTTGAATATTTTTTGGAACATAGTGGATTTTTACAAAATCATTTGATTAGTGTTTCAAATATTACAAATCAGTGAATAACCATGTTTTAGAAATGAAATTACACAATTACATATTTACTTTTGCTTACATAAACATTATCAAGATCTAGAAAATTAGATTGCAGTACAATTCACTGTCTCTAGACCCAAAGGAACAAACATGCAAAAGCAGTGGAGACCACTAGTATGATTTATCAGAAGGATTGCAGCTTGTTCCCTCATTTGTTTGAACAGGCAAATTTTCAAAAATAAAATCACTCTCCTTAAATATTTTGTAGATTTCAGAGAACTGATAAATGAGCCGTCCATTGTTTCTCTGGTACCACATTGGATTATCCATAGCAACAAACCTTTTCAAACTTAATAAGACCGACTCTGTATTTGTTAGGAGAATAATACCACCAGGTTAAACAAACTGACTGTTGGTTTTGTGTATTTACTCTCTTTCAAAGAGATCCACTAACCCTTCAGTGTGCTCCATGTTGTACATCATTAGGGAGTCTGAATTGGAGTATGACTCTATGATTCTGAATGTACCATTTTTCTGGTGTGTGTAGAGTCAGATAAGCAAGATGATGAGCGAATAAAGCTTTAGAAATAAAGTACTCTTTTGTGTATTGAAAATAGGGCCAAATTCTTCTCTATGTAGTAGAAATCAGATACATTATGGTAAATATTACCACTCCCAGTCCATAGAGGATAAATAGAATACTTAACATTGGCCCAGTAAAACACCGTTCAGTTTTTCTTTACTTTAGAAATTACATTGACATGGAATCTATAAGACAGGCTGTGCCTCAAAAAAAAAAAAAAAGATTCAGAATTATGGAGGTTTTCATAAAGAGAACTGATTCTTTTTAAAGCATTTGAATTGCTGTTGAAATGTAGATTAAACCTAAGGTCTTTTCATGTCAGTCATTGAGAAATGAAGTAGTATTTAAAATCATAAAATATTAGAGCTCATATATTCCAGTATTCATATTTTATACCCATAAATGCTTTTAGAGATTGCTATAAAAGCCTAGTGAGATGAGAATCTCAAATGTCCTTGTGCAATATGAGACCAAAAAAAAATTAACTAAAACTTGTTAAGTTTCCCTCCTACAAGGTATACGAATGGAAATATAATACTCTTTAATAAGGGTAGATTGATTAATGATTCCATTGTTTGTTGACTGGACTACATTGTTTTCTTTACTAGATTTTTAATGTAGATCGGTAGTGGGGCTCTGCCTTTATGAATCGGTTGAACCTATTTTGATAAAAACATGGCTATGTTAAATATCTATTTTTTTCTTAGATAAAATTTCTGGTGGTTTTAACACTTCAATCGCTCCTTTTTGTTTGTATTCACAGGTTCTGGGATTTTTCAAAGCCTGACCCTCTTCTTGAAACAGTGGAGCATCATACAGAGTTTACATGTGGTTTGGATTTAAGTCTTCAGAGTCCTACTCAGGTAACGGATGTTGATCTCCTGATGTTTTTCCTGCCTGGACAGTCCCCAAATAGTTCTTGTTGCTTTTATGAACAAAATTGTTGCCTTTGTGAAAGAACCAAGTCATCATCCTGATCTCGTTTGCTGTAAAACTTGAGCATTTGAAATACTCGGAGAAAAGTTATCGGAAACTGAACATACCTCTTTCCTCTTGAAAGACTTGACTTTTCTGAGAGGAAAAGGAACCTTCCCCAGAAGTAGTGTGCCTAACATGTTGAAGGCTTTGAGTAGACCTCTCTCAATGGAAAGGGTAACAAGAGAAGAATGGAATGGGGAAGGATTGTCCTCAGAGGTTGGTGGGAATCAAGAGTGTGTAGTTCTAGATTCAGCGGTGCCACTAAGCAGTTGAGATAATGGACACGTCATTTCCCTCTCAGGACTGTCACCATCATCTCCACACCCTGTGTTGAAAGAGAGGCTTCAGATGGGGGACAAAGTAAAGGAGAATGGCTACTGTTTTAATTTAAAAACTTTGTATTTCCCCCTTTTTATTTTCTTGAGGACTTGAGAGTTTAAATATTTAGGTTTTGCTCAAAGCTGTTTTGGTTTTGGAAACTCAGGTCAGAAACACTAGAATATGTTGAGTGATAAGGCACTTTATAACACGGACTATGTGAAAACACTAACATATCTATGAAACAACATAATATGTGGAAATTATGAGTCTGATTAAGAAATTATGCTTTTATGACAAATTTTAGAAGTTAGACAAAAAGCAAATCCCGTTGCTCATTACTGTGTTCTTAAATTTAAATGAATACATGTCTTTTTTATTTTAGGAACCCAAGATACAATCCTGAGTTTAAACTATTCTCATTAGATATTAGAATAGTCTAATTAACATTAGAATAATTGTTTAAAATGACTTAATAAAAAAAAAGATGACTTAATAGCATCTAAGAAGAGAATAAACTGAAATAGTGATGGATGAAATGGCATTTTCTTCAACGTAAATATACAGTGTGCTTCAAATGAACTAGTTTCTTTCCTGAGAAATACATTTATTATAGGTGATTTTTAATAAAAGAATCATACCTGTTTGCTATCCCAGGTTAAAAAAATAAAAATAAAGAAAAAGTTGTACTTATTAGAACATGGCGATACAAACAAAAGACCCTAAATAAATACTTCCCTGTCATATATTTCCGTTAACCTATATTCTGTGAGTCCAGACTGTGGCCTGAGGCAGCACACATGCCTCCTCAACTTCCTCAGTCATGGCAGTTGCTCACCCTGGTCTAAGGAGTTCCAATAGTTTTTAAAATCCTCCACTCATAGAGCACCTTATTAAAAGCAAGGTTGTTTACAGAGGATTTATTAATTAGATTTTACGTATCCTTAAATAATAAGAGATTTTATTACAAGGCCATGTATTTTGTGTGTAGACTGGTGACTGCCACCATCTCTTCCAGTTCAATAACCAAATTCCATTTGTACTAAGGAAATAGTTGCTATTGAGAGCAAATAGGAGTAGAAAAGCGGGGCTCTTTGAGCTCTAAATAAGCAGCAGGTTTAATGGCATAATGTACAGTCCAATTGTGCTACAAATCTCCCCTGATTTAATTCATGGTAGGACATAATCTTGGGATTAGGAGAGACCTTAGAAACAAGACCATTCCCTCTCATTCATTTATTCTTTCCATAGGTATTTTCATATGTCAGACCTTGTGCTAAGTAGTGGGGATTCGGTGAGGAATGAAAATAAACACGGGCCCCGCCTTCATAATGCTTAGTCTACTGTTACATCAAAGAATCTCACAAATGAGTGTAAATGGACACTCATAGGTGATAAACCTATGACGGAGAAGTACATTGCTCCTCAAGAGTTCCTAATCAGGATAGATACGTGACCTACTTAAGAAATCTGGAAGGATATGTGTCTCGTCTGAGATCTGATGAATGAGTAGGTGTTCCCTGTATGAAGGGACAAAAGGAAGATAGATCGCAAACAGGCAAACCTAACATTATGTTACAGACCCTGTGATGGGAGGGAGCCTGGGTAGTACCTGAGAATGAAAACAATTATTTTATCCTTCTTTATGATATATATTATTCAACCGTAGAATTTAAGAAAGTATGTTTGTTTACTTGTCATGTTTTAAAAAATGAAGTGTTGAGATTATTGACTAAATTCTATGTTTTGCCCTATTCAGTGTTAGTCAATTTTTCTTTACATAATTTTTTTGCTATGCATTTTAGGATGCACAAATGAAGTATAAAGAGTTTTTGTTATTTAATGTATCTTTTATTATTAATTTATTTTTAGTCTTTTGAAATTATTACATAGTTATTTCTATTAATGCTCTTTTGACATTCATTAATTCGTTCTTTCATTTTGTCTTATTTTTTGATCTATAGCTGTGTGACAGGAAATTACAGTGTAGTGTGATAAATGCTAAAATAGAGGGAAGCAAATGATGCTTTGGGAAAACATGCATTCACTTATTATATGATATGGTCATATCATTTATAAATATTGGTCAGTTGCCTACTAAGTGCTAGGCATTGTTCTACGCACTAAGAAAAAAGCAGCAAATAAAACAGACTGTGTTCTTCCTCTCATGGGGCTGGCTTACGCATTGTGGGAGAAGTCAAGTAATAAGAAACAAGATGATTTCATATAGTAGTAAATGCTATTCAGAATTAGAGCAATTTTGTAGAGAATGATGGGGGAAGGGATACTTTTGCCTGAATGATCTGGGGAAGGATCTCTGAGAGAGTGAAATATGAGCTGAAAAACTGTATGATAATATGGAGCCAGGCATCCAAAAATCCAAGGGAAGAATGTTTTTCTCAGAGGAAACAACAAATGTCAAGTCTTTGAGTTGGTAGTGGATTTGGTATGATTAAGCAACAGAAAGAAGGTCGGTGTGGCTGGAGCCTAGTAAATAGGAAGAGTGATAGGAATTAGGAAGGGGTCAAATTGCCTTGTAGACCCTACTGTGTTTGCTTTTCTTTGTAATTGCATTGTAAAGCTTTTGAAGATTTAAAAACAGGAAAAAAAAATGATAGAAACTATTTTTTTACTGAGGTATATTTGACATGTTAGTTTCAGGTACATAAGATATTGATTGGATATTAGTATATATTGTGAAATGAACACCACAATAAGTAGTTAACATCTGTCACCACATATTGTTACAAAAACTTTTTTTTTCTTGTGAGGACTTTTTAAAAGATTTACTCTATCAGCAACTTTGAAATATGCAATACAGTATTACTATCTATAGTCACAGTGCTGTGCATTACAGCCCCATGACTTAGTTATTTTATTAACTGGAAGTTTGTACCTTTTGACCCCCTTCACCCATTTTTCCACCCCCAACCCCTCACGTCTAGCAACCATGAGAGCTTGTTGTTTTGTTTTGCTTTGTTTTGTTTTAGATTTCACATATAGGTGAGATCATACAGTATTTGTCTTTCTGTGTCTTGACTTATTTCATATAGCATAATGCCCTCAAGGTCCACCCATGTTATCACAAATGGCAAGATTTCTTTCTGTTTCATAACCAAATAATACTCCTTGTGTGTGTGTGTGTGTGTGTGTGTGTGTGTCACATTTTCTTTGTCCATTCATCCATTGATGGACACTTAGCTATTGTAACTTATGCTGCAGTGAGCATGGGGGTGGATCTATATTTTTGAATTCATGTTTTTGATTTCTTTGAATAAATACCCACAAGTGGAATTGTTGGATCATATGGTAGTTCTATTTTTAATTTTTTGAGGAATCTCTATACTGTTTTCCATAGTGGCTGCACCAATTTACATTCTCACCAACAGTGCACAAGTGTTCCTTTTTCTCCACCTCCACGCCAACACTTGTTATTTCTTGTCTTTTTGATAACAGCCATTCTAAGAGGTGTGAGGTGATAGCTCATTGTGGTTTTGGTTTGCATTTCTATGGTGATTAGTGACGTTGAGCATCTTTTCATGTACCTGTTGGCTCTCTGTATGTCTTCTTTGGAAAAATGACTGTTCCAATCTCTTGCCCATTTTTTAATCGGATTGCTTTTTTGCTGTTGAGTTGTACAAATTCATTATTATTTTGGATATTAACCTCTAATCATATATATAATTTGCAAGTATTTTCTCCCATTCATGATAATAATAAAGATCACATAAGAAACACCCACAGCCCATATCATACTCAATGGTGAAAGATGGGAAGTTTTCCTCAAGATCAGGAATAAGACAAAGATGCTTGCTTTCATCATTTCTGTTCAACATAGTACTATTGGAAGTCCCATCCAGAGCAATTAGTCAAGAAAAAGAAATAAAAGCCATCTAAATTGGAAAGGAAGAAGTAAAATTATCTCTGTTCTCAGATGACATGATCGTATATGGAGAAACTTTTAAATTTAACCATTTCAACAATTACATTAAATATAAATGGTCTAAAACATCCAAATTAAAAGACATTAAAAGTGATAAATGTACAAAGTCCTAATTGTAGGATTTAGTTACTTTCCATATATTTTCAGAGATGAATTTGTACTATTCTCCCTATAAATTTATCTTTAAGAATTTATTTTTTTCTCCATTTTATTTATATTCTGTTGTGAACTTTAAATTTTCTTTTTCAATCTAAGATGGTGATTTTAACCAATATATTTTTCACATATCTAACAACACATTTTAACACAAACATTTGTATTGTTTATATAAATCATTTATTATCTTTTACCAAGAAACATTAAACTCCTCCTTTCTAGAGGAGATAAGAATCAAGTTCTTGGTATACGCGTATCTCCCTCTTTTTCTCTCACTTATTTCATTTCAGTCACTTATTGCTATATAACAAACTCCCCTGCAACTTGGTGACTTAAACAACAATTTCCTTCATTCACAATTCTGTGAGTCAGTAACTTGGGCTGGGCTTAGCTAAGTGGTTCTTTTCTTGGTCTCACCTAGGTTCACTCCTGTGGCTCCAGTCATCAGGTGGCTTAACTAGGGTTGGGTGGTCTAAGATGGTCTCACTCACATGTCTAGAATATAGTGCCAGTTGTCTTCTGAGCTATGTATCTCCAGATGAGCCCAGGCTTCTTCACTCAGCTGTTGTAGATTTCTAAGAGAGCAAAAGCAGCAGGGTTACCTTAAGGGCTAGACTTGGATGTCACACAACATCCCCTCTGAAGCGAAGCAAGTCACAAGGCCAGCCAGATTCAAAGAGTGAGCAAGAGACTCCACAAAGAATTTGTAGCTATTTAAAACTCTAACACATTAACTTTGTTGGTATAGTTATTAGTTTATTTTGGGCATATTTATCCTTTATTCTCACAATATGTGGTCAAGTCTACTGACTGTATGTGAATTTAATTTCACCCTTTGTTTATAATTTATTTTCTTAGCAAGTATCTTTCTGTCACTTTTTAGAAAGTAAGTACCTTTCAGTCTGCTTTTAAAAACTTGTCTCTTATGGTGATCTCAACAGCTGTAGGACTTTGCTAATGTTACGTTAGGGCTCTGTGTCTTAATATATTATCTGTCTTAAAAGGAGGAGATTTATCTGAGTTCTTGTATTTATAATTCTTTTTTCTTTTTAGCTTCTCCCTTCTTAGAGATCTGAAAAAATGAGATCCAAAGGCATTCTTGTATTACACCTCCTTTCTTCTTGACAGAAAGTAAGATCTTATCTTTAAAGGTTTGAGACTTGACAAATAAGTGTCTGGGGTCATTCTTTAAGAATAATTGCTAAGAAAATCTCTATGCCCTCTTGTTAACCAGACTGAAGTTATCTTTCACTTCAGAAAATTGTTCTTTGATTTTTTTCCCCCCTCTGATCATGATTTGTACAGTCCTGGCATTTTCTCCTTTCTCTCTTATCCTTATTATTTCTAAATTGGATCCTCTTTTTCTACTTTTTAGGTTTTTGATTCTTGACCTGTAATATAGCCATTTGTATAATTGGGATTTTCCGTATTAATGTATTTTTAGAATTCTTGACTTTCGCTCTGCAGTATCAACTGCTGTTTCAAATTGGCATATTTATTCTTTATTCTCACAATATTTAGTCTCTCACTGATACTTAGTCTAGCATTTATAAGCTGGGTACTGGTTTACATATTATTACATATTCCTTTTGGGACCCGTTGTCTTTTAAAGTAGAAATTATTAGTTCATTTCCAAGATAGCACCTCTCTATGTTTAATAAAATTTATCTTTTTTCCCCCATGATAAAATTGGGAAATTACATATAAAAAAAGAAGAAAGATTCTCACCACTCCAGCGAGAAACTTTTTTTATACCATATTCATGTTTCTTTTCAGTCCTTTTTTTTTAGAAACTTTTTAATTAAAAAGCATAACACTCCTGTTGGAAAGTGCACAGATTTGAAGTGTACAGATCAGTAAGTTATCAAGAAGCGACCGTACTCATGTACCCATCACTCAGGTTTAGATACAGACCGCTGCCAGCATCCCAGGAGCCCCGTCATGCTCCCTCCAAGATCTTACCTGCTCCCTTCTTCCCAAAAGTCACCACTCTTCCATTTGTTTTATGTATGTGTGCTCATGTTTCATAGTTGTAGTTACACTGCATGTAAGAATTTTTCTTCTGGGACTCCCAAAATGCTTGGTAAATGTAATCCTTACTGGATCCTAGTCTATCTATGCTAAGAAGATGTAGGCATCTTTACAATACACTTCAAATAGGGTAGAACAAATTTTGTATATTTTCATATTGTTTGGTGGAAGGTGCTTAGATTTGATTCTGATTTAAACTAGTGTTTTAGATGTGCTTTTAAAGTGTCATTAGCTTTGTTGATGTTTTAGTAAAAAAAAAAAAATTAGGTATCGTTTAAAATTCAGCTTATCTTTTGATTCAAATCCTTATTCCCACAATCTTAGACATCAGATTTAGAGGTTGATGGTAGATAACATATTTTAAATTTCTCAGTATGAGGCTGGAAAATTAGATGTTAGAAGAGGGCTAGCATTATTAGTAGTTAGGATATCTGTGTTCTGTGCGCTTCATATCTGAGGTGATGTTTTCTGCATCTGTCACACAGACTAGCTTTAAACTTAAAAAGAACATGTGCCAGAAGCATCCAGTGTCCTCAGGCATTAGTCTCTGTTGTTTCCTCTTTGATGCTTTCATAATTGTATAATTTTTAGCTTAAAATTATATAACAGCTCCTTGTTTTGCCCCAGCCATAAAACATTCCCCAGACGCAGCTCTGTAGAATCTCCGTGTGCTCCTAAAATGGATGTGCTCAGTCTGTGTCTACTGCCCTCTGCCCTCCACGGACAGCCCTTGCAGTGACAGCTTCCAGAATTATCGACACCTGAGCCGTGGGTACCTCTGCCTCTGAGCTCCCATTCCAGAATCACTCACTCTTCTACTGCTTTGCCTTGCTCTGGATTGCAGAGCATTACTTCTAAAACCAAGCAAAAATGTTGACTGGACACACTACTAACTACTTTTTAAAAAAACTGTATTTGCGTTCTTGATCCTCCTCAACTTGCCATGAGTCTTTTTGATTTTCTAGTCCATTCTCCACAGTATCTTTTCTCAACCATCTATAATATCATTAACACTCTTGACATTTGACCTTTCCTCCTACTTTACTGTAAACATAGACAAGAACGAATATCTTCTTCCATCTCTATCCCCTCAAAATATTTATGTTCTATCTCTATTTTCCCTCTTTCCTGGGGGTTCCTAATTTTCTCA
The DNA here is from genome assembly GCF_964194185.1 of Rhinolophus hipposideros. Taxonomy (NCBI): domain Eukaryota; kingdom Metazoa; phylum Chordata; class Mammalia; order Chiroptera; family Rhinolophidae; genus Rhinolophus; species Rhinolophus hipposideros. Next base: position 25,350,585 of record NC_138049.1, on the reverse strand, counting down.
CTGGCTCCCTCATCCAGGCCTCTGTTTCCACTATTCACTGTTTTTTAGATTGTCAGTCAGTTCTTTTCTCTATTTTCAAAGCTCATTTAACTCCACTGTCTTATTTCCCTACTAGTAAATTCTGTTCCTGTTCTATTATTAGACATCTAGAACTTCCACTTGAAGTTCTGCTGTCTCCTATTATTAAACATCTGCATCTTCCCCTTGAAGGTGTTATTTAATGATATGCTAGTGATGCTTGACCCATTTATCCAATTGCCTTTCCTGTGTGATCCGAATAGATGTCTTGCTTTTCTTCCAGTATTCCTAACCTGCTCAGTTGATTGCATGATGGGCCAGACTAGAGACCTGGGAAGTCATTCCTAGTTTTCTTGTCTCTCTGCATCCCTAAATTCAACTGGACTTTAAGTTTATTAATTCCTCCTCACCCATATCTCTGAAATCTGGACCATGTCCTTCTAGCCCCACTACCTTAGATAAGCATTCATTTAGTACCTCCACCATGGATTATTGCAGTAATGTCCTAACTGATCTCTAAGCTCTTTCCATCCTTCCATTGATTTTTTTCAATACTGCTTCAGGGGAGAGCTTTCCATAATGCAAATCTGATTTTGTTAGTCCTTGACCTGAAATGCATCAGTGGTCCCATCAAAGACACGGGGAACAAGATGAGAATTATTACTATCACCACTGTTAATCAGTATGGTCTAAAAATTGTAGCCAGTAGTAATAGAAGAAAACAAAGTAGAACATAAATATTTTTTATGTAGGAAATTTTATCATTATTTGTACATACTTCATATGATTGTCAAATGTTCTAATCCAAGAACATCAACTTTAAACCTATTAAAAATGAGTTCAATAAGATAAGTAAAAATAAATATTCAAAAATGAATACCATGTAGGTACCAGTAATTATTAGTTAGAAAATAAAATCAGAAGAATTACCTTTAAAAGGCAATAACTCTGAGTGTGTGCGTGTGTGTGTGTGTGTGTGTGTGTGTGTAGGATACACAGAGGTATAAAATTTTTTCAAATGTGAAGAACTGTACATAAAATTATATTACTTTACTAAGGGATCTTTAGAAGAAACTGAAGTAAATGTACAGACATACCGTGTTCCTGCAATAGAGTACATTTTTTTCTATTGCTTCCATCTTTTTAGGTCTTTCTCATCTAATACAGATATTACTGTTGTCTCCTAACAGTCTTTCTCTTTTTGGAACTCATGATCAGACACTCCTGTGATGCTCTTTACCTACTCTGACCATTAACCATACGAGTTACATACCAGTTTTAATTTACAGATCAGTACAGTTAAATTGTCATCTTTATCATGTCATCTCAGAAACCTTTAAAAGGCAGCCATTACCTTCAGGTTAGAGTCTGAACTTTTAATCTTGCTTTTAAGATTCAATATAATATGTATTACTTTCTAATTATATTTCTCACCATACTATGTAATCCCTCTAATACATTCCAATTATATTTTTATTATTCTGTCATCTTCATGTTTTGCCAGTTTTCCTTCCTCCCCCCTTCTCTTTTCTGTCTTTCAAAGTCCAGAACAAGTTCTTCTCTTCACTCCTTTCCTTTTTTGCTTCAGGAAATACTTGAGTGTCAATTATGTGCCAGAAGATACATAGGGGATCAATACAAACTACCTAGACACATATATATATACTAAGTAAATATTAAATGAATGATTGGAATGAATGAAGAGGATTTTAGTATATTAGACGACTTTTTCTTTACTTTTACTTAAACTCCATAATGATCAAAATAATAAACTATGTTCTCTGTAGCCACTTCCTACTGTAAGCTGGTTGAGTAAGTAAAACATAGTCTTACTTTAGCCCGTAATTTAATACAATGCAACATAATGACTGGGCTGCATTTTCAAACTTTAGTGTTGACTGTTAGTAATGTCTTTTATTCTCCCTACATCCTTCTGCCTATTTCTCTTGTTCATTTTTGCTACTTATTCCATATGTCATACAGATAATAACAGTAGATTGAAAAAGTTTCCCAGGGGCAAAAGCAATTGTCTACTACATTGAGAGAAAAGAATATAATGATAGATAGGAAATGGAAAATTTGTCAATACTGTAAATCTCTTAATGGATTAGTAAGAATTCTCTGTTATATTAACAGCCATATTAAGTCATTTGAAATAAATTACCTTATCAGTAGCATATATAAACATTTTAATAAAATGGACAGAGTTGATGAAATTAATGAACATAAATTCATTTTCTAAGTTACTCAGGTATTTAAAGTCTTGTGTTTTCATTGTTTCCTTTTCTAAATTTTGCATTTATAGGACCATTATTATTGAGGATGTTCTATAACAAGTCTTATTTGATCTACTAATGATGAATTTTTATTATAAATGACTTGGTCACTGGATTTGTTTCCTTAATATACTTGTGTCTACTGTAGAATCTATTCCAGCACTTTGTACATATGAAATGCTGAAATATTTGTTTAATAAAGTTGCTCTCAAGCATTGCAAGCACTGTATATATGACAACATCATGATTTATATGCCCTAGCTGTATAATGAGCTATATTGATAAATAATAAATTTCTATTTAGCTCTTCAAGAATGCTTTGTTATATGCTTTAAAGAAACTGACATATTAGGGCAATAGCAAAAAAAATTTGTATTTCTCATTGATGTGCTTATTCTTAAAACTTAGAAATATCTGTTTTGCTGTTAAAAGTGAAAATGAAATAACTAAAAATAGAACTTATATGAAATCTTAACTGTAGTTATTTGTCACTACCCTAGAAGATAGGAGCTTTTAAAAATAATAATGAAGAAAATTGATTCTACCTTGAAATTTTGAATTAAGAAATACAACACTTTGACAAATCATTTTTCCTATAATGTTGATAATTTTGATTCTGAGTTTTAATGAAAAGATTTGCATTTTGATTTCAGATGAAAAGAAATTCAGAAAACATAATGTACTAGAGTAGGGGCTTGCAGGTTAAGAAAGAAATTTCCCACTGGAACATCCTCGGGAAGAAGCAGTAGAGCCCGAAGGTTTCTACCCTGTCGTGTTCACATGCACGCTCCCGGTGAGGGGAGCAGGTCAAACAAGATAGGTCTTGGCAGCCAGCCTTCAAGAAACCCTAGACGGGAGTCAGTCTGGAGTCAGAGAAAAGCTTCTCTCAAAAGATTAAGAGTTTTATCAGAGGAGTTGTAATGCAATTAAGTTGCCTTAAAGCTAGAACTTTTAGTTCTTTATTTATTCTTGTTTGTTCCACTGCCTGGAACACTTTCCGTCTCTCTATCCGATATTCCCACCCCACAAACAATAACAACGATGCTGTCTGGCAAAGAAGGCATACTCCTCCTTTCAGTCACAGTTTAGGGAATACTTTTTATTTAAAGCACGCACTTTCCTCACACTTAGTTATAGGGAAGCCCTTCCCTACTTCTGCCAGACCCTACTGTAATTCCTCTGTCATCGTCCATATCACTCACCATTGTAGGCGTCTGTTTACTTACCCATCTCTCTGCGGGACTGCAGACCTGTAGGGACAGAGACCAGGCCCATCTTATTTACTGTAGTATCCTCAGCATAGTTTTGACACAGAGGAGGGGGCTCGATAAATACTTGTTGAATAAATGAATAAATATGTAGGTATATACAAATTATGTTTTAGGTACCTTTGCAGTGCAGAGAAATATTTGACCAACAGTTCTTGGAACATAAAAGAAAGCTCCCTGTGAAATCTCTCTGCATAATCTTCATGACACTCAGAATTCCCACATATTCCCCAAATCCCATGCAACCTGTTGCCTTTACCCAGACTTCTGACCTCTCACCTGATTTGGGTCTCTTTACCATGTGGGAGGCTCTACTCAAAATCTTTCCAGAGGGAAAACCACTGCTCATACATGGATTCATTCATTCACTCAAAAAGCATTTACTAAAGGTTTACTATATTCAAAACACAAGGAATACAGATTTGATCAAGATACGTAATTGCTGACTCCAAAAAAGAAAATCCTTTTCAGGTTTAGTTATACGAAAGTGTTTCCATCCATATATATGAATTTTGTTAGAAAACAGAACCTACATTACCCAGCATGCCTTCATTTTTTCCTTAGTGTTTATACAACATAGAGCCTAATTTATTGTGCCAGTGTAATGTGCTTAGTTCTGATGCCTGAACTCTTTTGCTCCATTTGTTCCTTTTAGTACAGATTTTTTTTAAAAATCTGTATTTACTTTATTTGGCCCTGTGGTTAATCTGTAAACCACTTCAGCCCATTTAGAACTGAACAAGGTGCAAATCTCAAATAAAATAAGTAAAATAAAAATATTGTTATTAACCATAACTTAAAAGATTAATACAATTCTTTCATGCTCATGTGTTTAAGTAGAAATTCTGGATACTGGCTTATGTTGAATAGGATCAGGAAGCTATATAAACTTTTGGTTTAGAAATACTTCAGGAGGGCTAGTGTTTTTCTTTAAAGATAGTTCAGTCATCTTTCTTCTTTCTTAGTTCCCCTCCCAATTCACTATCTTCCTACCACATATCAACCTATCAGAAACTTAGATTTTAAATGAAAATGTGAAAATATGGCACAAGGTGTTTTTCATTATATTAGTGGCAAATTCATCTCTTCTTTCTCCCCAAGAAAGGAATTTTTCCTTAAGAATATTTGAATCCTGCTAAATTTTGAATTTCTTTTGTCAACAACAAAAATTCCTACTTATAAACTACTCCCAAAGAATGGCAGATTAGTGCACATGACAAAAGCCCAGGTAAGAAAATTGATATACATCAGAGGTTCTCAATTCTGGCTGCATCTTAGAACGTTCCCTAGGTGATTATAATGTCCAGCTAGAGAATGCTCTGGATTAACTTTTTGGAGTCAGGGGTTGACAATCTGAAGGAAGTTACTAATTTTCTCTCTCCTTCTCCAACAATGTATATAGACACAAGATATTGCATTTATGGACTTTCTGAAGCCCACCCGAGGACCTAGGTTTAAAGACCCCAGGCTGTAGATCAGCTCTAGGTGGCAGCAGTGAAGCTGAGCCCAGAACCCCACTCTGAGAACCACTGCTCTGAGGATGGGGACCAGTCACCTGTGTCTGAACAAGCCCTCAAGGTGATGCTAATGCCCAGCAAACCTTGACAACGTCTGCCCTATAGGCACGCCTGCAGGAAACTACAGTTCAGTAGTATGTTTTTGGCTTATGTGAGGGTTGAGCTGTCAATTAAAAAAGTAGCCATATGAATTTGTTTCTCTTGTAAAACCACTCTTTTGGCATTGAGTGATTGTTGTAATGGAGGCATATTTTACATTTATCTTGTAGTCAACTGCTAGAAAACATTTTATATCCCCTGATAAGTGCTAGATTGATCATGAGATTTGTATGTATCTTATATTACTGTTTTGCTTTTTTTGCCTTTGCTGCCAGGAGGTACAGAGCTCAGTTTCATGCCCAATTTTGGCAATTAATCTTTGTCTCTTTTTCTAGTGTAAAAGCCCTCTCCCCATTTCATGTTTGTTCTTTTAATGAAATGGCTTTTCTGTTACTGTGTTATCTCCTATGATAAAGCAAGGGTTATTATGTGCCATAGAAATAACAACATAGAATTATGTTACCCTGTTGAGGTAAATAAGCTACATCCCTGTATGTGGCCATGTTAAAGGATAATTATCAAAACAGCAATCATGCCTCCTATAAAAATACAGCATGACCATGTATGAAAGATTTTATGTAACTCATGAAAGATTTTACAACTAGCTTAAGGGAACCAAAGAACAGACACATACCGTGTTTCCCCGAAAATAAGACCTAAACGGAAAATAAGCCCTAGCATGATTTTTCGGGATGACATCCCCTGAACATAAGATCCAGTCTTATCTTTGGGGAAACACGGTATAGGTAAATAATGAATTTAGTAGTAGATACAAAAGTGGGCAGTATACACAGGGAAGTAAAATGCAATGTTTGGAATCATCTCTTGGGGAGCGGGCGGCAACATCAATTTCACCTCCACAGGACAACATTCATTTGCAACTTTAATGGATGAGAATCATTTGATTACTATCAGTTTTCTATAACTTTCAGAGTTGTAAAATAATCCAGTCAAAGAGAGTGAAAGGCATGGACCCCCGCAGAATCAGGTAACCCTGTGGGACCCTGGGGCAGTGCCAGCATTCCACTGAAAGAACACCTAGCAAGCTTTTTTGCTGATTGCCATCTTACAGTTTTTCCTGACAGCAAGGTAATGGGCAAAGAAGTGAGTCCTCATGGAGGAGACTGAAACTGAGAAAGAAGATCTCCGGTAGATGAGAAAGGAGATATCCTATTATCGGCTTCTCATTCTCTATCCTGAGTCTGGCCTGGAAGGAGTCTTCATGGCTGGGAGTGCCTTCATGGGGATGGGAGAGAAAGATGGCTTTTGTCAGGAAGCAGCAGGATGAGAGCTAAGAAAGATTCCTTTCTGTGACAAGCTAAAGAATGAGTGGATCTCATCCTGTAAAGCAGGTTATTTATTTTTATGTAGTTGACTTTACTTATTTATTTATTTATTGTTTTGGTCTTTTTGTTAACCCCTATGTTTTAGCAAAGTCTTTTTTTTTTTTTTTTAATGCCTTTCAGTCTGGCCTCAGATACACAGTTAGGAAACATGTAAAAAGAGCCCTGTGTTTACTGTCATAGAAGGAAGGGGGAAGCAGTGCCCCCAGGGGCCACTGGGCTAGTGATGGTAATTCATGACAGCCATCATGGGGGCCATACAGACATCTTTCCTTACCAGGTCATCTACAGTGCCTGCCTTGGAGAAGCTGGAGCTCTTTGTTAGTTCAGTCAACTGCTTTTTTTCTCTTACTTTATTATTATTGTAAGCTTTTTAAAACTTGTACCACTAGATGGAGTTTCATTAGTTAATAGAGAAATATTTGCATTCATTTGACTCAGTCTATTCACAGTTCTGTATCACTACTGTTCTAGGTCTTTCTGGTGGTACTAATTAATTTAAGTATAGATTTATGGACATTCGCTGATTCAGGGGCCTTGACATTTATTAGTTATTATAAGTTCTGAGTAAATAAGAAGCTGGTTTTAAGAGTTCTGAATAAGGATTTAGAAACATCATTTTATGGATACCTTATATTAGAAACCTAAGTCTTCTCTGATTCTCTTCTTCATAATTGTTGACACTTAATATACGAAAGGCCTAGCACTTAGAGAAAATACACATAGATAAGACAAGGGTAAGTTAATATAATGATCTTTGTGTCCCACGGTATAAAAATCTGTAATTGCAGGATCAGGCAAATAATGAATATTAGCTTGCCTTTGATGAGGCACTATTTTGAGGGGACAGATTCAACAGATTTAGTTCTGGTCCCAGCTTCACTGCTGTAGTGTGAACATGAGAAAATGTTAATCTCTGCAGCCTTAATCTATAAAATACGTTCTTTGAGCTAATATTTATTGGGTCGTTGTTATGTTATATATAGCAAGACATGGTCCGTACCTTCAAAGAGCTGAGATACACGTGCCAGTAAATAAGTACGGCTGAGTATTGTAGGTGCTATGAAAGAGTTCAGAGAGGAAGGGATTCTTAAACTGCGTCTTCAGAGGAGAGCTCTCATCTCCAGGCGGAGCAAGGCCAGAGGCAGAAGCAAGGGGAGGGAGAAGAGAGGTTATTCAGGGGAGGTGCTCGGTAAAAGCAAAAGCGCACAGAGGTATGGACAAGATGAGGCATGGATTTGAGTGGGAGCTGGTGCAGTGAGAAAGAAAGAAGTACGTAGCAACCAAACCTTGAACAGTCTGGTTTTTTAATGCTTAAATTACCAGAGAAGAAGAGGGTTAGGGGAGGGTAAAGTGGGTAAAGGGGGTCAAATATATTATAACAGAAGGAAACTAGATTTGGGGTGGTAAGCACACAATAGAGTATGCAGATATCAAAATACAATGTGGTACATCTGAAATTTATATCATATTATTAACCATGGTTACCTCAATAAATTTAATTTTTAGAAGTTTGACTGAAAGGTCTCTACTGTTTGTTCTGTGTAGCCTGGAGTCTGATCTGATACATCACTGGTGAATGGTAAGGAGTTAGTATATTCTAATGAATCGGAGTGGTTCTTGTACTCAGTCAGTGACAGCCAGGTGATTAGACCAACCAAACCTGCAGGTGCCCTTGGGTAACTTCCAGCCTTTATAACCATTGAAAGGTAGAAAATAAAGTGCAGATGGCTTTGGTGAAAATCACTGTCTTGCTACTTCATCCTTCATGTTACTATAATACCTACATTTTTTTCTTTTTCTATTGTGGTAAATTTCAAATGTATAAAAGAAAACATGAACAGCTTCAATAATTATCAATATTCTTGTTTTAATTATTCCTCTGTTCACTTCCCATCCCTCATTCAATTGTTATTATTGTCATTATTGTTCTTACTGTTTTGGGGTAACATTTACACCCATTGAAATGTACAAATCTTAGATATATGTTTTTGACAGATGCACTTGTGTAATCTATATCCTATCCCAACACAAACATTTGCATCGCCTTCAGAATTCCCTTTTCTCCGTTTCCAGTGTCTCCCTTCCTCCAGTTGGAAATATACACACATACATACATACATACATACATACATACCATGTTTCCCCAAAAATAAGACCTAGCCGGACCAACAACTCTAATGAGTCTTTTGGAGCAAAAATTAATATAAGAGCCAGTATTACATTATATTTATATTATATTATACCCAGTCTTATATTAAAATAAGATCCAGTCTTATGTAAGACCCAGTCTTATAATATGTTAAAATAAGCCTGAGTCTTATATTAAATTTTGCTCCAAAAGACTCATTAGGGCTGATGGTCCGGCTAGGTCTTATTTTGGGGGAAACACGCTAAATACATACATTGTCCTTTTTCTTTTTTTTTAACCTTAGATCAGTCTTGCCTGTTTTAGAACTTACAGAAGTAGAACTTTTGTTTCTGGCTTCTTTTGCTCAGTTTATACGTGAGATTCATCCATGCTGTTGAGCTTATCAGTCCCTTCATTGTGTTGCTTAGCAGCATTATGTTGTGTGCATTTATTACAATTTGTTATCCATTCTTTTGTCAAGGGACATTTTGGTTGTGTTTTGTGCGGGTCTCAGCCTATGGATTGTAGTGCAATGGCTTTAAATGTCCGGGGGCACTCACCTGGGCCCCAGGGAGCTTCCCACAGACGTCTCCCCTTTCTAAACCAGTGTTATGACCTGATTGACCCTTGTGGTTCTTAAGTATGATTACAGTATCATATTAAGTATGATTTTAAATATTGCCTTTCAGCAATAACCATTAAGAAGCTTTAAAGAAAAAGTTTATTACTTACAGGACCCAGAGTGGACCAGGCCCTTCAGGGGGCACACACACCTGATTGTGTGGCTGGCCTTGTGTTTAATGGGATAGCCTTCATTGAAGCAGATGCCTCATCAGTCAAAGCTTGCTTGCCAGGCACTTGCATTACCAAAAGAAAAACCACATGTCAGGGTTTATACTACAGCTTGTTTCTAATTCTGTGCAATTGTGAATGAAGTTGCTGTGAACATTCTTGTATACACTGTATCAGAAACATGTTTTCATTTCTGTTTTGTAAGTCTCTAGGACTGGAATTACTGGGTCTAAAGATAGGTATATGTTTAACCTTAAGAGAAACGGCTAGTTTTCCAAAGTGGTTGTCCCAGCCATGTATGAGCAGTACAGCTGCTCTCCATCACAGCCGACATTTGATGGTGTCTATCTTTGATTTTAGCCACTCTCATGAGTATACAGTAGTAGCTCATTGTGGTTGGTATCTGCATTCCCTGATGCCTGATGATGTCGAACATGGCTTTCATGTGCTTACTGTGTAAGGTCATTCATGTATCTTTTTTTTTTTTTTGTCTGTTAATAGTCTTTTGCCCACCTCTAATTGGGTTGTCTTTTGATTATTGAGTTACAGTAGTTCTTTATATATTCTGGATACAAGTTCTTTCTCAGATATATGTTTTTCTCCCACTCTGTGACTTGCCTATATGTTTTCTTACCAGTGTCTTTTGATGAGCAAAAGTTTTATCTTTGATTGAGTCTAAGTTATCAAATTTTTATGGTTATAGGTTTCTACGTCTTGTCTAAGAAATCTTTATATGACTTCAGGTTGAGAATATATTCTCCTATGTTTTCTCTAAAAGCTTTATATCTTTAGCTTTTACATTTAGGACTATGGTCCATCCACGTCAAATTAATTTTTGTTTATGGTGTGAAATGGGAGTTGAGATTCATTTTTTTTTTATACAGATATCCAATTCTAGCACCATTTGTTGAATATCCTTTTTTCCCCTATTGAATTGTTTTGGTCCATCCATTGATAAGCAATTGTCCGAGTGTGAGATCTATTTCTGAATTCTGTTCTATTTTATTTTATATATCTTTATATCAATATTACACTGTCTTGATTTCGGTAGTTTTATGATAATTCTTGAGTCAGATAGTGTCAGTAGTACAACTTTCTTGTTCTTTTTGAACATTCTTTTGGCTGGTCTAGATCCTCTGCATTGCCATGTAAACGTTAAAAATCACCTTGTCCATTTTTATTTAAAAAGCCAGCTGGGATTATGAATTGTAAAGTATTCTGGGGGAAGATTGACTTCTTAACAATATTGAACCTATGAATATAGTATATTCCCCATTCATTAGGCCTTCTTTCTTTTCAGCAATGTTTTGGTTTTTGGTGTGGACATTTTGCATGTTTTTTGTTAAATGTGTTACTAAGTATTTTGTTATTTGATGTTGTAAATGGATTTAAAATTTTTTATTTAAAAAACATTTTTCTGCTAATATGCATAGAAATACAGTTGATTTTATATATTAATCTTATACCCTGAGATATTGCTACACTCACCAGTTTTTAACACAGTTCCTGCGCACCGTGGACTTTCTTCCCTTCATGTTTGAATATGGCTTTTTAGACTTGACTGTCCTTGTCTCTCACGTCTGCCCCTAAAGAGGGCCAGTGTGAATGCTGTGGTGTTTGTGATGTTGTCTGACACTGCCCAAGTTGGATTCAAATAGTCCCTCCAGGGAGAGTCTCTGTTGGAGAACTTGCCACTTTCAGTCTTGAATGAGCCATTCTTTGAGGTCAAGAGCTGCTGTTCTTTGCCTTGCCTCCATCCCCACCATACTGAACACAGTGCCTTGGTTCCCAGTTTAGGAATGCATCTTTCCAACATTTCTCGCAGGAAGTACAGGGAATTATATAGCCCTGGGGTGGGGTGGGGTGGGACGGGGTAAGGGAAATCTTTTAGGCAACTTCAGCCAATTGGAAACAGTCCCTGAAGTAGATCTTAAAAAATGAGAAATAGAGCTTTTATCAAAAAATGTGTCCCTCTGTTCTTCCTATTTAAAGGTATGTTTCCTAGTGGATGATCTGCTATGCTCTAAGTAGCTTAGGCTTTTGCTGCCAGTTTTGAATATCTGTATATGATGTCTCCTTTTGCTTCCTTTTTGTTTTCTAGGTGGCTGACTGTGCTTGGGATGAAACGATAAAGATATATGATCCTGTTTGTCTTACTATGCCTGCTTGAAACACACTAATCTGGTCAGAAACAAAGAATATTGTTGGAAGAACTACCTAACAGGAAATAAATTAACTATTGATAACATAGTCATCTTGCTTTTATATGCTAGTCAGATTTCAAATTTTAAAAATGTCCCCTGGACTGGTTGTAAGGCAGCTGATACAGACTTTGGTTCATCATTTAAGCCTGCTACATGCCCATATTTCTTAAAATCCTAAGGAATAATTGATGTTATGGTATATCTTATAGTGTCTATTAAAATGTAACCTCTGTATTATAAAATGGATTAAAACATGGGAGATCGTAGATTATATTGATATATTTCATTTTTAATTTGTAATTTTTGATGTAAAATACAATCACTGCTGTTGACAAAAATCAAAATAAACTGCATCTCTTGATCATTTATCATTTTGTGACATCCCCAGCAAGAATGCTTTTTCTAATATAGTGTATGTATGAATACAATGCTGTATATAATGTAGCTATATCTATGGTTCAGGAACAGGGCTCTAAAATAGATTTAATTTTTTTAGCAGTTATTTATTGAGCATGTACTATGTGTTTGACACATACGTAGACTGAATGATTCTCTCAAGGATGGTGTCATGCATTAAGAGCATGGAATGCTATAAGTTAAGAGCTCACATTTTGTAGTTATTCAATCTTTTTAGATATTGTGTCTATGACCCTATGTTTCTCTCTTCCTACTTCTCTACTATTATAGTTTTAAAAAAAACAGGTCACTGAGCAAAAATTCTTAGGTCCTACTAAGGTTTCAAGCAACTGCCCTTGAAACTAGCCCTACATAATGCTATAAACCCTCTTCACTACCTCCGTAAGTCTCCTTGAAAAATCTTTAGGTGTCAATGACCTCTAAAAAAGTAGGTTACAAGGGAAAAATCAGTAAAATAAACAACTTTGCATAACATTTATACTTTTATATAATAATGATAAATGACAACATTTATCATTAAATTTTAATAAGTTTTTGAGAATTTTTAAGGAGTAAAATATACTTGTAGTACTCACAACAAAACTAAGATACAGGTATGTTGTCTAATTTACATATTTCTTTGTTTACGTGTTCTAGAAAAGAATTAAAGACAGCTTACAAAATACAAAAAACAAGACCTTATAAAAGAACAAAAGGAGACCTAAAGTGGAGTCACAAGTGGGGTTTGAAAACATATGACTCAGAGCCCTAGAGAGTTGCTGCTGGCAGTATAAATGAGAAGCCTGGTCAAATACACAATTTAGTACCCAAGACCTGAGGGCAAGGACTTTGTCCTTTCCCAGGCTTGGCCCCAGCGCCATGCCCAGCACGTGGATGGTGCCCAGTAAATATTTGTTAATGAATGGTCTCAGGAAAAGTACAATTTTTTTCAGTGCTTTGACCAATCAGTAGTAATTGTTTTCGAGAGGCCCCATAAAGAGGACACTGCTTAACATGAATATATTGTCAGGAACCAGACGCTCAAACAAATCCTTAGAGCCATCCCAATGATGAGGTTCATAGAGCTGCTTCTTGTTGCTTTCCTCCCTAAGAACTAATGGCATCACACTAAGTGAAGTGCAATAAAAGCAGCTTCGCAGTGGGTGTTCTCCGTATCAGCAGAATCTATAATAGACCTTCAAAAATACCCAACCCAGATCATACTTAAAATTAAACGCAATTACTTACTTTCCTTTTAGAATGCAAGAGATTTTATTAAAATAATCGACATGGATCTTTTGAGACAATTATTTTTGATTTAAAAACTAAGTTCTCTCTTGTTTTATTTCTTCCCTCTATTGGGGAGATGTTATAGATGTTTAGAACACTCACTTCATAATACTTAACTCAGGTTCGTGGAGTCTCTCAATATAAATGAGTGTGGGTAGGTGAACATTTATCCACTGCGTTCCCGGGAGCTAGGATTGGAAAACTAAAAGGAAAGGAGCTGAATTCTCTCCTGAAAGAATGAGCAAGATTTTTGAAGTCTTAGTAGTTCACAAGCCAAGCAGCCTCTCTGAATTTTAGGAGGACAAGCTGGCATTCCTTCCAGGCTGGGGAAATCAGCATTTTTCTCCTGGCTACTGAGTTCGTAGCTTTCACCGTGTCTGCCTTCCTAAGCTCCTCCTGCCACTGCAGTGACAGCACAGCACTACAGAGTGAATGCCGGAAAGGGGAACACAGGTCACTGAGCATCTTCTGTGATCTGGGCACACTGGGAGATGCTTTCTGTATGTTTAAACCATCCGGGCAAAGAAGCCCTCCCAGTTTTCCAGACAGGGAAACAAAGGCTCTCGGGAGTCATAATACCCAGGAAGTGTGGAGCTGGAATTTGAAATGTTATGACTGGAGCCAAAGGCTTGGTCCTGCCACATGGCCTCCTTTTCCTCACAGTAACAGAAATCAGCCCACTGAGAAATAGTAAAGATGTGGATCTCTGGTGACCAGACCCTGATCATTCCTGAGAGAACTGACAACACTGAGTTTCCAAGTCTAAAGAGCTAAGAAGCTGACCCTGGGTCTGGAGTCACCCTACCAAGGTATATCACCCGCTTTGGTACTTTTTTTTTAAACTGCGTATCTTAGCTAAGATTTGGCTGTTCCAAAAATAAACTCATTAATTTACTTAGCAGACTCTTCTTGGATTAGGTCATCCACTTAATTGTTTTTTACCTCCATATATTTACTGAATATTCTCCAATCTGTGTCTCCTGCCTCCCCCACCTGGGTCTCCCACAAGCCTTTGCACTCATTTTCTTCTAACCAAACTCATCTAGCTCATTAAACCAGCTGCTCCCGAAAATGCTTTTTCATTTGTTTCCAGTACTATCCACCCAGGAGCTCAAGTTAAAGACCTAAATGCCATCCTTGTTCCTTCCCTTTTTCCCTCCTCTTCACTCTAAGACACATCAAATGAGTCACTAAGTCCTGTCCCTTTTACCCCCTAAATACTTCTTCTTTCTGTCTCTTCCCCTCCATCCAACCACCACTGCCCCAGTTCAAGCCATCATTAGCTTTTCTCCGGAATATCACAGCAGCTTCCTAAGTGATGTGTCTGTTTCTCGTTCTGTGTCCTCAGAGCCATCCTCCTCGACACAGCTGCCGGAGACGGATCTAAAATGCAATCTGATTACATCAATTTCAGTGTCAAACCTTTCTCTGCTTATAGGATTGCCTACAGGAAAAATTCAAGCTCGCTACCCAGGCAGCCAAGGTCCTTTGGGGCGAGCCCCTGCCTCTCTCTGCACGTTGCTTCCCTCCGCATTGTCACACACTGCGTGCTCCAGCAGCTCCAGCATGCTCACAAACAGCCCCGTGTAAACCGTGCAGGTCTTCATTCTCTTTGCACAAGTTAGTCCGTGTGCCCGGATTGCCCTGTTCTTGACTTGGCAAATTTTTGCCCATCATTTGAAAGTCACGTGAAATAACTAAAAGGAAAAGATTGACAACATACAAAAATTAAAGTAGTAAAACATACCATCAGCAAAGCTAAAAGACATTTTGGAAGGACATATTTGCAATATATGTAACAAATGGTTTAATATCCAGAATTTATAAAGAGAGCTTCAAAATCACTAGAATCACAGGCATTCCAAAGAATAAGGTATTAGGTTGGTGCAAAAGTAATTGCGGTTTTTGCTATTATTTTTAACCTTTTAAACCATGATTACTTTTGTACCAACAATAGAACTTTGTATCCTGACTTGGAAAAATACATCACTATTAATATGTATGTTTGTTATCTATTTCAGTATAACAAATCACCCCCAAATTTATCAGCTTAAAGCAACAAATGTGTTTATCTTACAGTTTCTATAGGTCAGGAATCCAGGAGTGCCTTAGCTGAGTTGTTCTGGCTCAGGTTTTCTCATGACATTGCAGATAAGCTGTCACCTGGCTCTACAGACATCTGAAGCTCAACTGGGGCTAAAGTATCAGCTTCCAAAGTCACTCCCAAGGTTGTTCACAGGCCTTGTTCACATACTCATCGTTTAGGATCCTACGTAGGTTGTCTGAATGTCCCCAAAACATGGCATCTGGCTTTTCCCAGACTGAGTGATACAAGAAAAAGAGAAAATCCAAGATGGAAGCCTCAGTCTTTTACAGCCTAATCTCAATAGTAACACCATCATTTCTGTGTTCTATTGGTCACACAGACCAACCCTGGTATAAGTGGGAGGGGTTAGCAAAAGGTGTGATTACCATGAGGAATTAGGAAATCTTTGGGGACTGTCTTAGAGTCTGGTTACCACAATATGCTTTTAAAAATAGCTAATTATAGACAAATGTGTATGATATCATAATTTTGTTATGTTTTTAAAGGGATTATGTATGTATAAATATATAAACAAGAAAAACTGAAAGGTTCACACCAAACTCCTTACAGTAGCCAGCTCTGTGTAGTGGAGTTGGTGGGGGGAGAATATTAGAGAAAGCATGTTCACTTTGCTTTCCTTTTATGTACTGTAATGAGCCTGTGTTACATTTACAATTGAAAATAATGAAATAAGACCATATTTCCCTCTGCAGGAAGCCTTCTCGGATACTCTTATCAAGCAGATTTTATTGCCCTCATTGGTGCTCCCCTGTTTCTGCCACAAGACCCTACTGGTACGTGAGGGTTACTGTGTTGCTTCACCTCCACTCGGGAATCCTAAGGACTAAGATGAGAGCTCATCTTTGAATCCTCTGTGGTAAACAGACTGTCTGGCACAAAATACTTGCTCTGTATGTTTGCTGAATGAATTTCATCAGTATTTCCTGAGTAGCTCCAAAGATAATTGAGCTTGAGTCTAGACCCTTGATACCTTGACACCGGTCGGTCAAATAGCTTTTGGACCTTCAGACCTACATTTTTGTTCAATTAACATTGCTAAACACTATTCTTATTTTTCCCATTTTTCTTTGGGAGCTTTTCTAGTAACTAGTGTGGGAAATAGTATTAATTTTTTAAAAAAAAATGAAAGCCCTAATGGAAAAGAATTACATGCAATAATGTAGAGAAAATGTAGTGTGTTTCATGCCAATGTATGTTTCAAATATTAAGCTAACTATTCTTGCCTAAATGAGAAGGGTAAGATAGCTGAATCAGCCGCAAATCTTTTACCTAATGTTCATATCACAAATGGAAGCAATTATAATTGCTGGCAGAAATGAATCATTCCAAAACTAGGTCTGTGCAGACAATTCTTTAATATATTCACTTAAGATGGCTTAAAGCAACCATCCTTTAACTGGAGTGGTCCCCAGAAGCAGCAACCTGTTATTTGCTGATGGCTTTTAAAAGTTAATTTTCAGAGGGCTTATTTTTATGTGAGACTACTTATACCACGCACACCTATACGTCATTTGAACTGTTGCTTCAGAT
This sequence comes from Rhinolophus hipposideros, assembly GCF_964194185.1. Lineage (NCBI taxonomy): Eukaryota > Metazoa > Chordata > Mammalia > Chiroptera > Rhinolophidae > Rhinolophus > Rhinolophus hipposideros. Next base: position 25,333,614 of record NC_138049.1, on the reverse strand, counting down.
CTCATTACTTTCTAAATAACAGCAATACTTGAAAAACTGAGCCCTTGAAATAGCCAATATTGTGTAACTATAACTTTTAGCTACAAAAACCAAGAGTTCCCCTACGGCATCAGAAGCACAGGTGTTAGTATAATGCTTTCCAGTGTTATTCCTGGAAAGTTGGTACCGTGGCCATTCGCAAACATTTTCTTGAGTGCCCACCTGTCGGGTGCAGGTAGGGCCCCTACCAGGCGCTCAGCACAGGAGCTGGAGGTTTGATTGATACGGAGTCCTCTCTCACCAAAGTGAGCTCCCAGCACATACAAAGCGGGCCCAGATGAAGGACTGAAGTGACGCTGCCCATCCCAAGAGTAAATGGTTCTTTTTCTGCTGCGGTAATAATCGCCGCTTCAACATCTGGGCTGGATGTGTCGCGTTCAGCACAGAGGTGGAAATACGGAGGAGAAGACAAAAGAAGCACTAGGGAAGTGGATCGTGTGTACTAGGGCAATGCGGTGCAGCTTTTAAAGGTTAGGAAGTTGGGATCCCAATGGGGGGTAAGGCGGTGGATAAGAGGCGTGAACGAAAGGAGAGCTGGAGCGCAGCGATCCAGAGCTCTCCACCTCGAAACCAAACCCTGGCCAAGTCCATCACTTTTAAGTAGCGGGGAAACTAAACTTTCCGGCTCTTAGCGATGACCTCCACTGAGCGAGCTCCTCCGCTAGTGCTAAATTTACCCGTCCGGGCTTTACTTTCCAGGGAACGAGACTAAGATCAAAGTGTCACAAAGCCTCGCTCCAGGAGAAAATAAGAATTTCCTTTTTTTCCTTAGCCAGATGGGAAGTAAATAGTTCACAGGTCCTGCGGGGCTCAGAAGTACCTGGCCCTAGAGGCGGGATGTAGGGGTTTGTCCTGCTCGCCAAAGTGGCCCAGCACGGCCTCGCAGGCTGCGGTCGGTTGGTCTGGCGTCGGCTGGGTCCCGGTCCGGTCCCTGCCCTGGCCACGCCCCCTGCTCTGGCCACGCCCCCTGCCCTGTCTCCGCCCCCTCCCAAACCCCTCCGGCCGCTGGTCGCTCCACGCCCACTCCTGAAGCACCGTAGCCCCGGCGCTCCTCCCCAACCGGTAAAGGCTACTCAATCCAGAGACTTAATTTCTGCTCTTTTGCTTATTTCACGTCTTTGCCTCACTTGGAACACGTGCCCGTGCCTCTGCCCCAGGCTCCGTAGTCCCGCGAGGCCACTGCGCCCCCCGAAGCTCCCCCAGCGCGTAATTCCAGGTCCTTCCCAGGGAGGCGCGCGGAGTGGGTGCGCGGTGCCCGGGACGGGCAGGGGCCAGACTTGGAGCTCTACAGCACGCCCGGGCGGCGTCCTGGGGCCGTGGGTTCCTTCAATGTCCCGGCGTCAGCGCCCGAATCTGGAGCATCAGGGAGCTCCGCAGCCCGCGGGTACCCACGTTTTTCCTTTCGCTGGCCCGCATCTGGACAAAGTCCCGCGGCTGCGCCGGGAGGCACCGTGGGTGAAAAAGCCACTGCAGCGTGGGGGGCAGGGGGCGGAGGCGATGTCACTTGTTGCGGCTAATAAACGGTGCTCGACCCTGGGGCGCTGTTGTTTCTAAAATCTTTAGCTGTGCCCGGGCTCTCTGAACCTGTGGTCCTTGATACAGAACCGGGAAGCAGGGGCAAACCGGAGCAGCTGGCACTGTGGGCGGAGAGGGGGCCGCGCACCGAGAGCCCGCTCGGGTGGGCGTTGGGTGCCGGAGGGGCGCGGGTCCGGTCCCGCTTGCGGCAGCTGCTGGGGCTTCCAGCCACAGAGTGTCCCTGACAGTGACACCGCGCGGGACACAACCCATCACAGCTCGTCACCTACTTACAAATTGATGTCGCTGGGATTCCCGCCACTCCTCTCAGACCAGCCCCCCACCCCTGCCACTTTTCGGAGTCCTCCGCCCCCGTCACTGCCTCCCGGGAGCTGCGGGGCAGTCGGACGCGGAGTCGCCGAGCCACTAGGACGCCTGGCTGGAGCTGCCCTCTGCAGCGGAGCCGGCGCCCCCTGCCCTTCGCCGCGGCGTTGGCCTGGCACCCCCGCCGCCCTCGCTCTGCTCCTCCCGTCTCTCCTCCCTGCTCTCCTCCCGCAGGTCCCGGAGTTCTGCCACCGCAGGGTGTAGCGGGGCCGGCGAGATGAGGCAGCTGTGCCGGGGCCGCCTGCTGGGCATCTCGGTGGCCATCGCGCACGGAGTCTTCTCGGGCTCTCTCAACATCCTGCTCAAGTTCCTCATCAGCCGCTACCAGTTCTCCTTCCTGACCCTGGTGCAGTGCCTGACCAGCTCCACCGCGGCGCTGAGCCTGGAGCTGCTGCGGCGCCTCGGGCTCATCGCCGTGCCCCCCTTTGGCCTGAGCCTGGCGCGCTCCTTCGCGGGGGTAGCAGTGCTCTCCACGCTGCAGTCCAGCCTAACGCTCTGGTCCCTGCGCGGCCTCAGCCTGCCCATGTACGTGGTCTTCAAGCGCTGCCTGCCCCTGGTCACCATGCTCATCGGAGTCCTGGTGCTCAAGAACGGCGCGCCCTCGCCAGGGGTGCTCGCGGCCGTGCTCATCACCACCTGCGGCGCTGCTCTGGCAGGTGAGCGGGACCCGCGCCGACCCCCAGCCCACTCCATTTCATGGGGCAGAGACAGTGGGGATCACTAGTGCAACGCCTCACTGCCAGATGGGGAGACGGAGACAGGGAGAGGCAGAGACCTTTAAACGTGGTCTTGGTTCGAAAACGAGACTCCTGAGACCCGAAGGAGCCTTGCCCACCGCTCGGGCCTCCTCCTTCAGAGCCTCACCGCCCTCCCCCCACCGCCCCGTCCGGGCTGTCCACCTCAGCCCCTGCCGCCACTCCGTCTCCCCCCTTCACCCCTTCCTTCCTCCGGGAAGGGTGGCATAGTCTCCTGAGCCTGGGAGCTGGAGTCCCCAGACCGAGCCGGAAGGATGGGGGCCGTGAACTTCCTTGGGTCTCGCGGGGCTGGAGTGTATGTGGGGGGCGGAGGGCGTAAGGGAGCGAAGTTTAGGCCCCGAGGCTAGTTTTAGGTCGGTCTCCAGTGGCGCCCCGCAGGGGTCTGCGAGCTCGCGGCTGAGGGGTCGAAAGCCACGGCCAGGACGCACCTGCGGGCCGGGTTCGGCCCACGGAGCTAGATGGCGGCCGCGGGAGCCAGAAACCTTCATTTGGGGGTCGAAGGGCGGGGGTCGTTCTTCGCCCCGCGCCCAGCCTTCGAGGTTAGGAGCCCCAGCGTGGGTTCTCGCTCCCATCTGGCGCCCCCGGAGGGGGAAAGGTACTAAGCGCCCTGCCAGCTCGGGGAAGCCACTGGCCTACCGCGAGGGTATCTGAGCTCCCTCCTGCCTCTGTCGTGGACAGAGGTAGACACGGTGACCGGGGCTATGTCAGGGAAGGCCCCTCGCCCCACGCCTCGCACTGGGCGTTGCCTGAGCTTGGCGCTTCCATTTTGTACCGGTGGGCAGAGCTGGGGAGGGAACCCCGTCCACTTTCCCACCCGACGTTTTGCCCCAGTGGATACCCACCCGCGCCAACCCGGTGTCTTCTCTTTTCCCTTCCCGACCTGGCTCCGGTCCTCCTCACGCGCTCTAGGAGCCGGCGACCTGACCGGCGACCCCCTGGGGTACGTGACCGGCGTGCTGGCGGTGCTGGTGCACGCCGCCTACCTGGTGCTCATCCAGAAGGCGAGCGCCGACACGGAGCACGGCCCGCTCACCGCGCAGTACGTCATCGCGGTCTCGGCCACCCCGCTGCTGGTCATCCTCTCCTTCGCCAGCACGGACTCCATCCACGCCTGGGCCTTCCCTGGCTGGAAGGACCCCACCATGGTCTGCATCTTCTTGGCCTGCATCCTCATCGGCTGCGCCATGAACTTCACCACGCTGCACTGCACCTACATCAACTCGGCCGTGACCACCAGCTTCGTGGGCGTGGTGAAGAGCATCGCCACCATCACCGTGGGCATGGTGGCCTTCAGCGACGTGGAGCCCACCTCTCTATTTATTGCCGGCGTCGTGGTGAACACCCTGGGCTCCATCATTTACTGTGTGGCCAAATTCTTGGAGACCAGAAAGCAAAGCAACTACGAGGACCTGCAGACACAGCCAGGGGGAGAGGAGGAGCGGCCCAGTGGAGACCAGCTGCCGTTTGTCATGGAGGAGATGCAGGCGGAGGGTGGAAAAGGCGGGTCGGAAGGTGGCAAGGCAGCAGGTGGCTCCACTCAGCAAAGAGGGCAAGAGGCGAGAGGCAGCCCCGGAAGAGTCCCGCTGGTGGCTGGGAGCTGGCCGGTCGCAGACAGCCGTGAAGAAGCGAGCAAGAGGTCATTAAAGCATGCTTACCTCGAAGTGTGGAGGTTAGTTAGGGGAACCAAGTATATGAAGAAGGAGTATTTGATAGAAAATGAGGAGTTACCCAGTCCCTGAAAAGGAAATGCATGTATGTATATATGTACATATACACTTATTTTATATGTTAGAGACGACATATTTTAATGAGGGGCCGCCTAATTTTATTCTTTGAGGAGTGGGGAAGGGAAGCAAAGAAAGAAGCTGAAATGGACAGACAGCAATAAAATTAGCACCTGTGTGAATTATTTAGCGTGAGTTGGCCTGAGGCATCACAGAGACAAAAGAATGTGAAGATGCTTAAACAAAGTAAGGCAGCCGTTTCTGCTGCAGACTCCTGGCACATTTGTGGGGTTTTTTGTTTTTTGGTTTTCTTTTTGTGGGTTTTTTTTGGTCATTATAACCGTAACCAAATATCTGCATGTACCGAGTCCCTCAACCACCCTCTCCAAGGATGGAGTGTAGAAATGATGGCAGGACTTAAAAGCTCAAAGATTACACCCAGGGGCACATTTTTGATGATAGAATTACAGTTTTTTATGGCCATCTGGGCAAAGAGTATATTATTGAAAAGACATATGTAAATACACTGAATTGATGTTTACTGTTTATAGTCATCTGAAATATCATGTTTACCCTAATTTTTCTTCACTTTATAAAAAAAAAATAAGTGCTCTCTTATTCTATTATATATTGGTAAGAAATGTTAAAGCTATTTTGAAAATATGAGTTCTTAGCTTTAATCATGAAGTTTAAAGTTGGCTTTTAGTAATTACTATAAAACTATTTTAAAAGTTGTTTTGGCTCACTGCTTTATAACATTTATTACTGAATGCTATGACCTTTTTAAAAAACAGTTTCACTGTGTCCAATATTCTTTCAAGCAAATGCAATGGCTGAAATATAATTCCGTATTAAGAAGCCCAAACAGAAGTGAAGCCTTCCTGTTAAGCTAGCCCTTGAAAGTCTCACTGCACAACCCAAACCATGTTACAAAAAGAGCAACTGCTATCTATATTCACTTGATGATATTTTTCTATCTTAAATTTGTCAGAATAAAGTATTGGTCTATCTGTTAAAAGAAATGTTGTTTGAAATTTGTTGTAGACACATGTATGTTCTCCTGTTGCTGTGTAGCTTGTGTTTGACTTCAATGTATGGTGTCTGGTATCTGGTATGTAAGGGCCACCCCATTGGGAACTTCTTGGATTAGCATGATGGTTTAGTTTAACACAACAAAAACACTCTCATTTCCCAGCCAAGGAAACTGTTATAAAGTAAAATAAAATACTGCCTCATGCGGCCCTATGGAAACCATCCACAGCTGAGTTCGAGAAGTAATAGTACAGTACACCCAGGTGAAGTCTTCCTGTCATCCCCTCCAGGAGAGGTACTTTGACAGTGAGGGTACTCTTATACTTTCTGGGATGTTCTTGAGCCTCTCAGATGGTAACATCCTATACGTATATTTTTTTGCTTCCCGCAAATCAAAACCAAACAAAAAGCAGTGACAAAAATGAAGTTTCAGTTCAATCAGTTTAACTCCACAAGCTGGTAAGGAAGTATAATTGTGGTGGTCTGTGATGGGTACTGATTTGCTGGTTTTTACTGGCAACAATCATTTCCATAGGTACCCTTACAAGACATTTAAGGTGTTAGAGCCCTCAGATGGCTGCAGTTAGAAATTGCTGGCTAGGGTTATAATGACTTCTTTAAAAATAAGCATTGATGTTTTGTCTGCATGCTAGAAGGCAACATCCTGTTGCAACTCTGTGGAGCTGAGAATTAACGAAAAGCAGCAAAGTTGAATGAAGCATATATATTTTTGTTAATACCACTGTCAGGTAAATGGATAGAATGATTGTTTTTCACTGAAAATAATCCCTGTTGGTTAAAACTGTTGGTTTGCATTTATTGTAGAAAGATTAATTATTTTCTGTCACCAACAAACTTATGTCTGTATCAGGTAGAGTTCTTCAGAGAAACAGAACAAAGATTGGGACTCTCTCAGAACTCCCACTTAGATAGGGTTTGACACACTGCAGCTCTTTCAGCTGTAATCTGCTCTCATTATACTGGAGCTTTCCTGGTGTGCTGGGGAGAAGGGGAGGGGAAGGGCTCTACAATCTTATTATTAACTTCTCAGTCTTTTAGAGGCCCCTATCCCTGGGCTGTGAACCCTCTGGGTATATTTCACAATGATTAGTCTTTCCCTCCCTCTGTCAGAGCACCAAGGTTTTCCTGGAAGTCAACCTCTGAAAATGTGTTCCTGCCCCCTCCCAAAACCATGGCCCATAGGAGTTTCTCATTCTCATGACAGTCCATATTCAGCCTCCAGAAATTTATGAAAGTGACTATTTAAGGGTTGCTACCAATTTATAGCTCCAGTGGCTTCTGTTCCAGGTAGGGAGGTCTCCACTGTAACTTTCTGGATTCACCTGTCACCAAATGCAGATTTGGGGTTTGGGATGTTTGCCCTGCCATCTCCATTCTCTAATGGGTCCTAGAAAAGTTGTTGATTTTCAAATCATTTATCTTTTTCTTGCTGTAAGAATGGGCGTAACAACTTCCAAGCTCTCTTTACATGTTGGAGCTAGAACTGGAAGTCCTGCTGAAGACTTGAAAGACTGCTCAATTTCTGTAAAGACAGAAGTTGAGTGGAATTTGCCCCAGCAGACTCTGCTGCCTGTTCAGACTGCCCATTGGGTGTGACACTTGTGGGGCTAACAGGGTGGTGCTCTGCTGTGGTCGGAAGCCAACCTCCAAGTATGTTGGTTTTGGGGCCTCTTGGGAGGAGGTCCAGTGCAGGCCCAGGTCACCCACTGCCTGTGACCGGCCGGGGACTACCTGGTAAATGCTGTATAATGATCCATGGTTGTTGGCTGCCTGTGCTAACACTAGAAGTGTGGGGGAGAAGCCACACTGTGAAACAAGGATGTCTGCCACCAGTATTGGGCCTGGGGTAGCTCTACAAAATGCCAGGACACTCCAAGGCTTGCTGCCACCTGCCAGCTTCCTTAAGTTTCAGCCCCTGATAAAGTCTCGTGTGGTATGCAAGTTGGGTAAGGCAGAGTCTCAGGGAGTCACTAGAATGGGAAGAGCTATGGTCACTATGTTAATGTAAATTCTGGTTTGGTGCCAGTGCTGAGCCTGAAGCTACTTACTCGGCAAAATTCTCAGAGCATGTCGAGGCTAGCTGCCGCCTGCTTGGGATCTGTCAGACTCTGACAGTTTTCCAAGAAAGTGTGCAATGTAGGTGGGGCTGGCTACTCTTGGTGAAAGTGCCTCCAGCATTGGGGGAGTTGGGTGGGATGGGGTCTCAGTGAATCAGCAGGGTGGAGCTGTGGAGTTCACCAAGGATTCAGATTTGGCTGTAAGTGTAGGGGGAGGGCTCAACACATTAAAGGTGGCAGCCACCTGCCAGCTGCATGGGAAAAGGACCCCTCATAAGGAAAATGCCGACTGATCTCCAGCTCTCAACCTGAAGCAGCACAAATCAGTCTATTCCCTGCATGTCTCCGACACCGCCAGAGTTACTGTTTGTGGGGACAGAGCCCCAGAAAGCAGTTTCCAGGCTCTCGGCCTCACATAGAAAGGTGCTGGCTCGGGTAGTAAATGGCCATCAACTGTGATCAGATGGCCATCAGCTGTGGCTAGTTGGCCGTCAGCTGTAACCCGTAAGCCATTGGCCACTAATATAACTGCTGTGGCTATGCTAGCAGAAGAGATGGGGGCTAGCAAGAGTGGATTGCAGAGAGGTGGATGCCGCCGGCGAGAATATAGCAATATGATTCCCCTACTTATGGCTCCATGGGTGTTCCTGTTTGACCTTACAGTGTCCTGCGTTCTTACGTGGGGAGCGGGACCAGAGACCCTGCCTGGCACTCTGCACGACACTGTTCCTCCACTGGAGTCCAAGGTGAGTGCCTGGGAGTGAGATAGTTGTGTGAGGGTTGTTTAAGAGGACGTCTGGGTTTCCTGCCACCTTTCATCCTACCCAGATAGTCAGAATCTCCACTGTTTTTTACAGCCAGATGTTGTGGGGGTTCCTCTTACTAACACCAGTACTCTGGTGTGGGGAGGCCCATGTGAGGCTGGTGTTCCTCACTCCTCTGGGGGGAACCTCCAGAGCCGAGATATCCCTCCTGGTTCTCAACCACAAACAGATTTAAAGTTAGCTAGTTCTGCATCTCTGTTCTCCCTAGCTTCTTCTTTATACCTTTAGTTATAAAACTTCTTCTCAGCCAGACTTCCAAAGTTGTTTGTTCTATAATTTGGTTGTAATTTTAATTTGCTCATGGAAGGACACAGGAATAGTGTTTATCTACTCCGCCATCTTGGATCTCAATGTTTCCTACATTCATACTTCACAAATTCACTGGATACTGGAAGAATGTTGTATATTGCACACTATTTTAAATCATAATGCCCAGAGTTTATTATTCTAGTGCTTGCTTTTTCCTAGGTGTAGTTCTAAGTGTTCTATATGTACTCATATATGTATTTCTCACAACCTTCCAATAGGTTGGCATTAATATTATCCCAGTCATAGAAGGGGTAAACCAAGTTATGGAGAGCCTACTTGCCCTGCTCTCAGAGCTGTTAACTTGTAGCTTTCGGATATTATTTGAACCCAGCTAGTCTGGCTCCAGTGCCCATGTTTTTCCATTGTGTTAGTCTGCCTCCTGATGAGAAGCATTCAATCTGACATCAAAAAACTGCAGATGATGGTGTGGTGATAGGCAGCTCCAGTGCTTGTCAATTCTGCCGCTCAATGAGGACCCAGGCTCTATCCATAATTCCCTTTTGCTGTCCTCAAAAAGGAAGAGGATACAACTGTATTTCTAGAAACAACTTATGTGTGTGTGTGTATCAATAGTTTCCTGTTTGTGAGCACTAAGGGGCCCAGAGAGCACTTGAGGCACCATGAACAGCAGAGCGGAGAAAGGGGCTTAATGGTTATTATAACCAAGTATCTCCAAGCTATCCAGCCTTTTGGATCAATCTCGGTTTTAATATTCAAATAAAATAACTTACTCCTTTACCTTATATAACCCTGAAAAGTACAGATCTTTACTAGTGTTTCTGTGGATTCACTGAGCACGCTCCGGGTTGCTGATTACTCCCTGTTCCTCGCTGCTGTGTTGATCACTTTAAAAAAATAAGACAAAAACAGCTGTATTAAAATGTAATTTGTATATCATAAAATTTGCTCATTTTAAGTGCACAATAGTCTTTAGTATACTTATAGAATTGTACCACCATTAGCACCTTGTAATTTTAGAACATTTTCATCATTCCCAAAAGAAACCCTGTAGCCATTAGAAGTCACTCTCCATTTCTCCCTGATCCCCCCAGACCTGGCAATCACTAATCACTTTCAGCCTCTCTGGATTTGCCTCTTCTGGAGTAATGTTACTTGCTATTCTGAAACCACTCTTCCTAACAAGCTCGTGCACTCCCTCTTTTATGCAAGGTATTACTAATATAAAGTTGACAAGATTTACTGAATGTTTGAAGCTACCTATTATAAGGGCATTTCAGTGTAGAAAAGGAACAGTTGAAAGTCCATATCAGAAGGCCCTGCTCTTGGAGTTGCTGAGTGTTCCACTCTCTCTCTCCTTGGAACCCGGCTGCTGCTATGCAGCAGGGCCCTCTCCTACTCAGAACAGTCCCCTCTCCCTCAATCCCCTTCCTGTAGACTTAAGTTCCCCAGTGCCATTTTGCTCAAGAAGTAACTGGAAGGGCAGTAACGCTGTTCTCTAGAACAAAAGGGCAATCGTTTTCTAATATAATTCTTCACCACTTCGTAGAATGAGGAAGAGCCATAGTTATTAAAAAAATATCACTTTTCTGTCCTACTACACAAAACACACACACACACACACACACGCATATCTATATCTATCTGTCTGTCTATCTATCTATCTCTACATATCTACATATATCTATATCTATAACTGTATGTATGTATCTATATCTATATATATACACACACATATATATATATATATATATGAGAGAGAGAGAGAGAGAGAGAGAGAGAGAGAGAAAGAGAGAGAGAGAGAGAGAGAGAGAGAAAGTTATTCTGGAAAATTTTATAACTAAAGCAAAGTTGGTTATCTGCCCACCTGTCATCACTCTACCAGTCCCTCCCCCCATTCTTCCTCACACACAGAACTCTGAATTAGTTCAGGTACCAGCAGCACGGTTGTGCTCAGGGAAGGTGGGCCAGGCCCCTAGTGGATTAATCATTATTGTTTTAAAGCCATCCTGGTGGACCCATATCTCTTTGCCAATGATTGGTTTAAGATTGGGCCTGTGACCCAGCTAGCAGATGAGATGAATGAGTAAGCATGCTAGGGAAAGAGTTCTGGGCAAGTTTTCTGTGATAAAAAGAGACTCTATAGAACAAACCCCCTTTATCCTGCCTTTGCATGCAGGATGTGATGTCTGAAAGTACAGTAGCCATTTTGCAACCCTAAGTGGACAATCCTAAGGATGAAGGGCAATAACAGAGGGAACCAAGACACATGGAGAGAGCCTGTTCCCTGATGCCATTATCGTGCTGTTGGATTAACAACACAGGAATTGCCTCCTTCCAAGCTTCTTGTTATATGAGAGGATAAATTCCTGTTCTAAAGTCACATTTGGTTGGGCATTCTTTTTCTTTCAATTAAAAGCTTTCCAACTGATATAATTTAAATTTGATAATTAATTTTGCTTCAAGAGAAAACAAACTTGAAAGGCAAAACTTTTTTTCCCCAATGCAGCACCAGTTTTTATCCATCTGACCATCTATCCATTATTTATTCATCGATTCAACAAACATTTATTAAGTACATATTACATGCCAATTTCTGAACAATTTGTTTCCATTTTTTAATATTTCTTTATAGCAAATGTAATTAGGGACTTTATGTACCTGAAGAGTTACTTCCAAAAGGGCTAGTTTGATGATAAAGAGTAGTCCAACTTTCTTTGATAGGGCAATATAAACTCTTAAGATCTATCTTCTAAAGTTTATCTGAAAGACCAAACTGGACAATATTTTCCACATTCACCAAAGTTTAATAAATGAACCAGAAACCCTAGAAAAATGGGTAAACGATATAAACAGAAAGTTTTTAACAAAGGATAGCAAATGGCTCTTAAACACATGAAAAGATCCAGAACCTTATTTAGATAGGAGAAAAACTATTAATCTGCAAAGAAAACACGTGTCAGTGAGGTGCAGGGTAGGGTGTAGAGGTGGGAGGGTGAGGTGGGGGCCTGGGGGGAGTGCATCTTGTTATGGACAGAATATTTGTGTTCCCCCTGAATTCATATGTTGAAATACTAACCCCCAATATGAAGATATTTAAAGATGGATTCTTTGGGAGGCCATTAGGTCGTGAGGGGGAAGCCCCCATAAATGGGATTAGGGCCTTTACAAGAGGAAACAGGGGAGATTGCCTCCTCTCTGCTCTCTGCTATGTGAGGATACAAAGAAGAGACAGCCATCTGCAAACCAGGAAGCAGATCCTCACCAGACACTGGATTCGTGGCACCTTGATCTTGGACGTCCAGCCTCCAGAACTGTGAGAAAGAAATTTCTGTTATCTTTAAGCTATGCAGTCTATGGTATTTTGTTACAGCAGCCCAAATGGGCTAAGAGAAAGATTTTGTTTTAGGTACATCTCTTCGGTAGGGATTGCAGTTTCCCCCAAGCATTTCTTCTCCCTTCTTCCGTTCAGTATTGGAGTATCCTATACTTCAGACTTCACTCCCAAGTCTCCCTGCAGTCAGTGGAAGGCAAGTGGAACGGATGTGGACAATGCCCACATCACTTGTTTAAAAGAAACTTTCATGCTGATGAGAAAGTTTTGGAAATCATAGTGATGGTTGCACGACACTGTGAATGTAATTATGCCATTGAACTGTTCACTTAACAATGGTTAAAATGGCAAATTTTATGTTGTGTATATGTCTTAGTCTGTTCAGGCTGCCATAACAAAATTCTATAGAAGTGGCTTAAACAAACGTTTATTTTTCATAGTCCTGGAAGCTGGAAGTCCAAGGTCAGTGTGCCAGTATGGCTGGTTTCTGGTGTAGACCCGCTTCCTGTCTCACAGTCTCCTTTTTGCTGTGTCCTTACTTGGCCAAGAGAGAACGCTGGGCTCTTTTTCCCCTTATACCGAACACCAGTCCCATTAAGGACTACCATGACCTCATCCAAATCCAATCAGCTCCCAAAAGCCCCACCTCCAAACACTGCCACATTAGAAATTAGGGCCTCAACGTATGAAATTCAGGGTGACATATTCAGTCCATACAAAATATATTTTTTCACAATTAAAAAAAATGATAATGTAATGTACCAAAATCCATTGAATTATACACTTTAACTGGGTGAATTGTGTGGTATGTAAATTATATCTCAATACAGATGTTTAAAAAACATAAAAGACTTGTCTTTCCACTTCCATGGCTCGATGGTGGATGTGGCACTGACCGAACCTTGACAAAACTTGGGAGAGTCAGAGCACCTTCAGAAGGAAGCTGGAGCCCTGGATAATCCTGTGAGCCAGGCCTTCCACCATAACAGCCCTACGCCCACTTTTAGGCTATTGTGAGGAAGAAGTACATTGTGTATTGAGCTTTTGTACTCAGGCTCTTCTTGGTTCCGTCGCTTAGCACATATTCTTACCCAAATACTGTCACCTCACTTCTCACACAGAAAAAAAAAATGACAGTGACTTAGAAAAACAAAAGACAGAGATTGGCTTTTTCCTTGTCTTCTTCCTCTACTCTTTCCCCCTTGTCCTGACTGACACTTAGCTAGTCACCAGTAATGTGCAGTACTCCACACTCCCCTGAACCTGCTGCGTAATTTTACTTTTAATTTACAATACTGCTGAAAGCACTCTGTATAAGAGTGGGCTGCCACTATTCAGTTTTTCCACTGATCTCATCAACAGCTGGTAGAGTTTCAATAAGCGCAATATTCTAAAGTGGAACTCAAAAATTAGTCTGTTGTTTATGCCAAGAGCCAATTCAATATATCAACTATGTTCAAAAGATCAAAATCAATATATTCCCTAGCTAACTGAGTAATGTCTATTTGTCATTTGTTCCTTTTGTTTCACTAAAGAAAAGATTTTAGAAGCTGAAAACAAAAGGATAGAAACCATCATTTTTCTCAAATCCCTCTTTTATTATAAACTAATTTGGTAGATCTTAGAAGCTTGCAAGAATGTATTATACCCATAGATTCACCTCAGTTATATGTTCTGAAAATAATCTGTAAAATAAGCCGGATGCAACAGAAAGAATAATTATTAGCAAAGGGCATGCCTTTCACCTTGTCCCTCCTCATGATGTAATTCCGAATGTATTTGATCCATTCCTGCCTTTGGATCAACCGTTCCTTTGGTGCGATGGACGGGAGAAACTTTGATTCGAATCATTTGATGCCAAAACATCTGATTGAAATATTTTTAAAAAACAGTCATCTTGATGTTTTCTTTCCTCGATGCACAGTACCAAATTTAGAGATATCTGTACAGTGAGCTAAATTTCTTGCATCATGTTTGGTTATTTGGCTTCATATTACTGTGTGTGCATCTGTGTGTGTGTGTGTGTGTGTGTGTGTGTGTGTGTGTGTTTCCTAATATCAATGTCTCTTAATAAATGAGAGGTGCTGTTGCTCTTGGATCTGGCTTTCCATCTAATTATGATGAGTCGAGGGTATTAATCTATTGTGTGATGTAATAAAACATCGCCAGTTATAAATCTCTGCTGTATTGCTCCCTTGCCTTGAATGAATAGGAGTTAATACAGATCATAACTGAAATTCAAAATTCCTGACTGTATGTGCAGTGCTTTCACACTTATTGCCCAGTTCTCTGGAGGGTTACCATTCTTTCTCAGCAATAATTTCTGTGCCCAGTTACCCTTAAAGCAGTCCATAATAAGCAACCCAGTTCAAATTGCTAGTTCCCTGTTTTTCTTTAAGGACTAATGTTCAATTTTCAAATGAATTGGATAGGCAAATAGGGAAACGTTTTACATTTTGCCATTCACCTAGTGGCTCTCTTCCAAAATCTGCAATATATTTTATAAATGTTATTACTGACTTGGTAAGAGGCCATTTGTGTAGGCGCTTATTGTCATTGCAATGGTATAAAGGGAAATTCACTTTGCCTGATATTACCTAAGTCTTCCAGAGCGCTGCTGTAATCATAGGATGGCACTACCTTTTTCACTTGATGAATGACTATAAGCAAATACCATCCCCTTTAATTCCGTAACCATGTGGAGAGATGACTGCAGAAATGGAGACAGCAGGCCAGATAGTTCATTGCACAAAGGCAGGCATTCCGCTGTCTTATCTGCTCTACTGCCTGCGCTCAACACCGCCTGGAACGTGGTTTAGCACTCAATAAATATTTGTTGACTGACTGACAAAAGAAATCCAAGTCATGAAATTAAAGTACAACTTTAGTTTTCTCATTCAATTGGCAACTACATTGGATTATAGGCTCTTTTTAAGATGACCTGATAGGTGAGCCTGATTTTCCTATAGTGCCATTCTTGGAAGATAAAATGCTATAAATGGAATCTGCTGGATGAAGGATCGGCTGTGCAGTCTCTGTGAAAGCAGGGAGGCAGGATGGCTTGACGCGGGCTGTTAGGAAGTCTACTCAGTGAGGAGAGTTTGGGCCAGCACTCTCTGTGCCCCAAGGCTCTATGCAGTCAAGTTTTAGGAGACTTGCTCTGGCTCAATTCAATATGAATGTTCATAAAGAAATTTTCATTATATATATTGTTTTGGCTAGGATGCTTGTCTTGGGAAACAATATAGAACATTGTCAACAGTTCAGACAGGGAAGGTAGAGAAAAATAAGTCAGACAAAAAAATAAAGGTTGAAATTGTCCTGGCCTTTCTTTAATCTTTTCAACAGCATTTGAAAGAGCTCTTGGCAGATGAGCAAATTTGTTCTGTATTGTGGAGTTAATATCTGAGCCAGGATTTCTTCATCCCTCTGGGGGTGGTAATCAATACAACTAATAAATAGGAAATGACTAGACTGAGCCCCCTGGAGGCCAGTAGTCTCCCTAATGGGGTCCCATAATAGAAGATGCCCTGGGATGCCAGTCACGCCGAGTTTGGAGAAACGTGGGTCTTAACAGAACAGTTAGCAGAGACTAAGTTAGCACTGAGTTATCTTAGAGAAGCTGGTCAATGTTCAGGATAACACTAAGGGCAAGAGACAGCAAGAAAGTGAACTATGTGAGTGAGGAAAGAAGGAGCCATAGAAAAGGGTGGAGAAACAGAAAACAGGGACACCCCCTTTGGAAAAAGACTTTATTTTTTTCGAGGAGTTTTAGTCTCATAACAAAATTAAGAGGAAGGTACAGAGATTTCCTATATTCACCCTGCCAGCCACAAGGCATAAGCCTTGTGGGGCATAAGTCCCATTATCAACATCACCCATCAAAATGCTACATTTTTACAATTGGTGAACCTGCATTGACACATCACTGTCCCCCAAAGTCCATAGTTTACATTAGGGTTCACTCTTGGTGTTGTACATTCTATGTGTTTGAATGAATGTAAGATGACATATCCATCATTATGGATTCTACAGAGTATTTTCACTGTCCTAAAAATCCTCGGTGCTCTGCCTATTCATTCCTCGTCCTTCCACCCCACCAATGCCTGTCAACTACTGGTCTTTTTACTGTCTCCGTAGGTTAGCCTTTCCAGAATGTCATATCATTAGAATCATACAGTAGGAAACTTTCTCAGATTTTCTTCTTTTACATAGTAATGTGTATTTAAGTTTCCATGTCTTTTTCATGGCTTAATAGCTCTTTTTTTTGATGCTTGAATAATATTCCATTGTCTGGATATATCACAGTTTATCCATTCACCAACTGAAGGACATCTCGGTTGCTCGCAAGTTTTGGCAGTTATGAATAAAGCTGCTATAAACACCTGCAAGCATGTTTTCATGTGGACAGTTTTCAGCTCATTTGGGTAAACACCAAGCTGTATTTATGCCGGATAAATACAGCTGGATAAATACAAGGGTTAATATGCTGGATCATATGGGAAGAGTATGTTTTGTTTTGTAAGAAACTGCTGAATTGTCTTCCAAGGAGGCTGTACCAGTTTGCATTCCAACCAGCAATGATTAGAGTTCCTGTTGTTTCGCATCCTCACCACATTTTGGGGTTGTCAGTGTTCCAGATTTTGGCAATTCTAATAGGTACGTAGTAATATCTCATTGTTGTCTTCATTGGCATTTCCCTGATGATATATGATGGAGAGCATATGTTTATTTGCCATCTATTATCTGTTTTTGGTAAGGTGTCTAGTAAGGTCTTTGTTTCATTTTTAATGAGGTTGTTTATTTTCTTATTGCTGAGGGAGGCTTTTTTAAGGACAGCAGAAGTGTTGGCTGGTGTTGGGAGTGAATTAGTGACCCTGAAGATGTGTGCGTTACAGGGGCACCAGTGCTATGGTTGTGTGTCCAGTGCTAACACAATCTAAGTCACACCCAAGAGAATCTCTGATTAAGACACAATGAAAAAGAGAAAAACATGTAGTCACTGACTCCAGTGAAAGGGAAAAAGCTGCATAGGATTAGAGGCATTATTTGAGAATCCAACAGAAGTTCTGGGCCCAGGAGGATTCTTAAGTTTCATGTTTCAATAAAAATAATTAAGGTCTTTTCCTTTAGAAGACAGTTGACTAATTGCTGAAATAGGAACCAGATTTAATTATCAAGTCTTCCAGTTCTGTTAACAGGAAGACAGAGAGTCTTATGAAGAACTGCAAGTCACAAGTGTATGCTTTGCAGCAGGTTCCCATTGTTACGCAGGGTGGCCTCAGTTTTTCTCTTCGAAAACTGGCATCAGTAGAGAGCTTCAGGGATAAGAATTTTTATTTTGTTTTACTTTTTTTAAGAATGATGAGTACACCTCAGCTAATTTTTTAAAGCTTAATATGTAAAAATGGGACTAATAAAAGAAATAAATGATTTGCTCTATAGAAGAATTTGAAACACAGTTCGTTTAGGTAGACAGTCACTATGTCTGAGGAGCCTGTCCAACTTCTTAAGAAGAATCTACTTCAACACCTGTTAGAACACTCGCCCTGTGTTGTAGTTTTATTTGTTTGTGTGTTTGTGTCCCCACTAGACTGATCTGCCGTGGAGCTCAACTTTGAGTTCCTCGTGACTGATTTTTAGCACCTAGTAGGCATTTAGTAAGGGCTCCTTCAATGCATGAATCCCTTCTATTGCACTGAAAATAGATTTTAGTTTATTGAAACAATTTTTTATAAAACTAAACTAAATTTCAAAATCAAATTCATCATTAAAATCAAAGAAACACTCATATTGATTTACCAGCCCTTTGATGGCAGACCTTGAAAAAAGGTAATGCATAGAAAAGCCTCCCTGAATTTTCTGCTGTTGCATTGTTGTCAAAATGTTAAAACCAAATGTTACCACAGACATCCAGTTAATTCTTCTTCTCTTCTGGCCATTAATCTCTTACTTACAAATTATGTTACCTTCAGACCTAGGCAAGTCATTGTTATGTAAGCTGGACAGTTAGGGACAAAAAACATTGTTTTGTTTTTAGGTTCAGGAATGGGAAAAGATCATTGGGGAGACTAGCAAATCTGGATGAGGAGGAGGAGTCCAGCCATGGAAGGATAGTAAATGTGGTTTTCTAAAAGTGGCCTATTCAATGGAGCTACTTCTGTATGGCTGAGAATACATTCAAATGCCTGCCAGAGCAGGCTATTAGTTATGGATGAACAATAAGAGCTGTAAGTTTTATTGGCTTAACTTTGAGGATTTTCCCAAAGCTGGAGGTACTCCATTTCAATCTCCAAATCTTTTAATTAACAAACATTCCTAAGCAGAGGCTAAAATTCCTCCTGATTGAACTGTCTTAATATACAACACAGAAACACAATATACCCTATTAGATAGTTATTTAAATGAGGTGCCTCATACTTGTGCTGAACAGACATCTTAATTTGCAAAAAAGATCCATCCACATTTACATTTTGCACTTGAAATACTTAATAATACCACTGTTCAAGTATTATAAAGACTGTCTTCTCTGAGAAGGTCAATGAAATCCCTAATTGTTCATTTACAGTCATCCTGAGTACCTTTTTAATTTCCTCCTATTAATGTCATTTTCATGGATTTGCTTAAGCAGGGTGTTGCACTTTGCTGAGAGAATAATTTTCATTGTCAGATATGTAAAGTGATGTTTTTCTGAGACGGTACAAATTGGTAAAGCTGAAAATAAGAATATAATCTGGAACATTTTGTAGGGAAACATTTAGCTCATTTGTGATGGTTTTGTTTTCTACTGATGGAGGAAAGTCTAACATTTTAAAAAATGGATTATGATTGGTATTCGTCTGAAGCTATTATTAGAATTATCAAAGGAAAGGTGCTGACCTCTCTGAGTGATATTCAGCCTACCTTATTATATGGTTGATTTATTTATCATCTGAAACAATGGTTTAAATTTCAAAAAACATTTTTTGAATTTACACAATTATCATGACAGATGAAAATTAAGTGTAGATTCCTAAACTTAAATATGGTCTATTAGGCTTTTTCTTTTTCCTTGACCAACCATCCACCTAACAAATATTTATTATATATTATGTTATATAAGATACTTTGGGTATGCAAAGAAGCATAAGCTTAGTTCCTGCTGTCAAGGAGCCAACATTCTCCTTAAGAAGATAAGACATATGTACACAGCAAGTGACCTAATAATTTAAAGTAGTGCATAGCCAGTACCAAAAGCAAAGCACAATAAAAGAAAATAACAGACCTTTAATTTGCAAACTATAGATATTTGCTCCAAGGCAGAATAAAGTTAGTAAATACCGAAACTGGGCTAAATTTCACTCCCTTAGTTAAGGCTGTAAAAGATTGGAAGCATATAATTTAGGAATTAGAACTATCTGTCTACAGGTTGTACAAATCTAGATTATGAGCCAGATCTTTCAGATGGGTAACAAGTAGAAGAAAAACTAATTTCCCAGAGATGATGTAAAATGACTAGATTTATCAAAATAACTGTTGGAAAGGAGAACAGCGATTCCAACAATTCCCAATCATGCTGGAATGATTGGACACAGAAAGTGAGTCCATATAAATAATACTAATGAGACCCCTTTCAAATGCCACAAGAAGCATTACTATTCTTTGTTTCATGTCATTGTGAAATAATCACAGTGGCTTGTGTGCTATAGACTTTCTGGGATTAAAATCTTGCACAGTTTAGTCAACCTTTCTTCTTACTCTGGGATTCTCTAGATTTCACCAGCAGAGTCTTTGTCACAGAGAGGGTTCTCCCTCCCCACTTCTCTTTGCAGAGGTAGAAACATAGTCCTCAAAAGAGGCCAGTAGCTTTCCTGCTCACTTCTCCTACCCTGAGAGAGTGCATTTGAACTGTTTCAAATCATGCCCCTCCAGACTAGACATGATCTAGAATGAGATGAAACTCTGAAAGGTGGCCCATGCCTGAAGCAGGTTAGAATCTGAAGGCTGACTCAGAGAACTTAAACAGGAATATTTCAGGTTATAAGCTGCCAATAGTTTAAAAAATTCACAAGTCTCCGTTAAATTGAATTTCAAGTACACGTCTTTCGTGATCTGTTAATGAGGACAGTTTGACATTCTCTCAGGTGAAATAATTTAAGTAGAAACCATGTGACATTATAATCAATTTAAGCAGCTCTCTAACTACTTCAAATTTGTCAAAGTGTTTTACAGTGAAAGCTATAATTAGCTAGCCCTCTAAATTCACTGTGAGGTAGAGTTGAATTACCAAGTAAGCTTTATAACTGTGAAAACAAAGGACAAATAAGTTTAAAAAAAATTCAACCATTTGGGTCCCAGTTACATGGATATGTTCATCTTGTAAAAATTCATCAAGCTAAATACTTAGGGTGTGTGCACTATTGCGAATGTATATTACATATCAGTGGAAAGTTAAAATTAACGTGTGTAGGTTAAGAAATGTGGTATAAAGAAGAAAAATCTTACCATGCTGACTCTTCTGAAATTACCCAAGAAAAGGCATTTGTGTTTGGTGTAATGGGCCTTCGCGTGCTGAGCCAGCCACTTGCGGTGCTAAATAAAACTGACCTGATTCCTCCTATACTTAAATTAGAGTTTGAAAATAATAGAATTGTGTGCTCAGGTGTGGAGATGGAAGTTAAAGTGGCAAGAAGATAAACAGATGGATTTTCACATAGTTTGTTTACCAAGCAGTTTGCTTCTTCAGCAGAACACTTGGGTCTTGAGTACATGGTGCAACAGAGAGAGTATGCAAGTCGTGGTTGTGACTTCCCAGACCAAAGTTTTCATTTCACAGAGAAGAAAACAGGCTCCTAGAGGTGAAATTACTAGAGAATGGCTAACCCTCTCACACCCAGGGCCGCAGTGCTTTCAATTCAGATAGACCTGGGATCAAATTCCAACTCTGCTGTTTACGTACAGTGTGTCGAGGGTAAACCTTATTCAACCTTTCTGACTCAGTTTCCTCAGTAGTCCAAAAGGAGACAATATAATAACGTCCATGTTGTAGAACTGCTGGGCTGCTGAAAGAGAAAAAAAATACATAAAGAAGCTTCTGACATGTAGTAAGCGTTTCATAAATTCCTGCGCCCCACACACTATTTTTTTAATTTTAAATCTGAGCATTGGATTAGATTAGTCCCAGAGTTCTCATCAAAGCCAGAAATAGGAGATAGCACATTTTTCAAAGCTCAAGTGCCCCCTAGCCCACCCCCCACATTCCTCCTTTGACATGGATCTCCTAACAATTTCTGTCCCTTCTTCCTACTTACTTTCGATATCTTGAAATTCGAATCTGTGTTGCTGTTTCTGCTTTCCCTTCTCCCATTTAGTCTTCAGTCTTTGAGATCTGGGTTGTACCTCAACCATTCCACTAGAACTGACATGCGAAGATCCTCAGGGCTGCACAACTTCAAATCCCAAGGCTCTTCTTCAGCTCGATCTTATTACTTTCCTACAGTATTTGTTCCTGTCGATCACTCGATCTCTAAAGCACACTCCTCTGCATGGCTTTTACATGGCTTTCATGGTTTTCATTCTGCCCATCTGCCCATTCCTTCTTAGTCTCTTTCTCAGGGTCCCTTAAATGCAAGTGTTCTCTAGGGCTCCATATCTCTCCTCAACCATCTCTTCCCCACCTGTGACTTCTATCCCCTGGATGGCACCCAAATGTATCTTTCTATCTATCCTGCTCTGTGTCCTGAACTCTAGATCTCTATGTCAATTGTCCATGGGATGTTTCCACTGATTAAGCACATCTCAACTGTGCCCACCATTGCCACTCCCTTTGCTTGCTCTTCCTCTATGAGTTTCCCTGCTCATGAGCCCTGAACTGCCCCTTCTTCTGTACTGTTGCCTTAGATCTCACTGTCTGCTGGTATCAATCCATGAATGTGTTTGGTACACCTCCTTCTTCTAAATATGCTTGAATCACACGCGCTTCTTTGTCGTCATGCTCACTGTTCTAGCTTTGCGTTTTATCCTTGTTGGTTTTCCTGACTTGAGTCCTTTAGAGAGGACGTGAGAGCCGAAGCACGCCACTGATGCTGTGAATATGAATCTGATTATTCCCTTCTTAGGAATCCTAGTGACGCCATCTACTTCAGAACCAAGTTCAAACTCTTAGTATAGCCTCCAAGAGCTCTTGTGTCTGTCTCTGTTTTCTTTTCCAACCTTAACTTGTCCATTCCAAGCTTATGTCCTGGGCTTGTGCAGCCGGTATTGCCAGGAACGTCCTTCCCCTTTTCTGAACAACTCCTGTCCGTCTTTCACAACACGGTCAGCTGTCACCTCCTCTGGGAAGGCTTCCCTAACCCTCTGCATCCCCTCCCTGGCTGGGTTGGGAGCGTGGCTCACAGCACCCTGCTCATTCCAGTAGACTTCCCACTCTGCGTGTGACTGTTGGTCTACTCATCTGACATTTATATTAGAGGCAGGAAATGTGTTCTTTCATCTGTTTTCCCAGGGCACAACATAATGCCCACATGTACCAGTCCCTTCATGAACGCAATTTGAGTGAGTGATGAGTTGGCCAGAGCAAGTCTGTGGAAAACATTGGTGGGGCTATGGAGGCGTGGGGAGGCGTGCGTGTATGTGAACTCGGTGGCTTATCGACTCCTCCACAGTCTAGAACTAGCTCCAAAGTAATTTCAATAAAAAATGAGTTCATTTTTTTTTCTTGATCCACCCACCTTATCATTTCATTGCTACCTGGAAGACTAAAATCCATATAATTTTCTGTTTCTTGCATGACCGTGTCAAATGATCTGAAACATGTCATGCGTGAGCAGCCTGTCTTGTGGGTCTGACACCCACAGGATCGGATTCCTCCCAACCTTTGCTTTTCACTCCTTAATTCTGAAACACGTTATGTATTTCTGGGAGATTTTTCATCCTGGAACAATTCTCCTTTAATGAAAACATCTCTTTCATCTTGTTCCAACCTCCCTCTTCCCCAGTAAATCTCCACAGATAGAACAAAGGTGATGACTTTAAAAATTTTTATGAGGCAGGTAGCGGAGTGGTATCGAATGAGATTTTAATATTACACTTAAAAGAAAAAAGAAGACAATTTATCTGAATCTTTCTTTGGAAATGTATCAAAGCAAAATATTTAGAATAGTAATGTAAATTGTAAAACAGAAAACAGAGTGTCCATTAGAATGAAATTGATGCTGAACAGGGACCCAACTATTCCACAGAAACAAAGATTTTGTCTCTTTGAAGTAAAGTAAATGCTAGTTACGTTTTTGACCTCATCTTTTCCCCTCAGAAATATTATTACAGAATAAAAAATAAAAATCCCAAGGCAAATGATTAAACTTAATTTTATCTTTATTAATAAATCTCTTCATTGTTATTTTACATCCAAGTCTAGATCAACCTAACTTAAAAGGAAAAGTATATTTATTCCATGACCTTGTGATAAAGAAAAAATCATTGAGTTAAAGAAACAGGTATTGGGTGTGGTGGGCGGAGCATGCAATACTGAGGAAATTTTGTACCTTTTGTGGAAATCAGTATCTGTAAGCAGCTACTCTGTAAGCAGCTACCTTACAATTACAAAAATTCACTTTGCCTAAGTGAGAGAAAGCCTCTTCGACTTACTATTTAATCACAGAAGTGCTCCATTTGTAGTGGGTGTTTTACTAATAAAATGGGAATGAAAGAGTCATTATTTGAGCAAACTGCTTTTCGCAGCTGACCACCAAGAGCCTAATTTTCTCCACAGAGTTAAGATCTCTTCAAATTTTGTTGTTGTTTGCTTTCGGTAAATGCAGCCATCAGTGCCTCAGCTGCTGTGGCCAGGCCCACCAGTCACATGTTGCTGTGGCCACTGATATTGAGATAATTTACCAGGGAGGAAATAATGTGAAGGGCAGAAATTGGGAGTGGGCAAAGTGGTAGCAGGGGTCCTCTTAGTAATACGCTCTTCCCTGTCCCTTCTTATCCCATGTTTATCCACGTTCCACTCCTTCAAAGAGGCCTTCCTGCCTCTCCTTCCTACTCCTTCACCATGCTTTGGTTCCCTAGCCCTCAGCAGCTACATTCGTCCTCTATGTTTATTTACGGACTTTTCTCCTGTTGTCTTCAGATCATTGTCCATTGGTTGGTGTGATTTCCTATATTCTGTAGGAGATTGGGTTTCTTCTGTTGGGAATTGAGAAATAGAACCATCTGAGAACAATAATATAAATGAACTGCCTGGCACATCTTATGTCTTTGGAATGTTAAAACAGGGCAAAATAACCTTTGGTCTAGGCCTTGGGCAACACAGTGTCCCAAAGAACTGTTTGCAAAGATAACAAGAAAGCAGTTATGACTACTGGACTGGTGACGACAGGACTGAAAATTAAAAACACTGTTTAGAATTAACATCACTATGTTATCAGCACCAATGGAAATGCCTCCCTTCTACTGATGTCATTGTTCTCCTTCCCTTCTCATAAATATCCATGGCTTTTGTCCCCTAATCAGAACACTATCTGGGCTTCTGCTGGAATCAGTGCGTCCTGAATAGCTATTCTTATTAATCTCAAATAAACGCTTGTTTGCCTCTCACTTTGAAAGACCTTTTTGTTTTCAAGTTAACACATCTCTCTGCTACTCCATGAAGGTGACCCTTTTGTTGGGATATTGTATTTACCATGAGTTTTTACACTATTGGTTTTGTAGTCTAGACAGTACCCCTTCTGGGTGAGGTCATTGATTAGGCTGATTATTAGGGGAAAATCAGCAGAGCTCAGATGTTTAAGGGAAGTTGAGAGAAGAGTCCTCCCGGGAGGGCTGTGGAATGGAAGTCTGTTGAGGTTTTGAACAGAGGGTCTCAAGATATTCAGCATGTAGTTCCCCAGTGATGGGTCATAAAATGGCGATCTCCACAGAGAACTGGAGGGGAGCAGAAGAGATCGGGGGGAGTGTAGCTCTGGATTGGCCTTTGGGGCTGGATTAGGAGATGGAGAGTAAAGACACGAGGAGCATGTTATGCAAAGTCAGCTATGACAGGGTCAGGTACCAAAGTCCAGTGTCAGAATGTTTGCATGCTTATTTCATTCTCTGCATCTATCTCTATTTTTGAAAACAATTAGTAAAATCTTTTTGGAAGTGTGAGCCTTTTTCAGATATACTAAGGGGAGCTAAGGGAAGGTGCAGGCTCTGGTTATGCCTCTGGATCAAGAAATCAGTCTTTTTTCCTAAAGGATCAGATAGGAAATATTTTAGGCTTTGTGGGCCTGCCACCTAGGGTCTCTGCCACAACAACTCAACTCTGCTCTTATAGTGTGAAGGCAGTCAGACAACACATAAACAAATGAGTGTGGCTGGATTCCAGTAAAACTTTATTTACAGGCAGCAGGCTTGGTTTAGCCCACTGGCCTTAGTGTGCTGTAGACAGGTAAAGGGTGTATGACCCATCCCCAGTGCCCTGGGTAAATGTTGGCCAAAATAACCCAAGTAAGAGAAGCGTAAGGCATAGGCAGCTTAGGAGAAAGTCTGGGCTCTCCCGGGCTGCCTAAGCCTTGGATTTTAACTTATTGAGAGAGACACTTCCTCTATCCAACTTCTATGAAAAAAATCTTGAGAGCACGGAATTTTTTCTACATTGTTTCTGCTGTATCCTGTACACCCACACAGTTGCCTGGCATACACCAGGCTTTTCAAAATATTGGTTGATGAATAAATATTTGAGTGAATAAAATTATCTTACACAGCAGGATTGAGTGAACATTTACTAACTTTGTGACTCTGGGCATGACTCAGTATATTGCTGTTTGTTTGCAAACAAACAAAAACATCAGCTTTGATATTGTGACGCCAGAAAAAGAAAATAATCAGCCGAGAGAAGAAATCAAATACATCCTTTCAATTTTAAGTTAATCAAAGGTACGCACTGTGTCTACACATCTCTGCATCCTGTGCAACCCAGAACTGTGCCCTTCCAAGTCCACACTCAGTGTTGGTAACTGGATGTTGGAGGTGGAAACAGGTCCAGCAGGCTGACGCTAATACTGGGCCGTGCTATGGTCTGAAAGCTTGTGTCCATCCAGAATTTATATGTGGAAACCTAATGCAGAATGTGATGGAATTAGGAGGTGGGGGCTTTGTGTTTATGTCATGAGGTGTTTATGTCATGAGGGTGGAGCCCTCAGGAATGGGATTAGTGCTCCCTTGTCGCCTTCCACCATGTGAGGAAACAGAAAGATGATGGCTGTCTATGAATGAGGAAGCAGGCTCTCACTGGACACCGAAGTTGTGGGTGTTTTGATCTTGAACTTCCCAGCCTCCAGAACTGTGAGAAATAAGTGTCTAATGTTTATAACCCATCCAGTCCATGATATTTTTATTAAGGCAGACCGAACAGACTAAGGCAGGCAGGGGACAAAAAGGAGACATCAAATCTTCACTAGGCTTCTCACAAAATTATCCAGGGCACCCATGTGGAAACCAACCCTTCTTGCACATTTTAATATTTTCACTAATAATGTCTTTTTAGAGACTATGCTGTTAGGTTATATTGTATTATGTTTAAAGTACTATGTGGAATAAGTGCTTATATCTATGCTTATTGCAAAGGGAAGTCAAGGTCACAGCCCTTTTCAGATTTATTTTGAAAAACAGAGACATTCCTGAGCACAGAGAGGGCACATGGCAAGAGGGCAGTGGGAGAGGACATAAGGGAGGAAAGGGAGAAAGCTTCCACCTATCAGCCACCCTGGCTGGTGTGTGTGTGTGTGTGTGTGTGTGTGTGTGTGCACGCGTGTGCATACACATGTGCACGTATGTGAAAAGACTGCTTCTCCAAGGGCCTTCTAAAATCAAACCATCTGGGAATGATCATCCTTTTAGCCTTTCCGTGATTATTGCCTCATTATGAACTGGTTTACCAGGTATTTTCCTCAGCGTGAGAAAACAGCAGAGACATTTACTGATTGGTGACTGCACTACTTTGCCAAGTATAAGTATTCTTCCTGTTCTGTACTTTAATCCTCCAGTGCAACTCTGTAAAGCAGTATTATTTTCTCCATTTGTTACTGGGGACACAGAGTCTCAGAGAAGCTAAATAATTTCCTGACGTCACTCTGTAAAGGGCTAGGATGAGGCACCTAGAGTGTCAAATTTAAGGAGACAAACTCTCAGGTTTGTGCAAGGGCGGGCTAACACTTGCATCAACTTTGCAGTGTCCAAGTTTTGCACCCTGGGCTCCTCACCTGCCACACCCTAATCTCAATAATTATGTTTATGTCCTCCTGACCTCAAAGCATGTGCTCTTGACTATTGTACCATAATGGAAAGCAGAACATTCTGGATGGTAAAGCTAGGGAGGTAAAAGGTATAGATTTGTATAAAGTAGACCAGTAGGCTTCAAACATTTTTGCTTATATATTCTCAAAGAAAAATTTCAAAAGCTTTGTATTCTTTACACGTTTATGTTGATATCTAAAAATTTTCAGCTTAAGTTTATGTAGCTGCAAAGGATGTAATTCCCAATTTTGTAATAAAATTGATACATAATTGTTAATGTATTCACAAGAGCCTAAATCCCATAGTAATAAGAAAACATGGACAAACATGAGGAGGAAATTTTATATTATCCCCTTTTTCTTTAACCTTTTTGAAATCATATTTCTATCCCATTCCCTGATAGAAATTTTCTCCTAGTGTTTTCTATGCTTGAAAGTTTTAAATATTTTTCTGAAATAAAAAATATGCATAAAAACTGTAATTAATTTTGTGACCACAGGACCCTAAGCATTTAAAGATTTTCTTCTGGAATCAAGTTATAATTATTATTGGTACTCAGCGTGTCCTGAACATCGTTATGTTTCAAATGTTAATAATTACTAAATATAAAAATAAAATTATATTCGAACTGCATTTCTTAATGAGATAGATGAGATATTTAAAAGTTATTTCATGTATTCAAGGATGAATATTACTTATGGTTAGAAAAAGTCAAGGTTCAGATCCAATTCTCACTGTATTTGTTATTTTTGTAGATGTGTCGAGAAATTTTGTTCGCTAAATAAGTAGATGGTAGTGGAAAGAGTTTTGGTGTAGGAAAGCATTCACTTCTCCAAGATATATCCTAACAAAGTTACATAATGACCTATCATGAAAATTTATTTTTAATGATTTATCAGCTCTTTTTTTCAAAAGAATCAGAAGCCACTTGACCTGCAAAAGAATTTGTTAGCCAGTCTGTCATTCATGGTTTCAATACCAACATCAACACTACACTTTCAAATTAATTTCATCTTGGGTGACTTAGAGGGTTTTAAGCCCTAAGGCAATGTACTGTAGTGAGTTCTGATAGATACACCTTCATCTTTTTAGGTGAGAGAAAGGTGTCTGTGAAAGATTAGATGGAAAGACAGAACTAGAAGAACACCTGGACCACAGGCTCTTTCTCAGGTGGAACAGTTTTGGTAAAAAAAAAAAAAAAAAAAAAAACAAAACACAAAAAAACAAACAACAAAACCCCACCCATATGTATGCTGTAGATCTGGGAATTGATTCCCATAAGACTTCTGTGCCCATTTTGAGGACCATTGAAGTAGGTCCTCAAAATGAAAAAGTTGGTAAGATTCCTTGAAGGTTTGGGATGGACAAAGGTGGGAGTAGGATGTAGAGAGGGCAGTTGAGGGGAGAAAGGCAGCACCAGTCAAGTACCGTGTTTCCCGAAAATAATGATGATCCCCTAGCCGGATCATCAGCTCTAATGCGTCTTTTGGAACAAAAATTAATATAAGACCGGGTATTATATTATATTATATTATATTATATTATATTATATTATTTTATAAAGATCCAGTCCTATATTATATTAAAATAAGACCGGGTCTTATATTAATTTTTGCTCCAAAAGATGCATTAGAGCTGATAGTCCGGCTAGATCTTATTTTCAGGGAAACAGGGTAGGTAAATAGGGAAGAACTGAAAGGGCACACAGGAGTTAATTCACATATTGACTGTGGCAGTCTCCTCTGTGTTATAAATTGAGTGTTGACTCATCCTCACAAGTACAAGGTTTTTAACCTAGTGTTTTTGTCTTGTGTGTGTTGGATGGGCTGATATTCACTCAGGGTTTTAGTTAAGAAAGGTATTAAGATTAAGATTAGAATGAGAGGTTTATAAAACAGGTCAAAATTAGAAGATAAAAAGGATACAATTTGGAAGAAGGAGAGAGGATTTAAGATAAACACTGGGTAAGTTGATTCTGTCCCTGGTTTCCTGTCATTAGCACTGTTTTAGCAGATGTTGCTTACTCTTCTCAAATTAAATAAAAATGTCCTTAGAGCTGGAATAATACAGTTCAGTTATCTTTCAACCAGAGTATACTATCTTTCAGCACTTTTAGAACTGCTAAAGACTTTATTTTATATGTAATACACATGAATGTTTTGAATGTCATTCAGAGACAGGCCATTTCTCTGATCAGTCTATTCATCTACAGATTGATAGGTCCGTATAAATTCAGGAAAATGTTTGCTCTCAGGTTTACGCTGATATCAACATGATTTAAAATTACCTGCATCCAGATTAAGCTTTTTTAGGTGGAAAAATAATTAAGCTATTTTTAAAAAACCATCTTTGAATAAACAGATGAAAAGAAATAAAATCGATTTTTAAAATCTTTGCTTGAATTCAAAGTTCATGAAACATTTTTTGTCAATTTATTTTGGACGACTTTAAAACTGAAGAAAATATTTGAAAATTACTTTCATATTTTTTAGCATGGCTTTTAACGGTATTCCCTGGAATTGCAAAACTCACCTGCCTATTTGTAGAAATCGTTTTTTCTAAACATGATTCTTAAGCATACACTTATGTATTTATCTCATCGTTAACACATATCTTACAGCCTTCCCTTATTGAATGCTAAAGCCAACTAAATTCTATTCCAATCTGACAATCCAGCTGTTAATTCATAAAGTAGATGGGGAGAGGCTTTAACTATTTTGGCTTTAACTTTCATTATTTTAACAACTTTTTCCTTTCTCTCCCAAAATACAACTCATTAGCAAATGCCACCTAAATGGTGCTTCCTTTGTGACTTTGCAGCTGTCATTGTTATGCATTCATCAGGCCCCAAAATGCTCTTCTGTGTATTTCTGGAAAGCCATTCATCTGTTTAAAAGAAACAAATGGAGCTGTTTAAGCTATTAAAATACAGTACCACAGTTATTTGTATTTGCATCTTCACGTTGCATCTAAATGAAAGGTTTTGGCTAATTGGTTCTGGAAATAGTATCAAAAACAGTCCTAGATCATTTCTCCTGGTTATTAAGTGGTATGCACGTCTGGTGCCCTCGCCGACCTCACATAGAAGGAAAGACTTCACATGTCTTTCCTTGTGGCTGCTTGTGACTAGGTATCTCAACCAGTTTCGTGGTAGTGGGCTGGGGTGGTGAGGAGAGGAGGACAAAAGGTAAGGGTGGTACAGTGCTAAGGAACCAATGCTCAGGGAGCAAGAAGCTCCAATTGAGAAAGGGGAGTGAGGGTAGGGCTGGCTGCAAGGGCGAGCAATCTCCTGTTACACCGAGCCCCCGCACTCCCAATATCTGTGGTCGCCCTATTGCAATTCTGGTTATCTTTAAATCTGTGTGTTTTAAGTAAAGTTTGATGCGAAGGTGTGTAGCATGGGCTGGGACCTTGGAGTCTCCTGCAACCTCCCTGTCTCCCTGGACTGGCGGTTGCCTGGTCGCCTGGCCCTGTGCACCCACGGTAGCTGCCTTGGGTTGGGCCGGGGAGCTGGGAGCTGGGAGCGGGGAGTCGCGCGCATGCCCCATGTGCCATCACCCAGCAAGGCCCAGAGAGCTTTGGAGGGTCTGCGCTGGCCCTGTGAGTATCCTTATGCTCATGGTAGTGTGGTATTAAACAGCGATTTAAACAAACAAGCAAACAAACAGGAAAAGGCAATAGATAAACTGTGGGGAAAAGGAAAAAGCACGGGGCCCCACATTTTCATTTTGCGCTGGGCCCTGCAAATTCGGTAGCTGGTCCTGAAATAGGGAGGGTGTTGAGACCAGGGTGGTGAGTTGGCAACACCAAAGCCCTTTGCTCACCATAAAGCCCAAAGTGAAACAACCTAACCGACAATCAGAACACGCTGTCTGACTTCCACAGGTGATTCGAAAGTTTCTCTGGCCAGAGTACGAGGCAGTGAGGAAATCGTCTAGATATTAAACCGAAGCAATAAACTGAGTGAAGACGAGAACCATTATGTTATATTATATTATAAATCCTGGGTCTTCAACTTAGTAGTATTTCTTTTTTTTTCTGGTTTGGTTAAGGAATGCGTTCGTTCCCTTTTGATATCAGCCATTCTTAATGACACCTACGGCGGTTGCTTAAAAATCTTAATTTTTAAAAAGCAACTTCCTAAAAGGACTAGAAGAATATATTAGTGAATATATTTATAATGTTGGTGTTGAGAAAACCATCTATATGTACAACTTCAGTGGGACAAGAACAAAAAAATAAAAAACAAAAAACCAATGACTCCTTTACCAAGCTCTTTAAAAACCGAGGAAAATATTTCAACATCTAATATCAGACAAAACATTAATATTAATACACAAATAAAAATTATAATCGATCAGAACAATTCAAAAACTCCATTAGGAAAATTCAGGATAAGGCAATTCTCAAAAGAATTATAAATGGTAATTAACTAATGAAGAAATGTTCAACTATTAATCAAATACATAGAAATTTGAAAAACAATGATATTTTCACTTCTCAGTGTTGGCAAAAGTGTGGGGGAAATAGGCACTCTTACATTCTACTGGCTAGAGGTCTCCTGGAGGGCAACTTGGCACCAACCATTAAAAGTATTAAAAAGTGAATATTCTTTGATCTGGCATTTTACTTACAGTGTTTATCTCTGTGGCTTAGTCTCTTCTGCTGTAAAATGAGATAATATTGGCAGCCTATCTCACAGTGTTGTTGGGAAAATTAAGGAAGTTAGTACATGTATAGAACTTATAGACTGGTGTCTGGCACATGATAAATTCTCAACCACTGTTAACTTTTATCTTTACTATTTTATTAAATATATGTATATAAAAATTCATGTAGGGATATAAGAAAATACTCCCAGTGGTTATTTCAGTTGAGATTTTGAATGATTTTTTTTATTTTTGCTTTGCTATACTTTACTATATTTTCTGAAAATTTTGACTTATCCTTATAATCAGTTGTTAAGAAAGCACATACTTCCTCTTCTCTCAAAAGATCAAAATGAAGTTGCCTGGATATCCCCAGATGTATGGTAAGAAACACCCACATCCAGAGACTCTGCAAACCTTCCCCTGACACAAGGGGTAATAAATGTGTGAAGAAACATTCAACTTCTCTATTACTTAAAGTAGCGATCAGAATTGTTAATGTATTTAAGCTGTCTTCTGACATTGTATGACAGTTCCAATGTTGCCTTTTTGATCTCAGTTATTATTTTTTATGGAGATGAAAGACAAGATAATACCATTATTGATAGTACAAGAGAAAATGACGTATTAATAATAGCTAACATGTCCTATTCATTTAACATCTCCTAAGCACCTTTACAAAATAGGAGCTATCATTTCCCCACTTTGCAGATAAGGAAACTGAGGCCCAGAGATATTAAATAACTTGTCTAAGTCACATACTAATAAAAGGTAGAGCTGGGATTTCAATCCAGTGTGGGCTCAGAGCCTGCACTCTTGACTCCAGGGCAATATTAATAAAAAAATTCAGAAAGCAAGCAAGGAAGGAAGGAAGGAGGGGAGGAAGAAAGAGAAAGAAGAAGAAAAATGCAGGGCAGTGGGGGAAAGAGTATCAAATTGACTGTTTTAAATCCTTTCAGGACAAGATTTTGTCCTGTCTTGAATTCTCAGACTTTAACTCCACACCTAGTACATCATAGAAACAAATGAATCACTGAATAGCTCATAGGCCCGATGCAGAGCAGAAATTGTTAGGTTCTTTAGAATGGGGTCATGGCTGAACACCCAGATTTGTAATTAAAACAAATAATAAAGCGTAGAGACTATTCTAAAATGAAAAGAGGGCACTAACAGCGAATGTGAAACACGGCTTAGGAAGGCATCAACTTCTTCCAGACCGTCCCCTCTTCTCTTTAAGGTTGCTTGAACTATTTATTAGTGGTTCCTGGGTTTCTAATTAGAGTCCCAAGCACTTCCTTCCGATTCCCAAAGGGTTGGACTAATGCCCTCGGGGGCTGTCACCACAGGCCTTCACCCTTTCTAATCAGCCAGATGGCAGCTGCAGGAAGTGGCCACTGAAAGCAACAATCACATGGTAGTGTCGACAGTGGAGATCCTCAACTTGGAATGGGGAACATGACGTGGGTGGAGTGTCCCAGCCTGGTATATGAGAATTTACTTTCATCAGCTGCACTTTATATAGGCATTGGGAATACTTAAATAATAAAACAACAGCTATTTGATTGCATGCATGTTAGGCCAAAATAGAAAACTGCTTTTTAAAAAGTCCTTCTAGATTGAAATTTCCTCTTGAAAACACAGATAATTTGATGCCACTCTTAATTGAAAAAGTTTGTAAGTTGGGCAAGGTGTGGTGTTTGTGCTTGTATATTTATTGATTTATTTTATATGGGACATTGTATAACAAGAAAACACACTGACTCTTTAGGAGCAACCTATACATGTCATCATCCTTAAGGGAAAAAGGACCGGAAAAATGTATCTACCACCAGAGATTTTTTTTGTCATTCCAGACTTCAGTGAGGTCACTGGCCTCCCTCAGCAAGGGCACCATACTATTCAGAGGTTTTAATAGAAAGACAGCAGAGAGTCTAATGAAAATGTCAGTAAGCCCTTGGGGAAGCTGTGAGTGTGGACCAATCTGTAGACCCATCCATAGGCCTATTATTAGAACAATGTCCAGCACCCTACATTGCTGAAAAGACATACACCTGCCACTTAGTTCCCTCAATGTCACCTGTGAATTATACCTAATATTAGATAGCAAGAACATTTATTCATTCAGTTATGTGTTCATCCATCCATCCAACAGATTTGAGTGTGATCATTTAAAACTGTATACAACAGGCTTCTTCTGTTGGTACAAATATTCCCTTTGGAAACCATGATGTGTCATGGTTTATGGTTAAATGGATTAAAATTTCCTATCAAAACAGCATTATAATTGAGAGCTTGCCTCCATTCAAAATATCAGAAAAATTATTAATAGGAGCCAAGATATTTAGCAAAAGCAACAATATAAGTAAAACCGCACAAACCTCTGTAATCTATAACATGGTAGAAGTACGTGCGTTCCAAGACATGGAATCTTAAGGATGGCAGGGACTTTCATAATCTTTTTTGTCTTTTCCCTTCGTATTCTCTTACAACAGCAACATTGTGGCAGCCTGAAAGGAGAAAAGCAGAACAAAAGGACAGTCAGGGATGGTGAGGGGACAGGGAAGGAAG